>NC_042621.1:294809151-295109151 GCF_901001135.1 Rhinatrema bivittatum | reverse complement strand
TGCATCCTAGAGTACCGAAGGAACTCAAAAATGAAATTTCTGATCTATTAGTTAAAATTTGTAACCTATCATTAAAATCATCCATTGTACCTGAAGACTGGAGGGTGGCCAATGTAACCCCAATATTTAAAAAGGACTCCAGGAGTGATCCGGGAAACTATACAGTAAGCCTGACTTCAGTTCTGGGAAAAATAGTGGTAATGATTCAAAAGATCAAAATCGTAGAGCATATAGAAAAACATTGTTTAATGGAACACAGTCAGCATGGATTTACCCAATGGAAGTCTTGCCTAACAAATCTGCTTCATTTTTTTTGAAGGGGTTAATAAACATGCAAAATAGGCTCGACGCGCGTAACCCCCATGCGCGTGTAAATCCAGCCAGATTTACGCGCGCAGGGCTTTTAAAATCTGCCCCATAGTTGTGATGGAGAAGGTACAGAGTAGGCAACCAAAATGATAAAGGGGATGGAACAGCTCCCCTATGAGGAAAGGCTGAAGAGGTTAGGGCTGTTCAGCTTGGAGAAGAGACGGCTGAGGGGGGATATGATAGAGGCCTTTAACATCATGAGAGGTCTTGAACGAGTAGATGTGAATCAGATAATAGAAGGGTACTTGCCAGGTTCTTATGGCCTGGATTGGCCACTGTTGGAAACAGAATGCTGGGCTTGATGGACCCTTGGTCTGACCCAGTATGGCATTTTCTTATGTTCTTAGGACTAGGGGGCATTCCATGAAGTTAGCAAGTAGCACATTTAAGATTAATTGGAAAAAATTATTTTTCACTCAACGCACAATAAAGCTCTGGAATTTGTTGCCAGAGGATGTGGTTAGTGCAGTTAGTGTAGCCGGGTTCAGTAAAGGTTTGGATAAGTTCTTGGAGGAGAAGTCCATTAACGGCTATTAATCAAGTTTACTTAGGGAATAGCCACTGCTATTAATTGCATCAGTCTATAACATATACCAATACAAGGGATGCTTGTGTCCTGGTTTTACTTATGTACGGTGGCTATTGTTCAAGGACAGCCAATTTTATGGGTGTCCTTCTTTTTAGCCCCGTCTATTAATCTTTATTATCCAAAATTCAATGTAGATTTTCTATTTTGTCTTTTTCTTTTTTATCTAAAAAGATCCCCTTATCTCCCCGTTTTATGAGGCGACCCGCTACTTGTTTGTCAATACTTATCAGGACATCCGTCTCAGACAAACAAGTAGCGGGTCGCCTCATAAAACGGGGAGATAAGGGGATCTTTTAGATAAAAAAGAAAAAGACAAAATAGAAAATCTACATTGAATTTTGGATAATAAAGATTAATAGACGGGGCTAAAAAGAAGGACACCCATAAAATTGGCTGTCCTTGAACAATAGCCACCGTACATAAGTAATACCAGGACACAAGCATCCCTTGTATTGGTATATGTTATAGAATTATTATTGAAGGGAAGAGGTTGGTTGATGAACATTAATTGCATCAGTAGCATGGAATCTTCTTAGTGTTTGGGTAATTGCCAGGTTCTTGTGGCCTGGTTTGGCCTCTGTTGGATACAGGATGCTGGGCTTGATGGACCCTTGATCTGACCCAGTATGGCAATTTCTTATGGGCCAGATATTAAAACATACGCGCAGGTGTAGATTTGTGCGCGCAACCCGGCGTGCACAATTCTATGCCCAATTTTATAACATGAGTGCGCAGCCGCGCGCATGTTATAAAATTCAGGGTTGGCGCGCACAAGGTGGTGCACACTTGTGCACCTTGCTCGCGCTGAGCCGCTCAGCCTTCCTCCATTCCCTCCGAGAAAACTTTCATTCCGCCCCCCCACCTTCCCCTCCCTTCCCCTACCTAAACCCCCCCTTACCTTTAACTTCTAAGTTGCGCCTGCCACCGGGCAGGCGTAGGTTATGCGCACCGGATGACAGCCAGCCTGTGATCCCGAGCACAGTGGCAAATGGCCGCTGTGCCTGGAGGCTCCGACCCCGCCCCCGCCCCCTTTATCAAGCCCCAGGACATTCGCACGTCCCGGGGCTTGTGCGCGTCGCCGAGCCTATGCAAAATAGGCTCGGCACACGCAGGAGGGGTTTTAAAGGGTTATGCGTGTATGTTACGCACATAACCCTTGGAAAATCCGCCCCTATGTTCTTATGTTCACTTTTTTTTTTTTTTTTTTTTTTTAATTGCCACAGAACACTGAGCCGACGATTTTAATGTATTATCCACTATGATGCCTAGATCTTTTTCCTGGGTGGTAGCTCCTAATATGAAACCTAACATCATGTAACTACAGCAAGGGTTATTTTTCCCTATATCTATATTAAATTTCATCTGCCATCTGGATGCCCAATCTTCCAGGCTTTTAAGGTCCTACTGTAATGTATCACAATCTGCTTCAGATTTAACTATTCTGAATAGTTTTGTATCATCCGCAAATTTGATAACCTCACTCGTCGAATTCCTTTCCAGATCATTTATAAATATATTGAAAAGCACTGGTCCAAGTACAGATCCCTGAGGCACTCCACTGTTTACCTTTTTCCCCACTGTGAAAACACTTTTTTTTTTAAAGAAGATTATTAAAGCTAAATTCAGGTCTCCCATTAAACTGGTTGTGATAACTCCTGCTGTCTTCCAGTTCTCTCATTAGCCTCCTTAATCTATACTTATCTATCTTTACATTTCTTATCCACAAGACCTCATCCAAAGATATTAAAATATCCATGGTTTAGAAAATCCACTGTCTGGACTTTTTTTTTTTTTTTTTTTTTTTTAAATTCTTTATTTCTAAATTTTCACATTTCAAATATACAGAAACATTCAAATAAATTCCACTTAAATCCTTCTTTTTCCTTTCCATTCCAGAAAAGTTACAAATTATATATTGTATATCTAAAATTAGAATTTAAGCAAATTTTCATAAGAAAACAATAGAGACTGTAAAGGAACATCAGGATAAATTTAGGAGATATTAACCAGGATAATCCTTCACATTTTCAAGCTTACATATCAAGCTGGATATTTTATCAGCCACAAGATGTATTCTCAGAACCCTGTAACAACTCGACAGATGGTATATCAATAGGCACTGGAGTTGATGCAGCGGGTTGTTGAGCCTCTAGAAATTTTTTGGAGTTGCTCAATTTGAAAAAAGACATATTCATATTCCCCTTTTTTGATCTCGCATCTACAAGGGTAGCGTAGAAAAAAGGAAAAACCTAATGAAATCACTTTTTGTTTTAAAAGAAGAAATTCTCTACGCTTTGTCCTTGTGATGGGGGCCAAATCCAGGTATATTTTAACTGTCTGACCATGAAAAGAAGTTGGAAATTTTTGAAAATATTTTTTCATTAAAATACCTATGTCTTTAACAACTATAAATGAAACCAGTAGAGTATTCCTATGTATCACTTCTAGGGTCGCGTCTTCTAAAAAATTTGTAAGATTGGCTGGAATTGCAGCTCTTTTAAGGAAAAAATGACACGTATTAACAGAAGGAAGTTCTTCTTCTGAATAGGACAATACTTCTCTAAGATATTTTTTAAGAGATGTGTATGGAGACTCGCCTAGAACCTGAGGAAAGTTTGTTATTCTAATATTAAGATGACGAGATCTATTCTCCAATAATTCTAACCGATGGGATGATGCTAACTGATCTTTTATAATCATTAAATTTAATTTCTGTAACGACTGTATTTTATCTTCATTTTCTTTAACTTTTCTAGATATGACATCATGTTTTTCCAAATTAGCTTGTACATTCTTTTGATAGTCCAATGACATTGAGTCCACCTTTTTCTCCAATCTTATTACTGCAGTACTCACACTTTTGACCGCATCCCAGATTGCCTCAAGGGTTACTTTTTCAGGCCTTGTTGACAATCACTCAAGTTCTTCAAAATTCGAGGAACTTGTTCCCTCCTGCCTTTCCACATCAACCTTCTCTGGGATGAATGGTTGGGCAAACTGTTCCTCGTTAGAGCGTTGGACCGGGGGAGGTCTAACATCCGGGCTTAAAGAGGCCTCCTCCAAAGAGCTTCCTGTATCTCCTACCAAGGAAGCTACACCTGGATCATCGGCATTCTTTTTTTCCAGCTGAATCAAAAATGTTTGAATTTCCTGCTGCGATGAGGTGGAGTGCACAGGGTCTGGGGGGTAAACCCGTATTTTCCCCTTCCTCTTAGCAGGCATGATGGAATGAGAAAGTCAAAAACTTTTGTTTATGATGCAGTTCCTTTAAACCTGATAAAATAAGAAAATCAAAATGCAATCTTGCTATTTCTAACTCAATCAAATTCAGGCAAATTTGGGCGAAGTTGGGCAAAGTTGCGCGCGCCCAAGGGGCGCACGCGGCTTCGGCAATGCACCGGTTCGGCGACGCGCCATAGGGGAGGTGCAAATTATAGCTGGTCTTCCGGCGCCTCCCTGTGACGTCGTGGGGAACCCAGCGTCTGACTCTCCCGGAGAGAAAACAAGGTAAAGTTCAGCTTTTTACCAGAAACAGATATCAGGCAGTCTCTGAGTAGTCTCAAGGGAAGGCGCAATTTATAGCTGGTCTTCCGGCGCCTCCCTGTGACGTCGTGGGGAACCCAGCGTCCGACTCTCCCGGAGAGAAAACAAGGTAAAGTTCAGCTTTTTACCAGAAACAGATATCAGGCAGTCTCTGAGTAGTCTCAAGGGAAGGCGCAATTTATAGCTGATCTTCCGGCGCCTCCCTGTGACGTCGTGGGGAACCCAGCGTCCGACTCTCCCGGAGAGAAAACAAGGTAAAGTTCAGCTTTTTACCAGAAACAGATATCAGGCAGTCTCTCCACTGTCTGGACTTTGATAGCTGGCAAGACAGGCCTGGGAGGAGGAGACAGTGTCTTCTGCCCAATCAGCTGCCAGCAAAGCAATTTCAGCCTCCGTCAGGGTCCACGGGAGAAGGGAGAATGAAGGAGGAGAGCAGGCTGCAAAGCATGGAGAGGGGAGGGAGAAGAGAGGAATGCAGGGGGAGAGGAGAGAGACTTTAAGGTGGCGGAGAGGAGTGCACAGTAAGTGCATTTCTTCCTGGCCAAGTAAGGCATGGAGGGATTTTTGAATTTATTTTATTTTATTGTGTTTGTATCCTGTCCCTCCCATGTTCGGGGAAGGTATTACAGGCATAAAAACAGCTGGCTTACACATACATTACATAATTAAAAAGGCCCATATGGGGTCACGTGATGCGGTGATGCCAAGCGGACGCTCTTAGCCCGGGCTCTGTGCCTCGCCCTCCTATCATCGGCTATAATCCCCTTCATCTGAACACTAAACGGCGAATTTTCTCAAAAGGTAACAAAGATCAAATGTCTATTGATCATTTTATGCTGAAAGGCACAAACACCATGCCTCTGATGGGTGGAAAAAAAGACAAACTGGCTGAGACGGGGTCTAAAATGGCGGACACCCCAGCGAGACCGTCTACGCCTAGTTCCCCGGCGATAAGCCCAAATTCAAATGAACTCACAATAAATGTCACAAATGCCGTCGTGGCAGCATTAGACGGCAGATTTAATGAGCTGTCCGCACAATTTAAAGAGCTCAAAGATTCCTTCGCTGAAATACATCCGCAACTAACCTTGGTGGAGGAGCGGGTTTCTACTATCGAGGATGAACATCTTACAACACAAACCAAGTTAAAAGAGCTGGAGCAAGTTGTTCTTACCCCAGTCGGACAAAATAGACGATTTAGAGAACAGAGCACGCCGCAATAACATCCGCTTGGCAGGCTTCCCGGAGGAGATGCTAGAAACATGGCTCCTAGAGGCCTTGGATTTAACTGACATGCGGCCTTCCTTCCATATAGAGAGGGCACACCGACTTGGGAGACGTAAGGAAGGAGACTAGAGACCCTGGCTCATAATTGCTAAATTATTAAACTGGGCTCAGAAACAAAAAATAATGCAGGCTTACAGAGCGCATGCTGCAGTGAAGTACAAAGGTGCAGAAATACACCTGTTCCAGGATTTTTCAGCAGCCCTCGCCCAGAAGAGAAAACAGTTCAGCCCCGTGTGTACGGACTTGTACAACAAAAATATTAAATTTCAACTTGCTTATCCAGCTATATTGAAATTCCGGCACGGGGGTAAAGAACACATCTTTACTGAGGTAGCTCCGGCGAAACAGTTCATCACTACCATCGGATCGTGAAGATTCCTAGCTTCCTTAGAAACGGAAGCCATCGGCTGGAAAAGTTCACCTTTACACAGTATTTTGGTACAGCTTATCCCGGCTGCAGAACAAAGGAAAGACAGTAGGTGGTAAAACTACACTCTACAACAGAAGAATAACGGTGATCGGTTACGGCACGTGCCAAACTGGACTTATGCCACGGAGTCCTATCGTCAAGACATAAGAGACTCCGGACATGGACTATGAGACTGTCCTTGGGAGAGAACTAAAAGAGTTAAAACCATGGACGGTGAGCACCCAACCTTTCAAAACTATGGATCTCTGCAGTTCTTGGGGTTTTTTTTTCTTTCCTAGGGTAAAACAGCCAGAAACTGTGAAGGTGAGCTCTCGGGGAGGATACCGAGAAATTTCTATTGCTACAAGTATGGGTTCTCTTTTCAATATTATTGTGTGCGTTTTGCTAATTACAAAACTCTTTTTTTCAGCATGTTGTATATTTTTTACATGGAGGGCAGGGCACGACGCATCTAAACGTACCCCCCACTTATTTTGCTTCCTTGTGTGTAAAGGAATAAAATGAGACATCTAAATAATCGAAGGGATGGAGCTGGGGTGGGAGGGGGATTGGGGAGGGAATTCATGTACAAATACGGTTACTTTATATAATGGATTACTAGGCTTGAAACAGGCATGGGTACGAGATGGGGCAGAGTCCATTTTTGTTTTTCTTCTGATGGTGGGTTCAGGCTGGGGAACCCACTATTTTCTTCGGATAATCATTTTACATGGTAATTCAATTCAGAGCTCCCTGGTAAGTCTACTATGAAACTAGCCAATTTAAATGTTAATGGTTTAGGACACCCTGTCAAAAGAACTAAGGTACTGCAATTTTTCAAAAGGTCGAAAGCACAAATTGCTTGTATTCAGGAAACACATCTCACAGCAGTAGAAAGCGCGAAGCTCAGAAGAGACTGGGTAGGCCAATGTTTTTTCTCTGCTGCAGTGGGGAAAAAAGCAGGAGTAGCAATGTTGATTCATAAAAGTCTCTCCTTTCAGTTGACAAAAGAACTAGTTGATCCAGAGAGACGGTTCATTGTTATAATAGGAAAACTGAATGGGAAAGATATAACCATTGGTAATGTCTACGGACCCAACTCCCCTTCCCCATCATTTTTCACGAAAATCATTAATCTCCTTACTGTTCATGGGGTGGGGGAACAGCTGCTAGTGGGAGACTTCAATACTGTACATGACCCCTTATTGGACCGATCCAACAATAAACCCACACTGCTTAAGCCAACTCATAAAACAAACATTCCCCACGTATGCCAAAAACTAAATTTTTTGGATTACTGGAGAGTGTTACACTTTGAGGAATGAGATTACACCCATGTATCTAAAGCCCATGGTACGCTTTCCCGTATAGACTACATACTGGGTTCAGTAAACCTGTTTCCCTTTATTACTTCTATAAGTACAGGTACACCTGGCGTATCTGACCATGCCTTAATATGGGCAGACATTAATTGGGATGGCAACGTTCCCCAAAATAACTGGTGGAAATTTCCAACTTATATGAAAGATGACAGAAATTTCCAAAATTACTTAAAACACAAATGGGCACAGTTTCAGGAGTTTAATCACCAGCACCAAAGTGACCCGGAACTGTTTTGGCAAACAGGGAAAACAGTCATACGAGGGGAGATAATATCCTTTTTACACCATAGGAATAAGACTCTGAATGCGGACATATTACATCTGGACTAACAACTCAAGACGGACAAGCTAGCCCTCATACAAACACCGTCCCAAGCCCATTGGGCAAAATATCTTCAAGCTTTACTGCAACAAAGAGCTATTAAATCTTTACATTATAAAGAACACTCTTTTTTCCGCTTTGGCAATAAGTCAGGGAAGACGCTAGCTAACATGGTTAGACTTCGCCAGTCAAAAACCTATATAGAAAAACTAAGGTCACCACAAGGCAATTGGGTACACAAAGGAGAAGAGATAGGTGAAATAATGCGAATGTTCTACACACACCTATACACGGAAGATAGGACGGGGGGCCTACTGAAGAAGATGAATTCTTCCGCAACATTCACCTCCCTAGCTTAACAGACTCGAAGCGTGAAAAACTAAATGCCCCTATCACAAAGTTAGAAATCCTGGCGGTTAGAAACAAAAGTAAATCGGGGAAAGCGCCCGGACCAGATGGGTTCACATACGATTTTTTTCAAAATACTTGGAAATAGGATAGTAGATTCGTTACACTCTTTCTATCTCAATGCCCTATCCATCGGTAGGCTCCCTTCTGATTTCAATAAAGCATATATTACTGTTCTTCCTAAACCTGGTAAGGATCCAGGATTACCAGCGACCTATCGACCAATCTCCCTTTTGAAATGTGACCTTAAACTTTTAGCGAATGTTTTAGCAACCCGCATGAGCTTAGTCTTACCTGCCCTTATTTCTCCCCACCAGGTGGGCTTTGTCAAGGGACATTCCTCGAGTTCACATATAGCTAAACTGCTCACAGCCATTCAGTATTGTCAATTACACCAAATCCCTGCTACGGCTGTGAGCTTAGACTCCGAAAAAGCATTCAACAGGGTCTCCTGGGGTTATTTATTTTCAGTACGTAAAAGGTTTGGTTTTCAAGGTCCTTTGTTGATATAACAGAGAAATGTATGACATCAACCGACGTCACATATACTAGCGAATGGAATGGCCTTCTTTCAAAGGCCTTTACCCCCAAAAGATGGGTACGACAGGGTTGCCCCCTGTCCCCCCTACTATATATCTTGGCAATCGACCCATTATTACGATTTATCGCTCAAGATGCACAGATCCCTGGTTTAAATTGTAAAGGACAAGTTTTTAAAATTGCAGCATTTGCTGATGATATACTAATTTTTCTTACATGCCCGCAACAAGCATTACCGAAAGTCCTCTTGCACCAACTTTCCTATGGCAGTTTTTCTGGTCTTAAAATAAACACGGACAAATCCGAAGCCCTGGAAATCTATGGTAATCTTCAACATATTTGGGGGCCGTCTTTTCCATTAAAGTGGGCCCTAGGGCCTATAAAATATTTAGGAGTCTTAGTTCCCAAGGGGCTTGATACCATCTATAACATAAATATCCAACCCATGCTACAAAAGACTAAAAGAAGGCTTCAACAATGGCAAGAACTGCCACTCTCTTTGAATGGACGAGTCCACCTTCTAAAAATGATGGAGTTGCCAAAATGGTTATATCTGTTACAAATGCTCCCAGTTTGGCTAATACGCAAAGACCTGTCTCAGTTGAATGGAGACATCAGAAGGTTTTTATGGAAAGGGAAGAGATCAAGGCTAGCTCTAAAATACCTTACGCAAGCGCCGGGAGAAGGGGGCTTAGCATGTCCAGATTTCCGTAGCTACAATTTAGCTTGTATGTTACATCACATTAGGGATTGGTTGTTAGGCACCGAATACTTCTCCCCAACAGCCTTCTTGCAAGGTAGCTTACACGGCGCTTCTCCAGCTGTGTTGCTGCAGATAAACACACACAGCTTACCACTGGACTGCAACCGGTTCCTACTGGTTGACTCTGGCAGGAAGGCCTGGGCTCATTTTTGTAAGATTATCGGACCTTTACAGCCAGAGACCCCTCTCATACCAATTTGTGCTAACCCTAACTTTCCCCCAGGGCTAGGCAAAACTGTTTTCCAAACTTGGGCATCTCATGGTTTGATTTTGGTTTCTCAAGTGATCCAACCAGCTACGGCACACCTGTATAGCTTTTCTGAACTCCAAGCCAAATTCGACCTACCTAAACATGATTTCTACGCTTATTTACAACTAAGGCATTATATTCACTCCACTGGATTCCTCTCCATACCAACTATCTACAGAGATCGTGTAGAATGTATTTTAGGCATAGACAAACCCATGTGGTTCTCGTGTTCCTCTTTTTCTAGTTTGTTACAGGGTCGCCTAAGTTCTACCTCCTGTCAGACCATTTGCGACCGGTGGAGAGGAATACCAGAAATGGCCATCACCCCTGACATGGCCAAATGTTACCTTCTAAATATTAGAACTATTTCTGAAAATGTAAACCTATGAGAAATGCAATTTAAATTTATTTGGAAACTGTATTGTACTTCTGATCTTGCCTATCGGATGAGGCTTAATTCCACCCCCAAATGCATGAAATGTGAGATAAGACACTGAAGATTATTTCCATAGTTTTTGGTCTTGTGTGAAGATTCAGTCTTTCTGGTTGGCTATCCAAAGTCATTGCTCAAAACTCTCCAACTGTTCACTTCCCTTGCATCCCACATTCTGGCTCCTGGGTAGTGCAATGTTCCCATCTCTTGACCTGGACCCTTTAGTAGCACAATTAATGGATAAAGCTGGCTTGCTAGCTAAACAAACCATTTTGGCAAATTGGACCTCTAAACTGACCCCACATTACAACCAGTGGGTACAAAAAATGATTAAGTTGGCGACCTTTGAGCAAATGACAGCTAACACGAAGAGTGAAGGACGGAAATAGTCCACTTTAGCCCTTTGGAAACCGTTCATGGAATATCATGCCCAAGGGACCTTCATGGATATCATTTCTGAGTAGGAACGTGGCTACACAATATTTCTGATCTATTATATACTCTACTTTAAGAGTTTTGCAGACCCTTTTCCGTATGTCTGTGATGACCTGTTATCATTCCTTTCAAATAATATCACTTTGCACTGTGAAGAAGGGGAGGGGGGGGGGGGTTAGGGTAAAGAGTTCACCGTATTGGCAAGTTGGGACTAAACAGGTGTTGCATTTTTATACTTTGTCTATTTTTACACATTTTTATAATATATTGCACTGTTTTCGGGAGGTATATTTACACTGTTCTTATAGCTGTTTACCACCGTTGGCAGCCTTTTGCCATGCACGTTACAAGACGAAAGTTAATATTACTTATCTGCTGTTAGCCTGTTCTCTTCCCCTGTATATATTTCATATCAAACCCTATTGTTCAGACGCTTCTACCATGTACTGTACTGATATGCTCAACAGTCTCAACCCTTTACTGTACAATATGGTTTGTGATATTATGAAACACCAATAAAAAGATATACAAAAAAAAAAAAAGCCCATATGCAAACAGTAAGGTAATAAAAATCCTAATAAAGCATTTAAAATGACTGTGTTATCTGAATATAGATCAGAAATGACCCAATCCAAACAAAAGCATTTCTTCAAATCATAGTTCCTGAAATGTAAAGTAATCTTTTCTATTTTATGTGCCAAAAGAAGGAATCTAATCCACTGAAATGTCAAACTGCACAAACAGCTCGTTTGTTTGACATTATTTTAAATAAAATCTATTTTTATGTGTTTTATCATCTTTATGCAACCGCTGCTCTGCAGAATTCAAAAGACTCCCAGAGCTGTTTGTTGATGTGCAGCCTCTTTCATTTTCCTTGGCCTGACAGTTGTCTCCTGCTCAGATCAGTCCTAGCCTCTGCTGGGCTACAGCGCCATGAGCCTCCCATCCAGCCCAGCCCTCAGGCTGACGAGATGAAGCCAGGAGGTCAGACACCGCAGCTCGTTCTAAAGCCCAGGGCATGAACAGGGCAGGTCTGGCCTCTCGGCGTCACCATCTGTGCAAGGACCGAGATGTTCTGTCTCTGCAACCCGCCCATCCTTGACCAGCTCGAGAAGCAGTAGCCAGAGAGGAGGCGCTCAAAAACCAAACCCAGGACTCAGAAAGCCTCCAAAGCACTGGAGCGGTCCATCGAGATCCATCCCAAAGAGCACACAACTCCTCATTCTTCTGAAATAGTACTCAATAGATGGCTCAGCCTCTGACAAGCTATCGGAGAGAGCAGGTGTGGGGGATGCTGCAGCCCGCTGCTAACATCTCCTGGAATCTCAGCACCGTTTTACCTGATGCCCCAATGTTATTTCTACTAATTCCCTCAGCCTCTTCACTGCAAAATTAATTTTTACAGCAAATAAGAGACACAAGCTGCCTCAACAGGACAGACATCTGCGACGGAAGGTATTCCACACATATGCAATAAGTGAAAAGCTTTCATGGGAGACTCATACAATAAGAGGTGCCGTTTATTACTGGGCTAGCTAAGAGAAATGAATGCAGAGAAGGTTCTGCGTATAAAATCCAACATCCTCAAATGACTCAGGAAAGGGAAAAGTGGATGACAACTTTATTAGATACATAGAAAAATTAATGCTTAAAAGTTTTCAATTACAAAGATCATGTCAGGACTGGAAGGTGGCAAATATGACACCAATTTAAAAAAAAAAAGGGGGCTTCAGGGTGATCCAGGAAACTATAGACCGGTGAGCCTCACGTCAGTGCTGGGCAAAGTGGTAGAAACCATTGTTAAAAACACACTCACGGCCATATACATAGATAGACATGGCATAATGGGGAATTGTCAACCTGGTTTTAGGAAGAGGAAGGCGTAAACAAACACGCAGATAAGGGTGAGCTGGATGATATAGTGTATGTGGACCTCTGGAAGGCATCTGGTAGTCCCCCATTAGAGAGTCCTCAGGAAATGACAAAGTCATGGGATAAGAGGCAATGCCCTAGTGTGGACAGGTAACTGGTTAAAAGGCTGGAAAGAGAGAGTAAGACTAAATGGTCTGTTTTCCAAATGGAGAAAGGTCATTAGTGCTGACCTGTGCTGTTTAACATATTTATAAAAGATCTGGAAAAGGGAACAAATTTGCAGATAATACAAAACTATTCAAAATTTTATTTTTAATTTGTTGGAGGATTCTGTATTTTGATCATGTTGTACGCTGCTCTGGACAGGTCTGGTATCTTGAGTGTTTGGTATATAAGAAATAAATAAATGCATTTCTTCCGTCCCCCTCCTCCAGCGAGGATCCCGGCATTCTCCCCCTTCACCACTCCCTGATGTCAGTCCTCTCCTTCCCTCGTCCTTAATACATCACTTGCATGTCCTTGGCTTGTCTTCTTCCTCTTTCCAACCCCCTCCCCCCATTTTTCCTTCAGTTGAATCCCAAGTCCTGGGAACTGTGTCTGTTCCAGCCCTCATAGAAATATAGAAACATAGAAATGACGGCAGAAAAGGACCAAATGGGGGATCATCAGGTGGGTAGCAACTGCCGTGCAAGTTACCCCCCCCCCCCCCCCAAATACTTATTTTCCCAAACTGTTAAAGTCAGGGCCCTTGCTGGTTTCTGTCTGAGTCCAGTTCCCCTTTATCTCTTGCCGCTGAAGCAGAGAGCAATGTAGGAGTTACAACACAAGTATAAGACTTATTGGTTAAGGGTAGTAACAGCCGCACCAGCAAGTTACCCTCATGCTTATTTGTTTTCCCAGACCATAAAGTTCATGTCTTCATGGTTGCAGTGTGAAATGAATTCTCCTTTTTGTCTTTTCTCCTGCCATTAAAGCAGAGAGCAATAATGAGATGTATCAACAGTATGAAGGCTTGATGGTTAAGGGTAGTAACCACCACACCATTAAGTTACCCCATGTGCTCTTTCTTCATTTCTATTCTTCAGCCTTTAGGGATCCACAGGGTTCGTCCCATGCCCCTTTGAAATCTTTCACTGTTTTTGTCTTAACCACCTTCTTTGGAAAGACATTCCAGGCATCCACCACCCTCTCCATGAAGAAATATTTCCTGATGTTGGTTCTTAGTCGTCCTCCCTAAAGTTTCATTTTGTTACCCCTATTTCTACTGATTTCTTTCCAACAGAGAAGGTTTGATGATTGTGCATCATTAAAACCTTTCAGGTATCTGAAGGACTGTTTCCTATCTCCCCTGCACCTCCTCTCCTCCAGGGTGTACATATTTAGGTCCTTCAACCTCTCCTCATAAGTCATTTGATGGAGACTCCCCACCACTACCATTTTTGAAACCCTTCTCTGGACCACCTCCATCCTGTCTCTCTCTCTTTTGACATATGGTCTCCAAAACTGAACACAGTACTCCAGGTGAGGCCTCACCAAGGAACTGTACAAGGGCATCATCACCTCCTTTTTTTTTTTTTTTACTGATTATTCCTCTCTCTATGCAGCCCAGCATTCTTCTGGCTTTAGCTATCGCCTTGTCACACTGCTTCACCATCTTTAGATTGCTAGACACTATCACCCCAAGGTCACTCTCTTGCTCTGTGCACAACAGCCCTTCACCCCCAAAGACATACAGCTCATTCAGGATACTTCACCCCAGATGCATGTCTGCACTTCTTGGCATTGAATCCCAGCTGCCATATCTTTGACCACCATTCAAGCTTCCTTAAATCACATTTCATTCTCTCTACTCATTCCGGCGGGTCCACTCTTTTGCAGATCTTAGTATAAAAGACAAACTTTACCATCTGTCCCTTCCGCAATGTCGCTCACAAAGATATTGAACAAGACCAGTCCCAACACTGATCCTTGTGGCACTCCGCTTAACACTGTTCTTTATTCAGAGTAGCTTCCATTTACCATCACACATTGTCTTCTGTCAACCAGTTTGTGATCCACGCCACCACCTTGGCACTCACTCCCAAGCTGCTCATTTTATTCATAAGCCTTCTATGCAGGACCGTATCAAAAGCTTTACTGAAATCCAAGTATATGTCATTGAGCGCTCTTCCTTGATCTAATTCTTTAGTCACCCAATAAAAAAAGTCAATCAGATCTGACAGACAGGCCCTTCCCCTGGTGAATCCATGCTGCCTCAGGTCCAGCAATCCTCCTGACTGTAGATAGTTCACTAAACTTTCCTTCATAAGAACATAAGAAATTGCCATACTGGGTCAGACCAAGGGTCCATCAAGCCCAGCATCCTGTTTCCAACAGTGGCCAATCCAGGCTACAAGTACCTGGCAAGTACCCAAAAACTAAGTATATTCCACGCTACTGATGCTAGTAATAGCAGTGGCTATTTTCTAAGTCTCCATCAATTTTCCTACCACTGAGGTGAGGCTAACCAGCCTATGATTTCCAGCCTCCTCTCTGCTCCCACTCTTGGGAAGCGGGACCACCACCGCTCTTCTCCAATCACTCGGCACCACTCCCATTTCCAGGGATCTATTGAACATGTCATGCAGCGGAGCCGCCAGCACATCTCTGAGCTCCCTCAGGATCCTAGGATGAATCTCATCAGGCCCCATGGCTTTGTTCACTTTCAGTTTTCCTAGCTCTTCCCATATGTTCTCTTATGTAAACGGAAATTTGTCTACTCCACCCCCATCCAGTCTTGTTAACTAGTAACAGTCCTTCTCCAGGGTCTTCTTTAGTGAACACCAAACTGAAGTGTTTGTTTAATATTTCCACCTTGTCTTCATTTCTCTCCACACATATTGATCCTTGTCACCTTCCAACTTCACTGTTCCACTTTGGACCTTTCTTCTTTCTCTGATGTATCTGAAAAATGTTTTGTCACCTCGCTTTATCTCTTTGGCAATTCCTTCTTCTGCCTGACTTTTTGCTTTCTTGATTACTTTCTTCGTCTCCCTCAGTTTCACCAGATATTCTTCCCTGTGTTCCTCTTTTTGGGATCCTTTAAAGTTCTTTAACGCTGCTCTTTTTGCCTTTATTTTATCAGCCACCTCCTTTGAGAACCAGATTTTGATTACTCTTCTAACATATAGATTTGTTGCTTTTGGTGATTGCTCCTTTTAGTTTGGCCCACTGTTGTTCCACATCTCCCATTTTCTCCCAGTCTTCTAGTTCTGTCTCCAGGTACTTCCCCATCTTAACAATGTCTACATTTTTGAAATGCAAAACTCGAGTCTGTGTTACTTCTCTTTATTCCATTTCTGATGTCAAATCATACTGTTTGATGATCACTGGTGCTGAGGTGGGCACCCATCTGGACACTAGAGACATTATCTCCGTTAGTGAGCATTAGGTCAAGTATAACTCCTTCCCTCATTGAAGGAGTTATACCATTTGTTTGAAGAGAGACCCTTGCAGGCATCCCTTCTCTCTCTACTTCTGCTAGATTTCGCAGAAGGGATTCTCCAATCTACATCCAGCAGATTAAAGTCTTCAACAATCAACATTTCTCTCTTCTTTCCCAACTTTTGGATGTCTTTGACCAGATCTCTGCCAATTTCTTCTGAGTCAGAGGCCTGTAAACCACTCCTGTAAAAATGGATGTACCCTCATATTTTTTTAGGACTGCCCATAATGCTTCTTCTCTACCCCACATTCCTTGCAGTTCAGTTGCTTGGATATTGTTTTTGACATAAAGAGATGCTCCTCCTCCTTTTCTGTCCACTCTGTCCTTCCTTAACAAGTTATAGTCCGGTGTAGCCATATCCAATCATGAGAATCCATGAACCAACAATGTCCAGGTCTGTCTCCACCATTAGGGCCTGCAGGTCTGGGATTTTATTGCCCAAACTAAGAGCATTTGTAGTCATAGCCTTCCAATTATTCTCCCTTGATTTGTTGCAGTTCCTAGGCACATTTTCTGCTTTTTTGAGCTGATTGATTTTGTTATTTTCTTCTCCCACTTTCTGTATTGCTCGGAGGTGACGTCAATTTCATTGGCCATCTCCTGCCACCCCCATTCTTTAGTTTAAATGTCTGATAATATATGATCTGAATTTCTCACTTAGCATCCTCCGTCCTGCTACAGACAAATGTAGGCCATCCTTACCATAAAGCCTTCTACTGCTCCATACACGACCCCAGCCTCCGATGTATCCAAAACCATTTTCCATTCACCAGGCTTTGAGCCAGGAATTGAAATTATTTATATGGCATAGCTTCTCATTTCCCTTTCCATGAACAGGTAATACTTCTGAAAAGGCAATAGTCTCTGTAGTGTGTCTTATCATCTTGCCTAGATTTTGGAAATCTTTTTGTACTTCATGGATATCATTTCTATTGAGGTCATTGGTCCCCTGATGGATAATATCACTGATATCAAAGTTTTTACTTCTTCTTTAATGACTTGGACTATCTGGTTTGTATTTCTACTTGCTGAGGATCCTGGATTGCATTTAACTTGTGTCACCATCAAACTATGCTCCCAAATTGGTTCCTCTGATGATCGAGTCTCCCAGCAGAAGACTTTTTCTTTTATGACATTTGATTGTGTTGCAGCGCTTCTGGGTGCATTGGGTGACTTCATTTAGAAATCACTTCAACATCTATTTCAGAGTTTTCTTCATCCTCCATTGCATGGATGGGTAACACTGAGGAGAGTGGGTATCATCACAGGTCTTATTCTGGCAGTCTTATTCTCCATTTGTTCTTGGGTTTTTGACTTTTGGATATCTGACATCTGTGTGGGAGTGGTGGTTGATGCACAGGATGCTGTAAAGTTGGGGAAGGTAGATGCCTGTTTGTCACATGTCTTGTTCTACCCGAGCCCACTGTAATCTATTTTCTCCTGGGTTTCTGCAACCTCTGTGCGAAATGGGGGTGAGATTCTGAATGGCTCAAGGAAGAGGAGTTTAATTGAAACCTAGACAATTCTTCTCTTAGATGTATGAGCTCCATTTTAACTGCAGATAGCAGTTAGAATTTTAGACTTCATGCTATAGCAGAAGCAGGACTGTGGTATACTGCTCAAAAAACAGCCAGATATAACACGTGCTTGCAAAAACTGGCTCCAACTATGCTATAGATTCTAAGCACCCCCAAATCTCTAGTGCAAATAGTATTCTGAGTTCCTCCCTTAAATTACACACTTGGAATTATGAATAACAACTTAGCAAATATAATTCCACCTATTTATAAATGATCTGGAAAGGAATACGACCAGCGAGGTTATCAAATTTGCAGATGATACAAAATTATTCAGAGTAGTTAAATCACAAGCAGATTGTGATACATTACAGGAGGACCTTGCAAGACTGGAAGATTGTGCATCCAAATGGCAGATGAAATTTAATGTGGACAAGTGCAAAGTGTTGCATATAGGGAAAAATAACCCTTGCTGTAGTTACATGATGTTAGGTTCCATATTAGGAACTATCACCCAGGAAAAAGATCTAGGCATCATAGTGGATAATACTTTAAAATTGTCGGCTCAGTGTGCCGCAGCAGTCAAAAAAGCAAACAGAATGTTAGGAATTATTAGGAAGGGAATGGTTAATAAAACGGAAAATGTCATAATGCCTCTGTATCGCTCCATGGTGAGACCGCAACTTGAATACTGTGTACAGTTCTGGTCACCGCATCTCAAAACAGATATAGTTGTGATGGAGAAGGTACAGAGAAGGGCAACCAAAATAATAAAGGGGATGGAATAGCTCCCCTATGAGGAAAGGCTGAAGAGGTAAGGGCTATTCAGCTTGGAGAAGAGACGGCTGAGGGGGGATATGATAGAGGTCTTTAAGATCATGAGAGGTCTTGAACGAGTAGATGTGAATCGGTTATTTACACTTTCGGATAATAGAAGGACCAGGGGGCATTACATGAAGTTAGCAAACAGCACATTTAAGACTAATCGGAGAAAATTTTTTTTATTCAACACACAATTAAGCTCTGGAATTTGTTTCCAGAGGATGTGGTTAGTGCAGTTAGTGTAGATGGGGGTCAAAAAAGGTTTGGATAAGTTCTTGGAGGAGAAGCACATTAACCGCTATTAATCAAGTTTATTTAGGTAATAGCCACTGCTATTAATTGCATCAGTAGCATGGGATCTTCTTGATGTTTGGATAATTGCCAGGTTCCTGTGGCCTGGATTGGCCTCTGTTGGAAACAGGATGCTGGGCTTGATGGACCCTTGGTCTGACCCAGCATGGCAATTTCTTATGTTCTTAAGTTAGAATTCCAGCAACCCCCAAAACAGAAGAGCAGCAGAAAACAGTTTTGTATTATTATTTTTTTCTTGTCTAGCTTTATCAGTTAGTGACAGAGCACAATTCTACCCTCTCTCTATTGAAAACCTCACCTCCTGTTCCTCCCCATATGCTTTCTTTTGACACAGAAGGGGAGGAGGCAAAGGCAGCAGAGACACCTCAGAGCAGAAAACAAATGCTCTTCTTCCTGCTCTCCTGTTCCCTTCATGCTGCATGAAAGGGAGGGGCTGGAACAGTAAACAGCTCCCAAATATAGGGATCTGATGGTGCCTTTGAAATTTGGCAGAGGAGGCAACAGCTTCTGCTTAAATCCAGGCCTGACCCCCCAGCTCCCCACCTAGCAGCCTTTCCTCAACTTCCTCCCACCTGTACTTATTCTGCCCTCTTATTACCAACTCCAGTGCTCACCATTGGGAACCGCAGTGCAGTGGAGCCAGTGGAAGGGAGGAGGAGACTCAACAGCTGCTGAAAAAAACAAACAAACCAGACTTGCACAGCTGAGGAACTGTCAGCGCATAAAAGCCACAAAACTAGAGTGGAGGACCCAAAGTAGGCATGGGCGGAGGTGTGAGAGAGTGTTAGAGGAAGTGATATTTTTTTTGACGTTTACTCAATAACACCTACTTCAGCTTTTTACATCGGGGATTTTGTTTTCTCTGTTAAACCTAAAAACTGAAGCCCTAATTGTAAAATATTCTCTGTCTTTAAAATAGTTTTCTTAGACAAGTGGTTCCTAAATTTAAGTCTTCAGAGCCCAACAGGTCTGGGTTTTAGGGTATCAAACTTATGCAAACTAACCTGGCTATTATCAGTAATGTATTGCTGTCTATTGCAGAAACCGGGGAGTTTCCCTTGATGCGCTAAAGGATCCTGTGTATGCTGGCCATACAATAATGCAAAATTCAACATGGACCAGGACATGGCACGGGCTCGAAGCAGGGCCAGATTTACATCTCATGCACCCGCAGGCACGGGAGCTTCAGTGCTCACCTCTCACTGGGGGAAGGAAGGAAGAGGGGGGCTCCCCTTCCAAACTTACCATTCAATAGTATCACTGATTTGTCTCTAATTTCTGTTTAGCAGGCTTACCTTACCCGCTTTTAACCCACGCTGCAGGCAACCCCAAGGCATGTGCCAACTGTTCATAAATGTGAAATCCGGCCCTGACAAGAACTCAGGTTATTCACTTGCATCTCCTCCTCCATGACCACTAAGCCACCATTTAAACATATCAAGGTTGACTGAACTAAGCCATCAGTCTGGTCTCCCTTTCTAACCGACTGATGTAAGAATATCCATAGAAAACACTGACTTTTTGTCTGCTGGTCTTCTTGTAAGAACATGCCAGACTGGGTCAGACCACTCTAGCATTCCTCTGATTACGGCTGCTGCCTTATCACCTTGTTTACCTTTTGTTCACTGGATATGATCCCCCCAAGATCTCATTTCTGACTGGCACACATCAGTTTCTCACCCCCATCATTCACTGCTCTCTTGGATTTCTGTACCTCAGATGCATTATATGTTGCACTGGTTTGAACTTATTCTTACATGCCAAGCACTTGACCACTCGTTGAGCTTTCTAGGATCACTCTTCATTTTGTCTACTCCATCAAGAGCGTCTGCTGTTGAAGATCTTAGTGTCTATAAGAGATAAATCTCTTCTGATAACCCCCTCTGGAATATCATTCATGAAAATGTTGAACAGAATCGGATCTAGAAACCAAGGCTGATTTTTGGGGTGGGCCAGCTGGGCGGTTGCCCGGGGGTGCTCTCAGCTGAGGGGTACCCTAACCACCGCAGGGATAGAGGAAGAGAGGCCCAGCTTGGCTGTGGCATAACCCAAACTGCCATGGCCGAAAACACACCCAGCCTGGCTGCAGCAGATTCCACCCTGCCATGGCGGAAGACAAGCCCAGCCTGGCCACGGTCAAAAACTGAATCTTGTGGCTTCGGCAGATCCTATTCTGCTGCGGCCAAAGAGGGGGGATGCCAGCAGTTGAGGGAGGGGAGCTTTTCACCCAACATCCGGTTCTGCTAGGACCAATCCCTAATAACACCACTTTCCTCGGCTCGGACTCCATTTACCACTGCCCTCTATCCTCTGAAACTCAACCAGTTTCTAACCAAGTCAACTATCTTGGGGCCATGTTCTTCTTTCCGTATTCACAAGTGTTTTAACAACATAGCTACTTTATTGTGTTTTTAGGCAAGTGGTCGATTAATCTCTCTCCAACAGTGCTGTTCAATAAAAAGTAAACTAGCCCGAGACTATAGGACATGGTTTATTTCATCCCTGAAATTTAAGTGAGTTCAGGTTAGTATGTGAAGTCTCTGTGAAGTCCACTATGGCAAGTAACATGATTAGATGGCACACTGCCCAATATTCTTTCCGAACTGATACTAATATTTGATATGTGTTGCTTATTAATCCTAATATAATGCTTATGTATAAATTGGTGGCAAGACCTGATCTAAGATACGGCTTTCAGTTCTGGAGGCCATACCTCCAAATGGATACAAATAAGAGTAGAGGTGGTCTAGAAAAAGGCCATCCTGATGTCTATAGCAGCCTTTCTCAACCAGGTTCAGTGGCATCCTGGGGTTCCTCGAGAGGTCGTCAGGGGCTCCGCGAGAGATCAGGACCAAAAAGAAATAAACACTTTCTTGAACTTTGAGCGCCACCCTGCCATTCACAGGAAAGCAATGAACGTTTTGCTGCAGTTTTCAGCTTCTTACATGCGAGAGCAAAGCTTTTCCTTGTTTAACCAGCGTCGAGAGTCGGGACAGAAATCATCTCATTTGAAGTGAAGATGAAATCGACACAGGATTAAGTATTTGTACAGCAACAAACAAGCACAGGTTTCACAGTAAAGAAGGAAATGTCACTCTTTATTTTTAGTTTCAAAAATAACTTGTTTTTTGCAAGGATAGGACTATAAAAGAGATCAAGAGTTTTTAAAATTTATGGAAGAGATACTAAAGAAAAGGAGGATGCTAACAAGTTGGCCCAAAACAAACAGATCCACAGAAAAATGTCATTCTCTACTCAAGAGCACTGACAATTATTATTGGACTATTACATCTACAACTTACTGAACACACTAACACACCATGAGCTGACCCGAAAATTATTTCAAGGGTTCCTCCGTAGTAGACAGGTTGAGAAAGGCTGGGCTAGAATCTACCCAATAAACATGAAATGAGGTTTTAAGGACCCAAACCCGAGAGGAGAGGGTACAGAGAAGGGCGACCAAAATGATAAGGGGATGGAACAGCTCCCCTATGAGGAAAGGCTGAAGAGGTTAGAGCTGTTCAGCTTGGAGAAGAGACGACTGAGGGGGGATATGATAGAGGTGTTTAAAATCATGAGAGGTCTAGAACGGGTAGATGTGAATCGGTTATTTACTCTTTCGGATAATAGAAGGACTAGGGGGCACTCCATGAAGTTAGCATGGGGCACATTTAAAACTAATTGGAGAAAGTTCTTTTTTACTCAACGCACAATTAAACTCTGGAATTTGTTGCCAGAGGATGTGGTTAGTGCAGTTAGTATAGCGGTGTTTAAAAAAGGATTGGATAAGTTCTTGAAGGAGAAGTCCATTACCTGCTATTAAGTTCACTTAGAGAATAGCCACTGCCATTAGCAATGGTTACATGGAATAGACTTAGTTTTTGGGTACTTGCCAGGTTCTTGTGGCCTGGATTGGCCACTGTTGGAAACAGGATGCTGGGCTTGATGGACCCTTGGTCTGACCAAGTATGGCATGTTCTTATGAGGGGGGGGGGGGGGGGGAAATACGATGGAGACATTTGAAATATCACAAAGGTATAAACAATGCAAAAGAAGTTCTAGAACAAGTCACAGTATAAGGCTCCAAGGGGTGGGCCAGTTCCCAAACTTTTCAAGCCAAAGCAACCCGCATTAACAAAAATGTTGCGTGGCACGCCAGCCTCCACTTGGCAAGTAGCGCACACGGAGAGGGTTCGCATGGCAAAACAAATAGGGAAGCACCGAAAGCCCCACCACTTGCTCTTGCAAATTTTAAAATAAATGGAGAGTGGGGATAAGACACACATGAGCCCATCACGATAGAGCAGTTCCCTCTACAAGCTAGGGCAGGAGAAGGAAGACATCAGGAAAACGTGGTCAGCTGGCTCAGTTAGTTACCGTGGCTGCAGCCGCTGTTCCCAACACTCCGAGTGAGTGCACGCTCAGCCTGGGGATAAGACAGGGAGGAGGCGCTGTGGCACTGTGTACTGATCATCCATGCCCGTATGCTGCCCGTTAACTCCCACGCTCCAGGAAAAAGAGGCATGCATGATGCCACGTCTTCTCAGAAAGGAGCTCTCACGTTTCAGAACCGTTGCCATGAAGTGCCGAGAGCAGGGCCCAGGTGCTGCTCTGGATAGGAGAATCAGACAGTGGTGACTTTTCTGTAGCGCACTGGTTGAGAAACACTGGAAAAGACTCAGAAAATCTTTTATTCACCAGAAGGAGGTGAAGGGAGGTGGTAGAGATAACAACCGTTAACAGAATTCAAGAAAGTCGGGGCTCAGCACCGAGGAAGGATCCTTAGAGGCGAGGCTATGAAGGTAAAGCCTCTGCTAAGCATAGAGGATCCTTAACTGGGAAGAAGACTCAACTGAGGTCTGTGGCCATGTAACAGAAATCAAATTGAGCAGGCTTACTGTACTTATGTGTCCTCATACTTTGTGTGGCTGTGTGTCAAGAAAAAAGGAGCGACAGCCAGGGACACAGTAATACGGCACAGGCGTAGATTTTAAAAGGTGCGCGTGGTTCCCAGCACGTACAGATGGACACGTGGATTTTGTAAGATGCGTGCGCATGTTGTAAAATCCGTGGGCACGCGCTGGGGGGGGCGGTGAATTTTAGAAAATTACGTGCAGTGACGTAATTGGGCCTCCCCCAGTTCCCTCCCAGTCCGCTCCAATTAAAGAGCGGACTGGGAGGGAACTTCCATACCCCCATACCCAACCGTTTTTCCCTTTCCTCTCTCCAACCCGACCCCTACCTAACTAAACATATTTTTTTATTTTTTTTACTTACTGCTCCCCTGGAGCGGACGTAGTTTGCGCGCGCCGGCCGACTGCTAGCGCGCACTTCCCTGGGACAGTGACTGACTGCTGTCCAGGCTGGCCTCCATCCTGCCCCGCCCCACCCAGACCACACCCCCCAGTCTGCCACTTACGCGCGTGGCCAGACCCTTTTGAAAATGCACGCGGCGCCTGCCTGGCCATTTTAAAATGCGGCCTTTAGTGTTTTCAAATTAATGGAAGCAATTCAAAGTAGATATCGGGCAGCATGACTCTATAAGCCCCATTTATTGATTATTTATTAGCCTTTCTGAATACGAAATTCACTCAAAGCAGCCTATAAACAGAGGTCGTTAGCAGTTTCACCATGAGGAAAAAGGTGTATAAGATTAGAATAGCTGCAAAAATCACATTACAGTTTGGCAATAAAAAAGGTGTACCTTAGGACTCATTTTAAATAGATCAACAAACACTGACTAAGCTCATCAGCTAATCTACCAGAAATACTTGTGACTGACTCAAAAAACAAACATCATTAGCTGGTAGAAGCAGGTTGAAGGCCTGCGATGTCATGCTAGGCAGTTTACCACCTCTGAGCTAGCTCTGGGTTGGGCAGAAGAGCCAGGCTTTTATTTGCTTCCTGAAGCAGTTTGTAGTGTATTTGACAAAGCTCTTGTGGGAGGCTGCTCCAGATGTACTTTGATTTATTTACATTTATATATCGCCTTCTTTTTTTCTTTCTTTTCTTTTTTTTAATGCCTCAAAGCAATTTACAGACACAAAACATCTTTTGATGATGGCACTGAGACTGAGGATCCGACTGAGGATCTTAGTGGTCTGGAGAGCATGTATAAGGAAAGCATTTCATTAGGAATGTGCTGAACAAAAAGGTTTGTTTGGGGAGATTTTTTTGTTTTTTAGTTCGGTTTATTTCCCTGAACTGAAAAGAATAAAGAACCCACACGTATTAAAAGAACCAAACCTCCCAGCAAAAGAAGACTTCTCGAAGACCTTCAGGAAGAAAACTGGGCCCCTCCAAACCCCCTCCCATCACGCAAAAGAAACCATAGGGCCTGAGTCAAGCCCATCCCTGGGGCCTTCCTTGGTCCCTCTGATCCCTCCTCCCAGCCCCCTAAATAAGTCAAACCAAATGGCACCAGCCTCAGGGCCACCAGTACCACTTTTAAAGGCTCAGTGAAGCAGGCAGGGGTGAGTTGGCATTGCTCCTGCCCTTTTCGCCGAGAGAACCCCATGGAAAGGGTAAATGGAGGCTGGGGACGTTCCTGGCCCTGGCTGGACTCAGCTCAGTCCAACTGCTAAGCCTGGGCCTCTCACCTTTCGTACTAGGCAGGAGAGGGGCTACAGGACCTTGCGGAGACTTTTTTATTATATTTTTCTTTTTTTAATGAAATGGAAAGCCCATAAATAGTTGGGTATTTCAGTGCAAGCCCATGTTTTTTAAGAAAGGTATATGTGACCTACAGCCACAGCCTTAGGTGATGAACAATATAGAAACGCTCATAAATAAAATTACACATAATACACATTGTGACCTAATATATACCAAAACAGCAAATACACAACCCGTTCATAGACCTAAGCCAATGCCTGCTGAAATAAAAATGTCTTGAGCAAATTCCTGAATGTTTTCGTGCTCGTAATTAGATGCACGATTCCGATAAGGAATTCTGCAAAATTGGCCGGGTCACCGAAAAAACCCGCTCGCAACTTTGAACCAGACATGCATGACGGACGTAGAGAACATCAGACAGCATTTTTCAATTTTGAGGTGTCGTTCATTCAAATAGATAGGCCCAACTCCTTGAAGAGCATTGAACATCAGTGTCAACATTTTGAATTATCAGGGTCATTCATCATAAGAACATGCCATATTGGGTCAGACCAAGGGTCCACCAAGCCCAGCATCCTGTTTCCAACAGTGGCCAATCCAGGCCATAAGAACCTGGCAAGTACCCAAAAACTCAAAATATGTTATGGCATTTAACACAATGATAAGTTTACGCATGCACTAATAATGCTATAGTACGGCACAACTGCACGGTTTTAACTACATCTTTTTTCCTAGCAAATTTCGGCCATTTCTGAGAGAGAGACACACACACACACTTTGAGGTTTGAGGAGGCCTTCACATTATGCAACTATTTATATGCCTATAGCTTGAGGTGAGGCGTTGGTTTAGGGGCCAGTTTTCATGTAGAGTGAGACATACCAACAGCACAGTACACCTCAGTGAAGATTTTATTTCATTTGGAGTGACAAAAATTTGTACTATGTTATCTCACCCTAGCATGATGATCCCCTGTTGTCCATTAAGCTAGGGTGAGAGAACATAGTAAAAATGGCATCTTTGTGAGACTTTTCCTCTCTCCAAATGACATCAAATCTTCACCGAGGTGTACTGTGCTGTTCGTATGTCTCACTCTACATGAAAAACTGGCCCCTAAACTACCACTAACACCTCACCTAGAGCTATTAGAGGCCCCTCCTATAGAGATATAAATACTTGATTACTATGAAAGCCTTATAGATAGTCTCTCTCTCTCTGAGCTGTGAAATAGGAAGTAGAGCAGCGGTGAAAAGTTTACCACGGGAGGTGCAGTAATTCTAAAATTACCCTAATCACACAGGCGTTATCCGTGCATTATTATCGCATTTTGATGAATTGTCTTAGTTCTATACAGTTTCAGAAACCAGTGCTTGAAAGGTAGTCAAGAAATGTATTAAGTTAAAAACGATCACCTTCTATTAATTTTGTATAGGTTTGTTAACGGAGCAACCTCACTATTTTATTTATTTATTTTTGGTTTTTATATACCGGAAGTTCCTGTATACAATACATATTTATTTATCCCAGGTGGGAGTTCAGAAGGCCGATCTCATCTGAGTAAAGCAGCAAGCAATCAGAGTAGGGTAGCTGGGGCACTTAGGGCCACCTTTAAACGATATGCACATCCGCATACGCTTCTTACAGCAATTAACAGTAATAATTCTGCTTAGGGACCAGGCAGACTGGGAGGGCCGTACTGCAAAAGAAAACTATTCTAAGTACCCCCCCGCCCCCGCAAGGTGTCAGCGTTTTCTAACTACATAAGGTATCACAACAGAGTTGGCTTAGCCCCACCGTGGCTTATTTGACATCCACGTTCCAGCTCTGAAACGCAGCCCATTTTTCCAAACGACTTGTGCTCTTCCAGATCTAAAAGTTATTCCTGGCGCAGGCCGGGCCCCACCCCTCTCCACCTACCCGGTGCAAAGTCGGGGACGCGGAGCCGCAGCCCGTCCACCTCCGCCAGGTACCGGCGCACCAGCTCCTCTCTCTCGGCCGGCGAGGCGGCGGAGTGCAGGGCAGTGTCCAGCGGCGTCTGTAGCGCCAGCAGGTCGGGGAGGCTACAGGGGGCCGCCATGTCCCGCTACAGGGCCCGGCCGCCTGCGCTTTCGCCGCCGCAGATTCGCCACCCCTTGAAACGCTGCGCTTCCCTGCAATTATTTTTTTTTTTAATGATGCTGGGGGGAACCCTTTGAGAGAAATAATTCTTCTGCTTTTATTTCTTTTTTTTTGGAAGACAAACTAATAGCATGACAGGATCTGTTTATTTGTAGGAAAACGATCTTTTGCTGGTCCAGTAGATTCGCAGGTGGAGGGCTGTGCAGCCTTATGCCATGTAGGAGAAAACTCCAGCGTGAAATGAATCGATTTTTTTTTCTCTTTCTCTAGTTAGCCTCACTTAAGAGATGTAACTCAATTTTCAAGGTCCTTCTCTAACATATATAAAAAGTCTGACAACATTCTCAAAAAGATTATTTCTTTAAAAAAGATATACAGCTATTTTAATTTCCCGAGATATTGCACTTCTAAATTTGAGTGCATTCTTTCTTATGAAGTCAATCATATCTTTATTAATACGTTTATGTACGCCAAATGCCTGTGCCGTTTACATAGTCATAAATCACATACAAATCAACGAAGAAATTATAAAATTAGCAAGTCCAATGGGGGCTACAGCTAACTGTACAGGCGCCTATTCCTCCGCGCGTTATTTCGAATATACATCGTACAACTGATTTGCATAACGTGACCGGGGAATCTCCTCTGCCCTAAGTGTCTCATTTTATCGCCCCGCAGGGAGTAAATCCTGCCGTCCCCCCCCAGCACTCAGCCCGCGTGGGCGCCGACGGTCCCGCTGCTTCCGGTCCGGCCTGCGCAGCCTTGCGAAAGCAAACCGCACATTCGCTACAGAGGCTCGCGCTATCGGAGAGGGGGAAATTGCGTTAAAAATAAAAAAAAGACAGAAAAGGGCAGCGCTCGCAGCTTTAGTATTTTCTCTGACGCGGGAGGCTGAAGACTGAATTATGTCGGGATTTGGGTGGTTGTCGTTGGTTTTAAGGGGGCGCGGAAAGTGCGCTGGCGAACACACAGTCCCCTCGTCGCCGGCGGTTCTGGGCCCGGGAGGAGAAAGCGGCGGGTCTTTCGGATCAGCCGGCGCCGACCTTGAGGGATGGGCCATTGTCAATGCTCATGGCCTTTCTGTTCGGACTGTCCTCATTCATAATCCTCGTGCAGACCCGGCCTGCCTGACCTGCTGCATCGGATCAGGGGCCAGGCTTCAGCTTGAATGAAGCTTTGTGTGTGTGTAAGAGCCACACTAGGCATACGGTATAAAAAGAAACCCAGGTAGGGCCTGCACCTCTCCAGCTGTTATGTCTAGGACCATGAATGGGCTTGACCTGCAACTTCTTGATCCAATGAAGAACTTTGACATACGCTGGATTGCACGTAAAGGTATATCACATGTTAGAAAACAGCATTCACACTAAAATACGAGTACTTGAAATATATATATATATATATTTTTTTTTTTTTATGGTGCACTTTTTTGATATGTCAGAACATGGATTGGTGGAAGATGACATTTGGGAGTATAAATCAATTAGGAAGCAGAAATCAGCAAATAAGGAGGGAATGGGTAACCATATAGAAGAATTTACTCAGTCTGGGAAGAAGACAAAGGATGGAGAACGCGCATCCAAAGAAAATAGCACCAAAAAATGTAAAAGGGCTTCAGGAAACAAGGAAAAGTCTGAGAAGCGGAAAGTTACTGAGCAGCGCAGAATATCTGACCAGAACGTAAATAAACGGAGAGACTATTTTCTGTCACCTTCTCAGGAAAGCGTAGCAAGTTCAGCTAAGCAAAGCAGATCTTCTGTCAAGAAACCAAGTCCTCAGAACACGCGACCTGTTTATGAAGGACACTGCCCAAGCTGCCAAATGCCTTTCTCTATATTGTTAGTACAGACTCCTCGGTGGCATGTTGCAGAATGCTTGGATACTCCAGGATGCACAGACAAGGGTAAGAGCACAGTGAGAAATAGATTAATTTCTAAGGAACTAATTAGGTATTTCTTTTAGTTAGCACTGGACAAGACTACAATGTAATAGTTATGGGAGGTTAGTACGCTGAAGTGCTTACAGTATAAAGCCATTCGTTTCCATGGCAGTTTGATAACTGACATGAGCAATGAACATGGAAACAGGGATGGTGAAACAGGACACAGCGTTGTGAGTTCTATGGAGAAGTGAAACAGTAACTGGCCTGGCACAGATGTATGAACTGTAGCCAGGTCAGAAACAACAGACACCCTATAGATAGTTGAGCTGCAGTACATTGTGGACTTGACTCCCAAAGAATTGAGCAATGATTTTATTAGTAAGCCAATTCCGTTAAAACATGGAGAAACACATGATGGCTCAGATGCATGCATTTTGCTGGAAGCTTCCTGGTGGGTTGGGGGAGGGGGTGTGAAGGATGTTCTGGCACACAGGTTCAAACGTGTGCAGGTGTGCTTGCAGTGGGCATTCTGGAAGTGGGAATGGATTTTGAAACAGCTGATCAGCATAGTCAGATGGCATTCTAGATCTTGAAGTGGCCTAAGGGACTTTAGCGGGCGGTTTTATTTTACCCTTTCAAAAAATATTAAAATAAGAGGAGACTCCATGAAACTAACAAATTGTAGAAAGTACTTCATGCATAATCAAGCTGTGGAATGTATTTCAGAGGACCTGGGCAAAGGCAACTAGCACAGCGGCATTTAAAAGAAGTTTGAACAAGTTCCTGGAGGAAAAGTCCATAACACATTATTAGCCAGGGAGACTAAAGAAAGGCACTACTATCCCTGGGAGTGAGTATCAGGAGACAGATCTACTTCTTGGGATCTGCCGGTACTTGTGACCTAGACTGGCCATGGTTGGAGACAGGATGCTGGGCTTGATGGACCTTGGTCTGACCCAGCATGGACTTTCTTATGTTCTTAAGCCTGGAATTGGGTGATATATAAATAGAAGAAATAAATAAATAGATACTATTGTAAGTTTGGTTATGACAGTTCCAGGTAGTAAGCTGGAATGTCTAGAATAGGTGCCTGGATTCTGTTCTACCTCTTGGTACCAATATCTGTAAAATACTGATAATTGGCTTAACCAGTTGTTGGGCTGTAGGCAATATTATTAAGTGAAATTTCAACCACCTTAAGCTTAGTTTGTTTTGGGGGGTTTTAGCAACTTTTAAAATAGCCACATTTCTTTGGTAATATAATTCTCGCAACTCCCCTACTTGGAACAGAAATATGTTGGGGAAAAAAAAAACAAATGAGCCATTGTGTATTTCTCCTTTTTATGTGGAATTTATATACCAGCTGGCACATGCTCACAGACCCCGGGACAGCCCCTCTCCCTCCTCCTGAGTGTTTCCATTTGAAAAGGGAGGAGGAAGAGTGGCTGGCACAGGGACTGTGAGTGTGTGCCAGCTCACAGTCACATCTTCAGTGCAAAGTTCATGTCTGCCCTGATCAGCAGTGCCCTGTGCACTTTACAATCCCAAGAATACAATGCACTATTTATTTATTATATTTGTTTCATGTCCAATCAAATTAATGCTCCAGGCTTGGTACAATCTTCATTTTCTTAGCGTGTAGACAGAAGGACTCAGGACCAGTGGTTTATGCTCCCCTGTCAGCAGATGGAGATGGAGTAAGCTGATGTCACAGTACATATTCTCCTCCAGTGACCCCAGTCTACCGGTATTCTCCGTCTCCAGCAGATGGTGGATATGTATCTCCCTATGGGGATTGCTTCAAGCTTTTTGGAAGGAGAAATTTGAAATTATAAATTCAGAATAAGAAAGCCCCGCTCTCTTGCACTGATACCTAAAGGTCCCTCCCCTAGCTGAGAATTCCTGAGGTGATTTCCATGGTCCCTCAGAGCTGTGCCTTGGTCCGGTAGCTGGGTTTCCCAGCGTGAACTTAGCTGCTAGTTCAGCTGAAAAGCAGCAGGTGCAGGAGGCCAAGTGTGGCGGTGATGGCAGATGCCCTCTCTTCCCACAGCCAGAGACCATCTCTGTACTAAGTCAGTAAGCGCTGAGCTCAGGTAAGGTTTAAAAATAGAAAAAAAGAACGTTTTACCTGAATCAGAGACAGTTAGAGGGGTTTCAGGACCTCTTCCGGTCTCCATGCTCGGCGTGCCGTACCGACGTACGTTCCCGCTCCCTTTCGTGTTGGGGAAATGGGTAGCCTGGCAGGTTGAGTGTTCCCCGGTGAGCTAGGCCCTGCACTTAGGCTTTTTTCTTGCACAACACATAGTAGGCCGTGGCGGATGTTTTTGCATGCTCTTGTGCATGTTCTGCTGCCCTCTACAGGCTGTCGGTGTGTGCAGTGCGTTGGCTCTGCACCCGCATTGTGCTCTCGTTTTTTCTGCGCACAAAATTTATTCACTGTTTCTGAGCTTACCTTGGCGCACACGTTGTGCACACGCCTTGCTGCGCTTAATTTTTGTGCGCATTCCACTTTGAGTGCGAGCCGTTCCTTTGCAAGTTTACCGCAGCGAAGGTACCAGTAAGCAAGAAGCCTAAGCGTCTTCCTATTTATGTTGCCCGTCATATTAAGGCTTCTCATCCGACCTGGCTTCTAACCTCTGTCAGTGCTGCTCAGACACTCAGGGAGAGTTGTCTTCCTCGCATTCCTATTCTGATGATGGGTTGCTCATGGCCTTGACTGGGGGGATGCCAGATCTTGGTTCTCCCTTGACTGGCTCCTCCGCTAGCGAGGGCGGTTCTGTGGGACCAGCTCCAGTTCCTTCTGGGCTTGGTCTGGATCTGGCTGCTTTTTCTTGGGTGGAATTTTTCAAGGCTTACAAGCCTTTCTTCAGGCTCAGTCCTCCGCTTCCCCCATTTCTATCCGGTCAGACGCTCAACCCGTGGCTCCTCCTTCTTCCAGTCCTATGCTTAAGTGCTGGGGCTTGCCCTGGCTCCCTGCGGTTGTTCCTGACAGGAATCCGGATGGCACCGATGATGAGGTTCTTTCATAAAGAATCCCATTTTGGTTTCCTTACGTAAAGCCTCTTGTTTTTTCCCTGTGATGGATGCCGTCCAGGAATTGATTGATCTGGAATGGGACACCCCAGAGACAAATTTTAAAGGGGGTCAGACATTGGAAGGCCTATAACCCCTGGATCCAGCTGTGAGAGAGCTTTTGTGTTTTCCGTGTCAAGTGGACGACTATCCCCGTAGAGGGAGGAGCGGCCTTGAAGGATGTGCATGATAGAAGGATTGAGGCTATTCTTAAGCAAGCTTTTGAGGCAGTGACGATGACTTTACAGATTACCTCCTGTTGCGCCCTAGTGGAGAGATCTTACCTGCTTCTCTCTCAGGAGGTTGGTGTCCCTGGAGGGAATTCCAGAGCGGTTCTGGAGCTTGCTGCTTCCTTTTTAGCATTTGCAGGCTGTGATTTGGTCCCGACCTCGGGCAGAGGAGTGGCTTCGGTGATAGCGGACAGGTATCAACTCTGGTTGCGAAACTGATCAGCTGACGCACCCTCCAAAGCCAATCTTACCAAGATGCCTTTTACAGGCTCGCTCTTGTTTGGGAGCGAGTCCTGAGGATAAGAAACAATTACAGCGCCCCTTTGGTATGAGGGATCGTCTCCAGGGGTCCAGGTGTTTTCGTCCCTATAGAGGGACGACCTTTCAGCGGACTCAGCCTTTCGGTAGGTCTCAGTCCTTTCATCCCTGACAGCCCAAGAGAGGAGCAGGCTCCGATGGTGGATCTTCCCAAGCTTCCCAATGAAGGTTTGCCTTCCGGAACAGGAAATAGGAAGACATCTCTCTTTCTTTTATCAGAGGTGGGTCGAGATCACGTCAGACCAGTGAGTCCTGGAGATGATAGGAGAAGGGAATGCACTGGAATTTCACAGTATTCCTTGGGATGTGTTCATGGTGTCCCCTAGCCATTCCCTGCAGAAGAAGCAGGCAGTGGAGTTCACACTTCAAAGGCTCCTCAGACTGAGGGCTGTGGTTCTGATACTCAACGTCTCAAGAAAGAATGGGGCGATATTCCATTTATTTTGTTGTGCCCAAAAAGGAGGGCTCCTTTTGTCCCATCCTGGATCTCAAGAGGGTCAACTGTCACTTGAAGGTGACTCATTTTTGCATGGAAACCTTACACTCTGTTATAAGGAATTTCTGACCTCCTTGGATCTGTCAGAGGCTTACTTTCATATTCCCATCCTATTGGAACACCAACGCTTTCTACACTTTATTTATTTTTAGCTTTTATATACTGATGTTCCTGTATAGGATACATATCGCACTGGTTTACATGAAACTGAACTGTCGCCGAGGGGCGGATACAGCGAAACAAGTGGTACAATGAACATGCGAAAACACTGAACATGTGGAACATTAGCAAGACAAGTAGTATATGAATGTGCTGAAAACAATGAACAAGTGGGACATTAGCAATACAAAATGATATAGTAAAATAACAATATAATAAATGAAATGAAGGTAAAAATGGGTTATAATAATAATATAACATAAGGTTAATAATGAGTAAGTAAAATGGGTTACAATAATAATAATATAACATAAGGTGTTTGTAGCTGAGCGAGGGTCCGTGGCTAGGTTACAGGATTAGTGAGGACTTTGTCTCCTGGAGTAGTCAGAGATCTGGGGCTGTATGGAATGATGGTGTAGATGGGAGGATTAGAGTCACAGATCTGGTCTATGGTTGGACATAAACCTGGGAAGCCTAAGTGCGCAGGTTATCTCTCAGCAAAGGCCTGGCTGAAGAGCCAAGTTTTCAGTTTCTTTTTGAAAACCTGAGGGCAGTGTTCTTGATGGAGGTCCGGCGGGAGCGAGTTCCAAAGGGGAGGACCCGCTGTGGAGAGGGCACGCTTCCTTAAAGAGGTTTTAGCCGGTGGAGTATATAGCGTATCCTTGTATGCTCTTCTGATGGGTCTGTTTGAAATGTGCGGCCGTAGTTGGAATGTTAGGTTGAGAGGGGAGATATCGTGCAAAGCCTTGTGGCTCATCATAAGGGCTTTAAAGAGAATTCTGAACTTGACTGGTAACCAGTGAAGGTTTTGCAGGATGGGAGTGATGTGTTCCCTTTTGTTGGTGTTTGTGAGGATCCTGGCAGCAACGTTCTGGACCATCTGAAGTGGTTTAATTGTGTTGGCGGGTAGACCCAGAAGGAGGGAGTTGCAGTAATCCACTTTGGATAGGATGATAGATTGTAGCACCAAGCGGAAGTCTCGGAGGTGTAGGAGTGGTTTTAGTTTTTTTAGTACCTGTAATTTGAAGAAGCATTCTTTGGTGGTGGTGTTTACGAATTTTTTCATGTTTAGTTGGTTGTCGAATAGAACGCCCAGATTTCTCACATGTGATGAATGGTTAATTGACGTTTTGGCCAGTTGGGAAGAGTTAGAGGGCTTTGGGGTGTCATTATCAGTTTCGGTCTAGCCACCACTCCCAGAACCTTTTCCAAAGTTATGGTGGTAATACCAACGGCCTTGCAAAAAGAGAGAATCCTGGTGCACCTGTATTTGGATGACTGGCTGATTCGAGTCAAGTCTCAGAGAGCCGCCTGGTTACACACAAGGTGATCTCCTTGTTGCAGGAGCTCAGTTAGGTGGTGAACCTGATCAAGAGCAATCTTCAACCATCCCAGTCGTTGGAGTATCTGGGGGTCCGGTTTGACACAGGACAGAGTTTTCCTACTGGAAGTTCAGATCTAGAGATTGATGTCTCAAGTGCATCAGTTGATGAACACCGTACGCCCAATGGTGTGGTTGTACCTACAGGTTCTCGGCTTGATGGCGGCTACCCTAGAAGTGGTGCTGTGGGCAAGGGCGCATTTGCGTCCTCTTCAGCGCACTTTTCTATCTCATTGGAACCCGCAGTCTCGGGATTATGTGGTTCGGTTCCACTTGCCACTCCCACCTCCAGTGGTGGTTGCAGGAGGATCATCTGAGAAAGGGAGTTCCCTTGTCCTCTCTGACCTGGTTGGTACTCACAACAGATGTGAGTCTCCTCGGTTGGGGGGCTCACTGTCTGGAGTTAATGACCCAGGGGCGCTGGAATGCCGAAGAATCCCGCTGAAACATTAATCGCCTGGGCAGTATGGCTGGCATGCTTGCAGTTCAGCCACAGGCTGCAGAATAAAGTGGTTCGTGTGCTGTCAGGCAACCTGATGACGATGCCCTATATCAATCGCAAGTGTCGCAGGAAATAGACCAGCTGATGGAATAGACAGAAAGTCATCTGTAGATGATCTTGGCCTCTCACATTGCAGGAAAAGACAACATAAGAGCAGATTTTCTCAGCAGGGAGAGTCTGGACCCAGGAGAGTGGGTGTTGTCAGCCGAGACGTTTCAGCTGATAGTGGATCGCTAGGGCCTTCCGTTCCTAGACCTGCTGGCGACTTCTCAAATTGTGACGGTTCCTCGATTCTACAGTTGCAGGAGAGATCCGTGGTCCCTGGGAATTGACACTCTCGTACAGGTCTGGCCAAGAAAACAGATTGCTTTATGCCTTGCTGGGCAGTATAATTCACAAGATCAAGGGTCACAGGGGGCTAATACTCCTGGTGGCGCAGGACTGGCCCAGGCACCCGTGGTATGCAGATTTGCGACAACTCCTGGTGAAGACCCCTCTTCAGCTTCCACCGCACATGGATCTGTTACAGCAGGGTCCGGTTCTTCATGAGGAATCCGACACGATTCTGACTTACGGTTTGGCCCTTGAGAAGGCTCGCTATTCCTCTGCGGTGATTACTACGTTACACTACGCTCACAAGTTCTCCACTTCCTTGGCTTATGTGCGGGTTTGGAGAGTTTTTGAGGCCTGGGGTGAGGAGCGGGGTGTTCTACCTCGTTCGGTTAAGATCCTACTCATTCTGGATTTTTTGCAGAATGGGTTGAATAAAGGCTTGGCCCTTAATTCCTTGAAGGTGCAGGTTGAGGCTCTTGCCTGTTTCAGAGGCCTGGCGATGGTGTTTCATTGTCATCTCCTCCTGATCTGGCCTGCCTTTTGAAGGGAATGAAGCATCTTAGGCCTGCCTTGAGATTACTGGTTCCATTGTGGAATCTTAATTTGGTGCTGGACGTTTTGCAGGCCCCACGTTCTGACCACTTTGTAGCTTTTCCTTCCGGCTGTTGTATTGGCCTGAATATTTTCCTGCTCACAGAGCCAGAAGACTGCTCGCATGTAGCGAGCTTACTCACTGGATTCTCAAGGGTTAAGCTCCGGTTTTTAAGTAGGGGCTTTTGCTGCTGTTATCATGGGCAAGTCACTTTATTCTCCCCGCCTTCAGTCTAATCGCACACCATCAATCATGGGCGAGTCACTTTAACCTTCCTGTGCCTAATACTCCCTTTCTCTGTGACCTCAATCCTGTTAATTAGTTCTAAACCCATTTCTGCTTCTGACTCTCTGGACTACCCTTGGGCAAGTCCCTTTAACTTCCTGTGTCTGTTTGTAAGCTACATCTATGAAAAGTGAATAGCGCTAACCACTGCAGACATGGCCGCATGTATATTTTTGTAGTTTGGGAAGGTGCTTTGTTAATATAGCTCATTATTGCTCTTTCTACCAATGTTGTTTGTGTTTTTCAGAGTGTCCTGATGGTCTCCAGTGCAGTTCCACCATCCCGTCACACTACAAGCGGTATGCTCATTTCTTGCTTGCCAGGCACAGATCAGGGGATGACGATGCTGGGTCTCAGATGTGTAGTCCTGATAGCAAGACCTTCAGTCCAGATGCTGCTCAGTCAAGCTGCTTCGCTGCCATCAAAGAAGAAACATCAGGGAGTCCGAAACAGACGGAGGACAGAAACGTTCTGTGTCGGCAGCTTCACCTGCCAATGACTTCCAGTTCACAAAAAGGCGAACCTGCAGGAACCTGCCCTAACGTGGATTCAGCAAGCACTCAACGGAAAGGCAAAGGCCTGACCCAAAGGACTCTGCAATTCACGCCGTCGGAAAACCCCAAAGAACGTTTCGGTTTCTCACAATCTTGGGACAGCCAAGTGGGCGGAGATGCTGGCAGCCCAAAAGCTACAGAGCAGTTCCATCAGCCACCCCTGACACTGGACAGCGACCCCAGCAACGTGGACATCTCCTACTCGCCACTGTTTAGTGAGGAGGACGACATCGAGGAGGACAGGAGACTGAAACGTTCACGAAAGAGGCTGTTTTCCACGGGAAAGACCGAGGACGAGCAGAGCGAAACGGAAGCGGCCTGCTTTATTCCCTTAAATAAAGTGAGCGAGATCCCAGAGGCGAGGGGATATGGCTGCCACGGTCCCGGAGGGGGCGGTTTCACCCCGCCGGCTGATCAGGGTGAAGAAGGCTGTGATCTTGGCAGTTCGGACGGGTTGACCGGACAGGCGCCCGGTCTGTCGAGCAGCGCAGAATGTGCTGCCATTCTGCCACGGCTGCGCCCTGAGGTGTTAACGGGAAATCCGCCTTCCTCGCTGGACCATGAGGCGATTAAAGAGGAATCTGATTGGCCAGAGTTCAGTTCCCCTGTTTCTGGCACGAATCGGTCAAATTCGGAAGACGTTCCTGCTTTTGCTTGGTTGTCTCCACCCTTGGTCCGTGGCAGGACGGTGCAGTCTGTGAAAGCAGAGGAGAAAGCAGTGGTTTTCCATTCCAGCCAAGGTCTTGTTCTGGAGGAACAGAAGCTTAAAGACGACGTGTGTAGTAACAATCTGAGTGGGAAAGGGTTTCACTGTGTCTCGGGCTTTAATAACTCACTGTCTGTTTCTGCACAGCAAGCAAACCCTCGTTTGTCTCAGGTGACCTCAGCCCGTTGCCAGAATGGGCCTTTGAAAAGCTCAGCGTCCCCTCCTGGGGTCAAAGGCAGTTCCTCCAAGGGCCTGAAGCAAATGGACATCGGCGTTTTCTTTGGCCTGAAACCCAAAGCGAAGGAAGAGAGAGAAGAGAAACATCTGGCCCAGGTGAAGCAAAGCACGAGCCCGGTGGCTGCCCCTAGCGGGAAGAGGCCCAGGCAGACGAGGAGAAAAGCCGAGGGATCAGTGGCGGGGACTGAAGCAGTAGTTTCAGGAGCCTGGAATACGGGTGCAGTCTCTGCAGAAGCCCCGAAGGGTGGGCAGCGAGGATGGAGGAGGAGACCCGGGGAGCCCTCTACCGCAGAGGGGAGAGCGAGGAAGCAGTGCCCCTTCTATAAGAAAATACCAGGTGAGGTTAAAGGCCCGGGGGCTCATTTCTTACCAAGGTGGGCATGAACATTGAACATCTAGTGTAGTAGAGCAGGGGCTTCCCAAACCTGTCCTGGGGACCCCACAGCAGGTCGGGGTTTCAGGACACCCGCAATGAATATGCATGAGAAGGATTTGCATATCTCGGAGACTCCGTACAGGCAAACGTAGCTCATGCATATTCCACGAGGATATCCTGAAACCCCGAGCGGCTGTAGGGCCCCCGGGGGACAGGTTTGTGAATCCTAACTGTGTCTGATGGCTGGGGGGGGGGGGGGAGGGGGGGTGACTGGCCTAAGAAGGCAGGGTCCGTGATGATGAGATGGGTATAAGCTAGGTGGGCACTGGATGACAAACCGTTTCCAGAAATGGCTGGAAGCTATTAAAATCAAGATCCGTATGGGTCCAGGCCTTCTCACACCTCAAATAAGAAAATGTGTAACGACTGCCACGGAGGAACCTAAGGCTTACAGTAAACCCCAGCTTTAGAGCTACCATTGCGCTCACTGCCCGTCGGAAGAAGCTGAGCCTGGCCTGGTCTTCCGTGCATGGATTTCTAGTTCCAGTTTCTGAAAAAAGCAGATCCACAGGTTCTTGCATTCAGCAGGCATCAAACCAGGGCCGGCTCAGCCCTCTCCCTACAGACAAGGAGGTGTATGGTAAGGTCTCCACCCAGCCTTCAGGATATCCACACGGAATATGCATGAGAGAGATATGCATGCGCTGTGTTCATTTTATGCAAATCTACCTCATGCATATTCAGTGTGGATATCCTGAAGACCTGGCTGGCTGGGTAAGAACCCCTGATCCAAAGCAGCAGCAGCACTTCCAACTTGGTCAGATTTGAGAGATACGTCCAGACATTTTCTGCCTTCCTTGGTGCTTAATTCATTGTGGACCTCCTGAAAGCCAGACCCGGTGGTGGCGCTCCAGGACGGGAGCTGCCAATCCCTGGTGTGCACAATAACTTGCTTGCTAGTGGACCAGTCGGTGTGAGGGGAGCGATGACCTCGGGCCACAAGCCACGCAGGTTTTCAGGATTGCCACAATGACTATGCCTGCATTGCCTCCATTATATGCAAATAGATCTCATGCATATTCGTTCTGGAAATCCTGAAACCCCGTTTTCAGGAGTTTCGAAAATTACCTTGATCTGAAAGGGGGAAGGTCGTTGTTGCGACGTAGCTTGGAGAAGGGGACGTTTTGCCATGCGCGAAAGGTGTGTATCTCCGGAGCTTGGGATTTAGCGCCGACGACGATCGATCGCGTAGCGATGTTTCTTCTCTCGTTTACTGGGAAGCATTAGCTTTCGGGTTTCCTGGACTGGGCAGAGGATCTCTCTAAGGGATTTCTGCACTTTGCTCAAACAGCTGGTGCAGCGAAGTCTTGGATTAGTGAGGAGGCACCCCCTGTTCAGTTTCGGTGCCTCTGGCAGGTTTATGCAGAAATCTTTAAAGATTATCAACGGGCATGGGACGTTGTCTTCTGACACTCTACCTATATCTCAAGAGCATTGTGTGACGTACAGATTATTCTCCAATCTTCCGAGGGCTGGCTGTGCTGGTCTGGTGTGGCAGGCGTCGAGTGGCACCTTAGAGTGAGCTTTCCCGGACAGAGTGCCCGTTGTCAGGTGGTTACTGCTGTGGCACCGTGCGCTCTGAAAAGGAGGAGCCCCAGGGCCTGTTGATTGAATATGGATCTGTTTAATTTCTGTATATTGTACGAGAAGTGCTCCAGATTCCTTCATAAGTTATGGGGGGGTTTTTCTCCCCTGTTCATGTCTGTATTTATCAGAATTAAATACATTGATTTTCGGGGATCTGCTTTAAATGTGGCCTGCGGGGTATTGTGTAGATTGTAAAACTGTTGTAGCCACAGCTCTCCTTTTGCTAAAATACCAAGATAAGGACGGTCTGGGGAGGAAAACCAGAGAAAGAAGCAGAAAGGCCAGCTGAGTCCAGGGAAAGCTGGTGCCGGCCTTCCTATCCAAGAGGGCACTGGATGATAGCGGTAGAGACGAGGGCCTCTGTCCTGAGTCCTATCAAGGGCAGGGTTAGTTTTTTTTTTTCTGGAAATTAGCCTAGAAGTGAATGAAGTGGTTGAAGTTGGTTTTTTTTGGTTTTTTTTAATTATTATTTTTTTAAAAATTCAAGTTTGTAGAATTTTTCTGCAGCAAACATTGCACCAGGTTTGTCAGTGGAAATATGCGAGAGCTCTGACTAGGAAAAGTCAGGACAAAACCAGAGTCTGTTTTCCCTTTGGTGACCGGTAGAGGTGAAATTTGAACCTGGATCCCCAGCTTTGAGAGACGCCCGCTCATCAACTAAAGGTCCACTAGCTGATCTCCCAGTTGAAGTCAGAAGACTAGGAAAGGAAACGCACATCTATAGGGGTTCAGATTTCAAAATGCTTGCCTTATATACGCTTTGTATACAGCAGTACCGGGCCTTTCCTGGACTTCCTGTTATATAAATTCCTGGGTGTAATCAATTCATGAAAGTTTGATCTAGAGGTGCCAGTCACTCTTGCATTAATTTTATACAGAGATGGAAAAATATTTACACAACTTGGATGTCAGCCCAGAATTTTTAGGAGCCAAGAAAATGTTCTGTACAATATTTCTTTCTGCTTTTTCTTCTATTTTGAGAGCATTTTATGAAATAAAACGTCTTCAGTTCGTTAGTCTCCCTCTGTCTGTGACGTTGCTGTCGTTGACAGGGACCGGCGGCACCGGCACGCTGACCGAACGCCTACGTGGTGGAGGCGTACTGGTTCACTGAGGAGCAACACCAGAGCGGCCCGCTGGAGCTTGCCCTGCCGGCTACCGAAGGCGGCCACCAGAACAGCCTGGCAGAGCTGCCGAAGAGAGGGAGAGGAGGTGGAAGAAACACCGCCACGCACGCATATACCCCCCCCCCCATCCCCCTCCACAGGCGCACACCCGGGGGTCCTAAAATGTGCCGTGCAGTTCTGTAGGCTTTTCCTTCCTTTTGAGGGCGACTTGTGCGTATTTTGCGTGTTTCCCCCTCTGCTTAAGATTCTCTTTGCTCTCCTCTCTTTGCGTCTTATTAAACTGAAATTTCATGGCATGACATCTCCTGCTTTTTTTTTCCCCCCCCCCCCCCCCCCTTAACGTTTGATTGGAGAATTTGGCCCGTGCAGTTAGGTGACGACAAAGCATCAGGACTGGAAACGCTTGTCAGTTCTTGGTAAGACCCGGGCTGAGACAGAAGAAAGCATTCGGAGGTGACTTCCCAGCGAGTAACGTTTCTCGTTGAAGCCTTTTCTGACTGACTCGCTCGTTCGTTACAGACCCAGTGCAGAAGGATGGACAGATATCAGTCAGGACGCAGGCAGCGCCGAGGAGGGGCTTCTCCATCCGGCAGGGCCATCGCGTCTGCACCGAGCAACGCGTGCTGTCAGAAAAGCACCGCCACGTTCTGGTCCTCCTGGGAAACTGGGGGTTAGCCCTGGGCGTTCGGACTTCCTGCAAAATCAGATCCTCGCTTTCTGAAATGGGTGGATTTTGTTGTGATTCCAGTAAGTCTGTGCCGTGGGGTTTTGGCAGGATCTGGATAAGGAGCGAGAGGCAGGGCCTTCTGCAGAACCTTAAAGACCTGAGATTGCCCTGGTTCTAGCAGAATAAGATACAGAGACGATGCTGGCAATAAGGAATCCGTACACAGTCCGTCCGTCCGTTTGTGCTGCTCGCTAAGGACAGAAACGCCCACTAGCTGAGCTGCAAAAGGAATTCTCTACCATTGTATTGTATTTGATTTTGTTGTTTTTCAGTCTCTTATGAAAGCCTGCAGAATTCGTCCTCGTGTGTTTGCCTCCCTGATCGCACAGACGCTGATGAAAGTACCTGGGGCTCTGTCCAGCTCTTGACTCTGCTTTCTCTGTCTTGCAGGAACCGGCTTCGCCGTCGACGCCTTCCAGTATGGAGAAATCGAAGGCTGCACGGCCTATTTCCTCACGCACTTTCATTCCGATCATTATGGCGGCCTGACGAAGAAATTCACTTTCCCCATCTATTGCAGTAAGGTGAGTGAGGAGGGAGCAGAAGGGTAACGAAACGTAGGAAGCAGGCAGAGGTGCCCTTTCCAAATCGTGAGCGGCACTTTGAGCTGGCCAGATCTCTGCTCCTGAAGCCTTTCTACGGGGGACAGACATGCGAAGCCAGAGCCTGGCGCATGACGGCAGATGAGGGCCACAGGGCCCATCCGGTTGCACAAACTGCTTCCCAGTGCATGCTGTACGTCTTGGCTGACCTCAAGCTTCCTTTCGCCGTCTAGAGGTCCTTTCGGCCAGCTCTCTGGTGTCTGGGCTCCTTTGCTCTGTTCTCTGATTGTTCCTGCATTTGCTGGTCCAGGAGGAGCCGACCCTTGCCCTGCCTCTCGGGGTTTCTCTTCCCTGCCCTACCCTGAGCTGGGATCCTGGCTGGTTCATCTGAGGCCTACCTCATCCTGACCTTGCCTTGCCCTTGTAAACGCCTGCTTACCTGTCTGGACTTTGTGCTTTATTTGCCTTGCTAGCAAAGGTTTGGTGTTGCCTTGCTTGGACTCTTCTTGCTTTCTGACCTGCTGTGTTCCTCTGTGAGAGCCTGCTTGCATGAAACACGATGTGCAACCACCAAGACTCGGCCTTCATAATGGAGAACAGGGCTCCTGTCCCAGCCAGGGGGTCCTGACGCTTTGCTCTTGTTCTTGTCTCTTCCACTTTCACCACTCCCTATGATGTAATATTTTCTGATGTTATTCCTGTGTCTTCCCTCTTTGGAGCTTCCGTTCATGCCATTTTGTTCTAGAATATTCTGTCCCCTGGAGAAGGTTTACTTATGCCTTGCTGATATCTTTGAGGTATTTGAATGCTTCAGTCACATGCCCCCCTCTCTCTCCTCTCCCGTAGGATTGATTCTTATCTCGTAGGGCACTGTTTGGTGGCCTTTCTCCAGACTGCCCCTGCTCTGTTTCTAGCCATTCAGAGGTATGGCCAACCAGCTGGGGAAGGGTATTCTCGCCTCCCGCCTGTGCACCCCGGGATTCTGCTTGCTCTGTTGCTCATGCGATAGGATCATCCCTCCTCCCAATCAGCTCTCTTGGAGTTTTGCACCCCTTCTGCATCCCGCTCCACTTTCCTGCATTCAGTCTTGGCTGCCAGTCAGGCGCGTTCTGGTGGCCGTTTTCCTCCTGCAGAGTACGGGAATCTTAGCAGGCTGGGATCAGGGTCCCAGTTTTCCTGCAATGAAACATTGCCGTTGAAGGCAGAGAGAGAGAGAGACGGTAAGGCCCAGGCTTTCATTGTGTTTGGTAATACATTGTGTTGGCTATTTTATTGTGTTTAAATAGTTTGGATGTGTTGCTTTTATGTTTAATGATTTTTGCTTTATTGTAATCCTCTTAGAGTTATGCCCAATGAAATTAGCGGAATATTATAACCAACATAATAAAAAAAAATCTAATGGGCCCACGTTACGTGCACTTGTAATGATATAAATCCCAGATGACGTCTGACTTTGGCTTTACTTCTTCGCTCGGTGTGTATCTCTGGAGCTGAGTTTTATCTGCATTGGGACTGCGTCCCGTTCATCCACCCTTCTTTCTGTGGAACCTCCCCAGTTTAGCAATGCCTTTCCTATGAAAACGTGTTGTGCTTTCTTGTGCATTATTTATACTTTTCAGGCTACAGCTTGCACCCCATCTGGGTCATTGCACAAGTCCTGCTGACTGCTGGGCAGTCACGCTCTCTCCCACCCACCACTGCCGCCACCCCATCCCCTGCATTTCTCAGGGTGCACACGCCGGTCCTGTCGGTTGGCTGCCTCTGGCTCCTTCACACCTTCTTCTCTTCTGCCCGCCAGCTGCTGCCCACGCTTCCCTCCCCATCAGCCATCACCAGGTGCTTCGAGCTCTCTCCTTCCCTTGCTGAACCATGCATACTCTTCCTCTGTTTATTGACCGCTGACCCCGCTCTTCACCTTCTCCCCTCTCCCGCTGCCCACATCCTTTTATTTATTTACTAGCCGTTAAGCCCGTAACAACGGGCTACATTTAAAACTTTTTTTTCGGTCCATTTCCTCCCCCCTTCCCTCCCCTCAGCTCACTCTTTCCTCCCCCCCCCTCCCCTCAGCTCGCTCACTCTCTCCTCCCCCCCTCCCCTCAGCTCGCTCACTCTCTCCTCCCCTCCTCCCCTCAGCTCACTCTCTCCTCCCCTCCTCCCCTCAGCTCACTCTCTCCTCCCTCCCCCCTCACCTCACTCACTCCCCCTCTCTCAATCCCTTCCCCTTTCAGCTCATCCACAACCGGCAGACAGGGGGGTGTCCCTCCCTCCCTCGCGCTCGTCGCCGCCGCGTCTACTGCTCCTGGCCGCCACCGCTGCCGCTCCTGCTCATTGCTGCTGCCGCCGCTCCTGCTCCTAAGGAGCAAGCGCCATTTTTTTTTTCGGGCACGCTCCGCTCTGGCCGACGTGCTCACCCGCGCATGCGCGGTAGAGCTGCTCTCTACTGCGCATTTGCGGCACGTCGGTCAGGGCTCCCTTATCTAGTAGATTAGTGGTTTTTATATACCGCTCATCGTTTGGAACATCTGATCGGTTTACAGGGAACAGCAGAAATTCAGCAACAGGCTTTACATGGAACTAAGTGTTTAACCATACAATTGACATGAGGGAAGGTAAGAGGAATAACAGGGGCAGGTAAGCAATAGCGAGTGGGAGATAAGGTATCTGGGGTAAGTCAAATAAAAGCTACAATAACTGTATACAAATAGTAATAACAGCTGGCAAATGGTAAGGTGTTGTAAATCAGTCTTAAAGAGCAATTTTGGGCGGTGAGACGAGGGGGGGGGTGGGAGGACAGAGCTATGTGAAGGCTTGCTTGAAGAGCCAAGTTTTGAGGTTTTGTTTACATTTTTTATAACATGATTCTTGTCTTAACGTGTGAGGCATGTTATTCCATAAAGATGGGCCAGCGATGGAAAGAGCTCGGTTGGCGGTGGACTTTAGTCTTGTTGTTTTGTGGGACAGGGTGTGGAGTGTGGCTGCAGGTTGTTTTCTGGAGGGTCTCGTGGAGGTGTTCCTCAAACCATGACATGTCATTGTTGTAGAGGGATTTATGGATGAGAGTGAGTGTTTTATTTTGTATCCGTGTGGAGATGGGTAACCAGTGCAAATGCTTGAGAACAGGGGTGATATGTTCTCAAGGCAGAATACATTAACTTGTGTTAATGTATTCTGCCTTGAGGCGACTGTTTTAATGTATTTCCGCCCTGGAGGCGTCTGTTCAGTTCCTTGTAAACCGGTGCGATATGTATTCTTTACAGGAACATCGGTATATAAAAATTAAAAATAAATAAATAAATAAATAAATGTTCATTCTGGTGTACATTGGTAAGAATACGGGCTGCGGCGTTTTGAAGGATTTGTAGGGGTTGAAGCGTGCCTTTTTGGTAAACTTAGGAGGATGGCATTGCAGTAATCAAGTTTGGTTAGGATGATGACTTGTACTCTCTCTCAGCAGTTCCCACAATAATTGTTAGTCAGCACCATGACCAAGCATTGTAGTAGCTGGCGCTACAATGTCCTTTAGGCCGGACCAGGGCTACTCTGACAACACAGCCTTATTGTTCAGGGTCAGACCCGGAGGGTGTGAAGCAGGAGCAACCATGCTCTCCAGCCAAAACATTTACTGTGAAGTAGGAATAACTTGGAACTCTTTTGTGGTAGCTGTGCAAGGATACCTTACTCGGGAATCAGGATGGATAAATACTAAGCATTTTATACAGATGATTACATGCTCCTCTTCATGAGGAGTTGTGCTGGTATGGCCATAAAATATGCCATGTTGGGTCAGACCAAGAGTCCATCAAGCCCAGCATCCTGTTTCCAACAGAGGCCACTCCAGGTCACAAGAACCTGGCAAGTACCCAAACATTAAATAGATCCCATGCTACTGAATCTGGTAACAGCAGTGGCTATTCCCTGTTGATTAATAGCAGTTTATAGGCAAAGAAATAAAAAAAATTGCAACTATCTTCACTTGCTCTTAAAAACCTAATTCTAGTCACGTTTTGAGGAACCGCGTCTCCGGTTTTCATGCAGGAGCTTGCTCGCGGTGCTTGCCGATGCACGAGAAGGCCTAGGAAGGGCACTCGGGATGAAAGAGCATCGCTCCGTTGTTTCTGTTCATTGTGGAACTCATTCTGGGATCGACTCAATGCTTTGTAAGTGTGTTCTTACATATCTTGGTTGTACAATTTGGAAAGTGAAAATGTGAATGCGAGAACATCTTGTAGGCAACAGAAAGAAAATCCCTAAAGCCAGTGAAACCTTTTGTTTTAATCCCTGGACAGAAGGTGGAATGATGGAGTTTCTTTTGCGGGTTTAGTAAAAATAGAGGTAGAAACGGGCAAAAGGATTTGTTATTTAGAGAGAGTAGATTCTCCCTTTTCTAGACAGGAATGAATGATTTGTGACCACAGGGGACTAATCAGATTCATTGATTAGTTTTGTATAAAAACGATTTGGTAAAACCCCTTGACAAAAGCACGATTTTGTGCCCAAGCTCGTTAGGGCACTGTCCGCCTGCCGTGGTGGTGCGTTCATTCTGGATGGCTAAGACTGAGTGCGGGCTTTGGTGATTTTTTTTTTTAATTTTGTAGTTGGTAGGTAGCCTCGCACCTCCCCTGCCAATTCCCCCTCTTATGGGATCTAAAGTTAGAGGTGTGTTTTGATTTTCGTTTGCACTTTGCACATCTTTTTCCTACAGAATATATTTTTTTCCCCTACCACAAGATGTAGAGACGAGAGCCAGGGCCAAAAAATGCATGGTTGGAGAATTGTGCAACTTGCTGTGTTGGCTGGGTTTTCTTTCGCTCAGCCCTTTGTTCTGTGAACTGATTTCACGTCCTGCTTCCACTTGTTCTAACATTTTTTCAGGTACTTGTGGTGGGTAGGCTGAATAGTGGTTATTATGTCACAGAATACACAATACACTTATTTATAAGTATAGAAGTTTTACTTATAATTCTGAGAATAAGCAATGAAAGCATACAAGATTAGATTTTGCATTAAGAATATATCCAAAGATACTTCCCCTCACAGTTTCCAGTCTGAGTCTTCTTTATATCTTGGAAAATTGGAAACAGTGCTGGAGGTCAGAGGCAGGTCATCAGTTATTTTAATATCCAACAAGCTTTACTTCTGAGCTATTCTTTCTCTGATCTCAACCAGTCTGTCTTGACTTTGGTCTTTTATGCTAATTTTCTTATCCTATGTTCCAGTTTCTTCTGGGCTACTCCCATATGTTCTTGTCATTTGTTGAAGTCTCAACTGTCTGTGCTAATGATATCATCAACACTAAGTGTGGTTAAGTTGCTGATGTCCTGTTTTCCCTGATATCTGCACAGTTAGCCTCATGAGTAAATGCTCATTAATATCTCTGATCTCATGACTTGTTTCTTTTTATAAGCAAGCTAAGAAAAATGGCAATTACACTAGCAATTACACTAGCTATATTAAAGATGATCTTTGTTTCATTAATTTCTATCTCATTACAAAGTTCTTCACATTAACACTCCTTAATGTTTTCCACAGTTCTGCAGCAGTGAACAACTTCCTGTAATTTAGATGCCCATGAATGATTTTTCGGTGGTAATGGAGGCCCACTAGGAGTCTCTTTGGTTTACAAATTTTTGAAAAGCACATAGGCAGGGCTGGCTCGTTCCATGCAGAGGGACCCGGATTCAGTCGTTGGCTCAGGAGTTCTGGGTCAGTCCGGACTGGGGATACTGCAGAGACAGTGCTTGCAGTCCCTGGGGGAGAGGGGAGGGAGCTATAGTCCTCACACAATGGCAAAACCTAGTGTACGTTTTGCAGGCTGCTGGCCAGGGACCATTACTGTGATGACTGCACTCAAGTCAGTTGAGAGGAAGTAGAAACATTGTCTGGTTTGGTGAACGACGGAATACTACGTCATTTCCGGTGACACAGAAATTCTTCTAATTTGAGTATGTGAGCCAGTGTTTTGGCGCTCAGGTGCGGCACTGTAAGAAAGCAGTTTCAATTCCAGTTTTCGACGGAATGAAGTTAAATTTGTTCTTTTGCAAGTGGTTTAAACGCGCGTGACCCAACTTCAACACAAATGTGTGCATCTCTGATTGGCGCGCTTAGAAAACGTTTTTGCCTGATTCATAAAAGTGGCGGATTAAAATCTAACCGGTAACTTCTAGTTACTTTGTTTCTACATGAGTGGATGAATATGAAAATGAAAAAGATCTGATAATACTTAGTCCCTGAGGAAGCCCTGTTTATCGGGGGCGAAATAAAGATATCTTTTGTTGGACCCGAGATTAAAAGAAGTTGACATCGTTCAGTTCAAATTGAAGAAAGTAATATCCACGAATAATTGTAATTTATATATTGCCATTTCAAAGAAATTGCTTGTGAATCACTTACTTTTATAAATGGTTTCGAGGAGAAATCATTATATTTAAATGATTATCTGTGCTATTCAGATTGAAATTTTGTATATGAACAATTTTGTCTTAATTCATAAAAAATTGTGCAATATTTCTTGTTGTTTTAACTGGTATCTATGAATTGTGTGCGTGTGCTAGTTTAGATTTTTAGATTGTTTGGCTAGGTAAGCTTGTAAATATGCTAAATAAATATACACATTGCTAATGTGTGGTCTCTCTATCTGTGTGGTTGATTTAATCACAAGATGGCCTAACATGATTGTACTAAGGTTTAGCTGTGGGGCATCTTTGCCTTTGATATAATTGTTTGCCATTTGTTGAACTTTTTATGTGCATAGTGAAGAGGGCATGTTTCAGTTCATTAGGGGGAAGGAAGATTTCAGCATATCATGTTTTGATATTTCTGTTGATTTGTTGATCGGGAGAGAGTTGGGATGACATGGCTTTTTAATGGCGTCGTTCTTTATGGAGGAGATTGGCCACTGCAGGAGGTGGTGATGTGTTTTAGGGTGGGATGGAGGGTGGGGTGGGAATGGAAGGTTTATGCGAGTATTGGCAGGCAATACCATTTTCCAAGGCTTAGGGGTCAGTTTGGTTGGATATGATGACTAGGCTTATCAGGGGTTATAAGGGGGTAATGGAGGTGACGAGTGATATGTTAACATGGGTACTTTAAAATTGATTTCACGTTAATACTAAAGGGCTAAATTCACCAGGCAAGTGACATTTATTTTTTCAGGAATTTGATCATTTGAAGACGTCTGTAGTCTTTTTTTGTCAGGAAACGCATCTCAGAAGGTGTAATGAGGAGTTGCTTAAATCTTAGCAATTCCCTCAATTTCTGGCTTCGGCCTCAGTGCGACATAAGTATTGTGGGATGGGAATCCTATTTTCTAAGCACGTGGTGGTTGATATTTGGGCTACTTTAAAGGATGTTGAGGGAAGACTCATTGTATTAAAACTGATTCTTAATAACATTTTATTCACTATGGTAAATGTGTATGCTCCCAATACTGGGCAGGGCGCTTTCTTTCATAAAATTTAGCAGCTAATGTCTGATTTGGCAGATGGTCATTTAATTATTGGAGGGGACTTTAATCTTACTTGATATGCATTCTTGGATAACTCTAAACGGGAGTCTACAGGTTCTTGTTCCTCCGGAGAGCTCTTAAATATTTAATGTTGGATAGGGGAATAATAGATATTTGGTGTCTTAAAAACCCAACTTGTAATTATACTTTTTTCTCCAAAGGTCATCTATCATAGACTGGATTATTTTTAAATTGACAACACATTGGTGGATAGGTCTATGGATGAGGATATATAGGTACTATAACATGGTCAGATCATGCACCTGTCTGATTATCTCTGGGTTTTTTCTCAATCTGGGGAGAGCAGGAAATTCTGGAAACTGAATGATAGTTTATTAGATGATGATCAATACAAAAATCAGTTGGAATCAGAGATTCTGGAATATTGTTTTAGAAATTGAGTCTTGAGATTGCACTCCAGTTACTCTTTGGGCTTGTATGAAGGCTGTCTTTTGGGGTAAATTAATTTCTAGGGCCACTTATGTTAAACGTGATAGGGGAAAAACCCAATTGGAATTATTACAACACATTGCTAAATGGGAACTGGTGTATAAACACACCTTAGACCCTGAAGTAGGGAGTAGATTGGAACAAACCAGGCAGGCACTGAGGGATTTGGACCTAGACAGGATGACCCATCAGCTGGATTTATCTAAACAGATGTTTTTTGAGTTTGGGAACACATTTAGCAGATTATTAGCCAGGTGCTTAAGAGAGGGCAATTCAGATTATATTACTAAACTTAAAGAGAGGGATGGGACATTTATTTATGATACTGAGAGGATTGGTCAGTGTTTCCTAAATCTCTACAATAGAACTTTACTCTGAGGGAGAGGTGGAAGAGGTTGAGCTGGATGAATATCTTAAGGATATCTCTTTGCCAGTGCTTCCGGAAGAATGCAAGGGACTACTAAATGATGATATCAGACCTGAGGAAATATTGCATCTTATCTCTGAACTAAAGGTAAATAAATCTCCAGGTCTAGATGGCTTCACAGCCAAGTTTTACAAAACTTTTCGCTCAGTCCTGTTAGGACCATTGGTTGAGATTTTTAATTCTTTGTGTGGCTGGGGGACTCCTGATTAATGAGAATGTAGCAGGCATTACTATTTTGGCAAAGTTGGGCAGAGATGCGACGCTTTGTGGATCTTATTGCCCTATATCTCTTATAAATATAGATTTGAAGATACCAGCCAAAGTACTAGTTAACAGGCTGAGCTTAATTGCTCCTGGATTGATTCACGATGATCAGTCTGGGTTTGTTCCTGGACGTTTGGTGTCTGGCAATGTCTGCTGGGTTCTTAATTTGATTTGGTGGGCAAGGCGACAGGAGATACCTGCAATATTATTGACTGTCAATGCCGAAAAGGCTTTTGACCGGGTTAACTGGTTTTATTTATTTTGGGTTTTGGAGAAGTTTCAGCTGGGGACCAAATTTTTCTTGGATTTAGAAACTGTACTCTGAGCCACAGGCCTACATTAAGATTAATGGGGGAAATGCTAAAAATTTTGCAGTAAGGCATGGCACTCGCCAGGGATGCCCGCTATTTCGCTCTCATTAGAACTTCTTGCGGAACGCATATGCAGGGAAGGGCACGTTAGAGGTATAGGTATGGGGGGGTGGGGTAAATTATAAGATGACTCTCTTTGCAGATGATATTTTGTTCACACTGGAGTCATGAGCAAGAGTCCTTAGACTGGGTGTTGAAGGAACTGCGGGGCCTTGGGAAGTTTGCAGAATTCAAGGTGAATGAGGATAAATTGGAAATTTGGAATATTTCTGCCGCGCCAGTTTTTGCAAACCTTGAGTTCTGTGTTCCCATTTAAGATAGCTAAAGAATGGGTTAAGTGCCTGGGGGTTCACATTGGGCCAGGAGGGAGATCGGTTATTTCATCTCAATTATGATCCGGTTGGTTAAGAATATTTTCAGTGACTTGGATAAATGGGACCACCTAGGATTGTCTTGGTTGGGTAGGATCACCTCAGTAAAAATGAATATATTGCTGAGATTTTGCTACTTTTTTCAAACCCTCACGATAATGATTCCTTGTTGAAGGCAAGGTAGAAAAGGATCTTTAACTTTATTTGGAGGGGGAAGTATCCGAGGGTGTCCAAGACTGCTCTGTCAATCTAAACTGAGAGAGGGGACAGGGTGTCCCTAATTTGACATGGTTTTTTGTGGCCTCCCAGCTGAGGGCATTTATAGATTGGCATAGGGCTTGGAGTATAAAACCTTGGGTGGCGATTGAAGGTCACTGGGCTGAGAATTACACATTAGAAATGAGGGTGTCCCAGGTGCATGATCTCTCTATTTATTCTCGCACAACTTTGCAGTTATGAAAAAAATGGAGGTGAGCTTTAGTGGGAGACAGGGAGTTTTATCACTTTACTTCTTTATCTGAAAGAATTTCCCCCACGAATAAACAAATTTTGCAGCTCTCGATGGGCAGCCTTAGGGGTGACTCGATAGGGGTAGACATGGTTTTGCCCTCCTCCATTCTTCAGGAGAAAATATTCCTTGAAACTTAGGGACGGGTTTGCGTTAGTTCAGCTACTGCATTTTATAAACCAAAAACGGATCCCTCGAGATCTTAATAAAGGGGAAAGGCTTTTTGAGGGTTTCTGTGAGCATGCTGACAAGATATGCAAGCCCATTTCTAAAATGTCTGGGTTACTGCATGCTACTCTGCAGAGTAAACCCGCTCATTTACGGGCTTGGGAGAGGGATCTACGTGCTCCTTTGGCAGATGAGGAGTGGGATTAATAATTCCTGAGTGTGAGGAAATAAATGCTCAATATCTGCTGCCTTGCTGGAGACAGGGTATAAAATTATTCTTCCATGGTATTTAACTCCTGTCAAGCTCCACAGAATGTTCCCAACTACACAAGAGGGCTGTGGGGAGATGGGAACGTTTTTTCATATGTGGTGGGAGGATATGGATATTACAGGGAGTTCGGTGACACGGAACCCAAAATTATTTCTGCTAGGTTTACCAACCCAGTCCCAAACCGATTTAGAGTATAGATTTTTTTTTACACAAGTTTTGTTGGCTGCTAAAGGAGAAATTGCCTATCAGTGGCGTCTGCCTGAGATTCCTAGTTTATTGTCTATAAAGAATAGGTTGCACAAAGGGTTTGCTATGGAGAAATTACCATAACAGCAAAGCGGGTGGGTTCTTCAACCAAATTTGAAAAAATTGGGGGATTTTATATTGAATGGCTGCGTCACCATGGGGAGTTATCCAGGAGAGATCTGTTGTGCCTACCCTGTGATTCTCACCTAAGTATATTTAGTCATTAGCGTTGCATTGCATTTGATCATGGAGTCTACTCAACAACGTGTTGGGGGTTTGGAATCCTCGCAGGTATTGTTTATTGCAATAGGCAATTACCTTTCATTAATAAACTCTCGGCGGGCACTACGAGGTCCGGTTCTAGGACCTTGTGAGGTGTTCGTGTACTTGCCAGAGATTTCTCGATGGGGAAGTTAATAAGAGGGGGAGGGGGCACTTCTATATTTGTGTATATAATGTTTGGGGATAGGGTACATGTTAGATACTTTTATATATGTGAAGGGATGTATTATCTATGTGTATATGGTCAGTCTGTTTTTTATCTGTTTGATATTTGGTTATATGTACTGTATGCTACTATTGTTGGAATAAACTATAAATGGGGGAAAAAAAGGAGTACTCAGGGAAGATAAAGCCATAGCAGAAAAAATAAATGATGCTAGCTAGATGAGCCTTTGGTCTGTCTCAGCATGGCATTTCTTATGTTCATATATTCATATTTTAACCGCTTAACCCAGAAAAGATCATTTAGAAGTTGTACAAAGGAATCCAAAAGGCTTGATGAATTTTGTCAATGATCTGCTAGCAATACGAGATCACGAGTTCAAATCCTGCTCTTGACATTACCCTCTGTTTAATACCAACTCTGCAACTTCATTGATATTAGAATTAAGGTTACAAAGCGAAAACAAATCCTTTCGAAAAAACCTAAAAACCTGGTTATTTAAGAAGGCCTATCAAAGAGAGTAGGTGAATAGTGAAGCCGGTGAAGTGCGAGATATGAACAAAAGTAAGACGCGTGTAGCTGTATTTTATTTATTTTTATATTACTTTGTCTGATCATCCATCACTATAAGGCAAAGTGACACTGATAAAATTAACATTGCTTTTAATTCCGAAAAAAAAAACCCCCACTGTACAGTATCTTATCACACTACATTTACCTTATTATAAAAACTATGTACCGGACCGATATGGCACTTGTGTAAAGTAACGTTTCAGCATCATTATCTGTTTGTGCCTATTGTAAACCGTTGTGACGGAAACTACTAAACGACGGTATAGAAAAGACTTAAATAAATAAATTAATAATATCCTCAACTAATATCAGTTCACATTCAGGAAGCACCACAGCACCGAATTGCTGCTGCTATCCAGCTTTGATACAGTGAGATGAGATTTTGACTTTGGCTCCTTGTTCCTCCTATGTCTACTTAATATTTCCGCTGTATTCGACACGGTCAATTACTCCATCCTACTGTCATGACTGCGCTCCTTTGGGTTAAGTGGTTCGGTGCTGGCCTGGTTCTCTTCATACCTTAACAACAGGACCCAACAAGTCCAAATCGACTCTCTTACTTCCTCCTTGACACCTCTGAGCTCTGGAGTGCCCCAAGGTTCTGCTCTCTCTGCTGCACTATTTAACCTTTACCTAACTCCATTATACCAAATCTTGAGTTCACTATAAAATTTATGCTGACGATATTCAATTCTTTTTTCCTCTCAAGGAAACATGGGTTCTCACCAACTGTCTTACAACCATCCAACAATGACTGCAGAGCAATAAATTAGCGCTCAACTTATCTAAAAGGGAAATCATTGTGTTATCACGCCATCCAGTCATTGACGCTCCCAACCATATCTCTTTTGATTCCCATTCCATCTCCCAAAGTGTACGAAATTTAGGAGTCACTACCAACCCCTCTCTCGCCGTGTGCAACCACATAAGAACTATTACCAGCTCCTCCTCCTATTAACTACGCTTACTCTGTCACCTTAAGCCCCTCCTAGAACATTCAGACTTCAGGTCAGTCCTTCACTCTCTACTATTCTCCGGGATAGACTACTGCAACTCTCTTCTGACAGGTCTACCTTTATACGCTACCCATCCACTATAGATCATGCAAAACTCAGCAGCAAGACTCCTTACCAGCACTCCCACGCGCGTTCACACCTCTCCTGTTCTCAGATCTCTTCACTGGCTCCCTATCTCCTACCGAATACAGTATAAGCTTGCTATGATCATTCACTCCTCAGTCCACAACTTAAACTCCCCATGGGTCTCCTCAACAATAAAAATCCATGCCCCCTCCCGACCACTCAGATCATCTAACCGAATGCTACTAGATGCTCCACCTCCAAAGCTCACTCACCTTGAGGAAACCAGAGAACGCGCCTTCTTCTCCGCAGGACCTCTCCTATGGAGCAGCCTACCTAAGGGAGCATGATGTCTCCGAGAGAGAACGTTCTTTAAAAAAAAAGTCCTAAAAACTTTCCTCTTCAAGAAAGCGTTCCCCAACCTAAATGACAATGGACTACCCCCAACATGTCCCCTCTCAGGGGCTGCTACATAGTCTTCCAATCTCCTCACCTCTGGCCCAATTACTCCCTAGGTGTTGTTTGTTTTCTCCCCTCCCTTCTGAAGAATTATGTAATGTCCTGGTCCCTCCTTTCATCTGTCTGTGTATGTTTATTTCTACCCTGCTCTGAACGTAGAATGGGCGGGAAATAAATGTTTTTAAATAAATAAATAGAAGTGTTCCTTCTTCCATTGCTCGCTCCTCGCTGCATTTGTTGGCCACCTGGCTGTATGCATATCTTTCTAAAGTGTATAAATGCGTGTTGGGGCCCTTGTAGGACGAAATCTGCTCTGTCTTGCAGGTAACTGGTAATTTAGTGAGGAGCAAGCTGCACGTGCAGGAGCAGTACATAAACGCTCTTCCCATGGAGAGCGAGTGCATGGTGAATGGAGTGAAAGTCGTGCTACTTGAAGCCAATCAGTAAGTAGTTTTGGTGCTACATCGGGGCGGGGGGGGGGGGGGTGGTACATAACTGTTAAAAGTAGTAGTTTATCCAGCTTTTAAATTCTCTGCCAGCTGTGGATAGCATTGCTCAGAAGATCTTAAAGCAAAACGACCCTTTTACCTTTTGGTACGAAAAGGACTATAGAGTGATGCATAAGATGGACCCATGAAGGCCAAACTGTTCTATTATTTCTTAGTTTATAAATGTAAGTCTTTGCTGACTCTGATCCCACTGGAGCTTCCAGCTTAGAAGGTTGAGGCCTTCCAGCCTCCCACCGCAAATTCTTCCTTGTAGGAAAAACCTCCAAAGATCTGCATGAATGTTTTATCGTTTACTTCCATCTGGCCTTGCTCTGTGTCTTCCCAGCTCTCACTCACTGTTTACAGTAGTTTTCTAGAAATATTGAAATGGATTTCTGTTCTGAATGGATTTTATATTAATACAATCAGCTTCAGTAGAAACTGAAGCTAAGAACTGTTCCTTGCCTGGAGGAGCCCCCAGCAGAGGTGGCATTGACCAGGGACAGAGTTCAAGCCCGCTTGGGACGGAAGGAGAGAGAAGGCTGAGGGAGGGAGAAGAGCAGCCGTTGGGTAGGGTTGTGGTGGCATAGGTGGGAGACACACCTGGATAGACCGGGTGGGTCCATTGATCCTGATTTGCTGACAGTTCCTGGGTTATTCAGCTTTCTCATTGTCATTTTTTTTTCTTTCTCAGTTGTCCTGGTGCTGTGTTGTTCCTTTTTTGCCTTTCCAATGGAACAGTTGTGCTACACACGGGGGATTTCAGAGCACACCCCTCCATGGAGCGCTATCCGGCTCTAATTGGTCGAAAAATCCACACGCTGTACTTGGACACAACGTAAGGTTTTGCTTTTACATTTTATTTCTGTACAGTGATTGTGCCAGAAATGAGTGTTCCTTCCAGAACCTTCCTTCCTGAATCTGGCAGTGCAATGACCCCGACTCCCAAGCTGGTTCAAGGCCAGTCCCCTTGAGACTTGTCAAGGATGGCTCTGGTTAAGCCTAAGGTTATAACTCGGGAAGGGATGTGGGAGGTGACTGCAGCCTTATCTAGACAGGTAACGCCTTTATCTATTCAACTTCAAGAATCTTTATTGAGCTCTGGGAAGCGCGAAGTGGAGACAGCGACTTGTAAACAGTGTTCGGATGGCACTGAAGCCAGTCTTGACGCAGGCAATGGTGAAAGATAGTGCATATCGCTTTAATAAAACAGCACTGCTGGAAAATGTGGTAAGACATCGAAATGAACGTCTGATTAACGTTCCTAAACTTGCTGCTGCTGTAACCCTATTCAGAAAGGCACAGAACTGAAATTTGAAAGTTCCAGAAATCTCATTGCGACCCAGTTTCTAGAGCTTATCGCTTTCCTTCTCATAAGAGGAAAAAAAAAAAGGTGAATCTCAATTGCAAGACGTGCTTCCGTCTCCTTTTCAGTCCCTTGGGTCTGAGAATCAGAGCGGCTTTACTTCTAAATTTGCAAAGTGAGATCTTTCTGGATGTGGCAAACGCCACGCGGAAAAATAGAAGAGAGTATTTTTTCTTGTTCCTGAGCCCTGGAGCTGTACAGGCAGAGGCTCTGTTTTGGCTGAATTTTCCCGTTAAATGTGTTGTGGGATTTCTCTCATCCGTCGCAGTAACGGTGATGAAGTAAAGGCAGCCATTGAGCAGTGGTGAGTGGCCAGCTGTAATCATTGACGTCGTCCTCCAGACAGGATGGAAATGCCAGCTGTTATGGGGAGATTTAAGTCCCAAGGGCACACAAAGTGATTGATTCCTTCGGGGCTGCTCCGGCTCACGCTTCTCCCCTAACTTTACTCTCTGTCCCAAGGGTGGCTCCTTTTTGAAGGGGGAAGCTCTCGCTTATGGCCTAGGCAGGGTTGTTTCCCTTTCCTGCATCCCAAGGGGTGAGAAGCGGGGACAAACCAGGCAGGACAAGGCTCTGGGTGTTAAATAAAAAGTTTACTGATTTCTTTGACATTTTAATTGAAGTCCATTTACCCATAAAGCTGACTGATGTAGAGAGGGAATTTTCTCTTCTGGGGAGGTGTCCTTTATCCCGGGTATCTGGGTAAAGCTTCCCATGGTGATCTTAGAGGGCACAAAGCTTTCCCAGGGAGCCAAACGGGAATCCAATTGGAGGGGTCCCCTCGAACACGAAAAGTCCAACCTGACCCAGATTATTCACATCACGCAGCCTGTCCTGATCCCATAGGGTGGAGATCCTGGGGAGATCTCCGAAGATCTTGATCCTTAGTCTTGGTGTCGGTGACCTCTTGTTCAGGAAAGGTCTTAGGAATCGGGAACCAGGCTATCCCAGCCCTGGAGCCATCATGGGGGAGGGTTGGGTGAAGAAACTTCCCCACAAAACAATATCCAAATACTTGCTTGCTACAAAAATCTCTCGGTGATTATTCTGTCACTGGGCTTGCCCCATCTGGGGAGTAGATTGGGGCTCCCAGGTCTTTTGTGTCCGGGGGAACCTTCTGGAAAGGGTGCGAGGTTTAAGCCGCCATCCTTTCTGAAAAATCAGGAGACATCTTGGCCATCAGAAATCTCACACTGTTGGTTCCTGTCTCTGGTGCTTGCCTCATCTAGGGAGTAGAGTGAGGCTCCCAAGTCTTCAGCCCCTTTATGGGAGTCCCAAAAGGGAATCCGGGGAAAATCTCTCTCACTGCGAAAAATCTGAGGGAGAACCTCTGGCAGGAAGTGCACAGTGAGAAGTCTCCTCCAGCCTAAATTTCCTGATGAGGCAGGGAGGCCTCACCGGGGGTATAAAAGCTGCATCCTCACTGCTCTGGGACTAACTCAGAAGACCACCACTAATACTCAGCTAAGTGCACTAAATAGACTGAGGCAAGCAATGCCAGCCCTGCAGGCTGGGCGGGGCTGAACAAGATGGTCGCCTGACAGGGATGTTGACTGCCTAAGCAGGGACCGGGGGCCATCTGATGGCTGCATGAGCAAACGCCAGAGGTTCATTCTGTCTTCTCTGTCCTGCTGGGCGCTTTGAAACCAGAGAGATCTGTAGCTGAGCTGCTTCCATATTTAAAGAAAATGTAAAATGTGGCCCTCGCGGATTAGACATGGCCTAAAGCTGGAAGTGGGGTGCTGAAGGAAGGCAACTTTCAAGCCATTTTACCAGGACCCGGAGAAAATCTCTGAACATTGTTCTCTCCCTCCGTGGGTAGAGGTAAGAGCAGGCGCTTCTTTATCCACGCTGCAAAGGGGCGGGAGCGAGAGGAGGGTGCTGGGGGGCAGGGAGGAGTTTATTCTGAAATCCCTGGGGGGCTTTACAGCCCGCACTGCCCGCAGGTCCAGCCAGGCCCCTGAGTTTTCAAAGGGAAACTGCAGGGCGCTTCCCTGCCGATTGCAGAGCCTCGTATGTTTTTGAAAAAATTACCCCCCAGGATGGTTTGTATTTCGCTCAAATCAGAATTAAACTGTGCTCCCCCCCTCCCCCCGACCTTTTTAATATTTGGAATGCAGGAGCTGTAAATCCTCCGGTGCCAGCTGAAGGAAATATCAAGAGCCCCCCGGCAGGAGGTTTCGTAAAGCTTTCTCACCTCGGAGAAGGAAAACGCTCTTGGAAGTTCTCAGGATGTGGCCGATCACAACCGGTGGTGCCCCTGCCCCAGGCAACCTCCGTAACCTCCTGCGGGCAGAGCGTCGGGAGGAGATTTCGTGTGGAACTCGAAGGGGAGCTTCTCTCTCCCGAACGTGACTGGCGTGAGGAGGACCAAAGATGGATCCGTTCATGACCAAGCCCAGAAACCTGTCATTTCCCCGCGATGCGCTTTCTGCCTCTCCGGCCTAGGTAGTCAGCCGATGCCGACGTTAAACATGAAGGAAAGCATCGTTTCGTCCCTCACCATCCCTCTTCCCTCCGTCTGAAGGGGGAAGCTTGAAGTCTCCGATTTTTTTCCGGTTAGGCTTCTTCACATTCCTTATTTCCAAAGCTGCGAAAACACAAAGGACCCGCACAGTTTTGGAACTTCGATGAGCCCCTTTCTGGTGCCTTGCAGTCTCCGGGAAACGTTTCCTCGATCTGTGAATATTTGTATCCTATCTCGCCTTTCCAATCATCAAGCAGGCTTCAGTGAAGTACCAAAAGGAAGCGTTTTCCGTAGAATTAAAAGCTCGAGAGCATGAGGCTCTGCAATAAGAAGGGACACGCCCTGCAGTTTCAGCCCAAGCTGATGGTAGGGAAGCTCCAGAGAAACCTCGGTTTTGCCGAGAGGCCGGCGGGCCCTTGGAACAGACTTCCAGAATAGGTTATTGAAGCCAAAACAGTAGAAGGATTCAAGACTACACAGGACAGGCACAGAGAGACCTTTAGTGGCAGAGGGAGAGAGAAGACCGCGCACCGCGTGAGACTGAGAGAGCACAAATGGGCAGCTTGGGTGACCGAAAATGATCCTTTTATTGTCAGCATCTTCTATGTTTTGTTTTATTTTTTATTTTTTTTACTAGTTTTCTTTGCAAGTAACACTCGCTTGTTTTCAGCCCAAGTCTTGTAAAGCTGCAGTGATAGAGGATGCCGTTTTGTTGTGTACAGCTTTGTCGTGGAAAGTTTCATTAGTGGTCTTATGATCAAAGACTTGAATGATAAATTGTTTTGATTGTGCATTGGTTCGCGTTTTATAATAGAAAATGAGTCATTAGATCTTAAAATCTTATCCTCTTGGCATGTTCGGTTTTTCTGATTCTAAGCCCTGTGTCCTTTAAACAGGTAGCCCTCGCTCCAGCCAGGTAAGGCAGATGCCAGTTTAAGGACAGTTTACTGGTAAACTGGCATCCATTCATTTATTCTTATGGGGAGAGGGAGAACCACTGACAGATGGTACTGATGTTAGCTGCTGGTTCTCCTTCCACCCTCACATTCTAGGCAATAAGATTACAGATCTGCAAGCCCTAATGGCGGACGCAGACCGAGGCATTGTTATTATAGAGGTGTGGGTCACTGCATTCCAGAAATGGCATCGTAAAACTGAAGGGAGAGAAGGAGTAATGTGTGGAGAAAGATGAAGAAAAAGTAGAAATATAAAATAAATATTTCAGTTCAGTGTTCACTAAAGAAGACCCTGGAGTAGGACCAATGCTGGTTGACAAGAGCATGGATGGCAGCGGGGTAGATGGAACTCCATTTACAGAAGAGAATATATGGGAAGAAATAGGAACACTCAAAGTGGACCTGCATGGAGCGGTAGTTACTGCACTTAACAGAAGGCGTGGGGGTAACCTGCACGGAGCGGCAGGTACCGCCCTTAACAGAAGGCATGGGGGTGACCTGCACGGAGCAGCAGTTACCACTCTTAACAGAGGGCATGGGGGTAACCTGCACGGAGCGGTAGTTACTGCCCTTAACAGAAGGCATGGGGGTGACCTGCACGGAGCAGCAGTTACCACCCTTAACAGAGGGCATGGGGGTAACCTGCACGGAGCGGTAGTTACTGCCCTTAACAGAAGGCATGGGGGTGACCTGCACGGAGCAGCAGTTACCACCCTTAACAGAGGGCATGGGGGTAACCTGCACGGAGCGGTAGTTACTGCCCTTAACAGAAGGCATGGGGGTGACCTGCACGGAGCGGCAGTTACTACCCTTAACAGAGGGCATGGGGGTAACCTGCATGGAGCGGTAGTTACTGCCCTTAACAGAAGGCATGGGGGTGACCTGCACGGAGCGGCAGTTACTACCAACAGTAGCTTGCTTTGCAGACTGCATGGACCGTTTGGTCTTTATGTGCTGTCATTTACTATCAGGCCGATTACAGTACAGTGCGCACTGTTAACCCGCGATTGTTTGTGGTTTACGACGCGCTAGCGTTACCCCTTATTCAGTAAGGGGTTGAAAACGTGCATCCAAACCCCCCCCCCCCCCCCCGCCCCGAACCTAATAGCGCCCGCAACATGCAAATGCCTATTAGGTATTCCTGCGCGATTCAGAAAGGAAAATGTGCACAGAAAAGCAGTCATGGCGATATTAAGTCGGAGGTCCCGAAAGTTACAAAAAGTTAAAAACAAAAACAAAAACATTTGAAGTCGGCTCGCGGGTTGAAAACCGGACGCTCAATTTTGCCGGTGTCCGGTTTCCGAACCCGTGGCTGTCAGTGGGGTTGAGAACCGATGCCGGTAAAATTGAGCATCGGCTATCAAACCCGCTAATAGCCGCCGCTTCTTTTTACCACCGGGTCTAATTTGAATACTGAATCGCGCGCACAGGAGTGTATCGGCCCGAATGTTACTATGAATGGGATACGGCTGTATTAGGCTATAATCTGTTTAGAATGGATAGGGATGGGAAATCGAATGTATCGAAGCCACTCAAATGCCTGAAAGGGATTAATAACGTCCAAGAAGTGAATCTTTCTTTCGCAGTGGGAAGTTCTAGAACGAGAGGTCATGCTATGAGGTTCCAAGGGTAGACTTGAGAGCAAAGTTGTGAGATATTTTGTTTATCTCAACTTATGTGAGATAAGTTGGCTATGGGAATACCTCATCATCTCCCAGGAAGACAACCCCTTGTCTAGAGAAACAGCCTCACCCTTAACTGGTCAACCACAAATAGTCCTCAACTCTCCCTCCAACCTCACATCAACCATCATGAACAACATCAAAAACTCAGACTTCGTAAGAGACCTAGGAGTGCTCCTCGACAACCAGCTCAACCTGAAAAGATTTGTAAACAACACGACAAAAGATTGCTTCTTTAAACTACAAGTGCTGAAAAAGCTAAAACCACTACTGCACTCTCAAGATTTCCGCCTGGTTCTACAATCTATCATCCTTACCAAAATTGATTACTGCAACGCTCTGCTACTTGGTCTACCAGCTACCACCATTAAGCCTTTACAGATGTTACAGAACTCGGCGGCCAGGATCCTGACCAATTCTAATAAGAGAGACCACATCACACCTATCCTCTACAACCTCCATTGGCTTCCGATCAAATACAGAATTCTATACAAAGTTCTGACCACCATACATAAATCCTTATACAACTCAGCCCCAATGGATCTCACATTTCAGCTACGCACCAACAAATCCACGAGACCGATCAGAAAAGCTTAACAAGGCACTCTTTTCGTCCCTCAAGCCAAATCCTCGCTAAGTAATAGGGCACTATCCACTGCAGGTCCTACCCATTGGAACTCACTCCCACCAGAACTCAGACAAGACCCCTGCCAGATTTCTTTAAGAAAAAACTGAAAACATGGCTATTCAGCCTTGCGTTTCCTTGATGGCCCATAATGTACTACCCATGATATCTTTGATTGGTTCTATTTATTATTAATTCACCCTCTTATCCTCCCCTATCCTACACCTTCTTTCTACCCATCCCTCCACCCCTTCTTCTATTCCCCGTGTCCGCCCTCTATCTCCCTTCCCAATATTCCTTCTCAATCGAGACAATCATCCGCTTGATTTCATTTTAACATGGATGGCTCTTTTCTCACTTTTTGTATAAGAATAGTTACCAAAGGTTTTGTTTTTTTTTATAGGTTTAAATGTTTAAGTGTTCTTCTTTTGTTTCTATGTAATGCTCATAAGCACTCTTATTGGTTTGATGTTCTTTGTTCCATGTAATGCCCCTAGGCAAGTTAAATTGTTTCACTGTAAACCAGTTTGATTTGCATCCAATGCAAGAAGATCGGTATATAAAAACCCAAAAATAAATGAATAAATAACTATTTTCACAGAAAAAGTGGTGGATGCATGGAACGTGCCCCCTTATAGAGGGTGGTAGAAGCTTGAAATGGTGATAGACTTCAGGAAAGCTTGGGAAACCCACAGACGACCCCTTAGCTGCAAAGGAGAGAAAAGACAGCAGACGAAGTACTTAGCAGCCAGGACTGTCCGGCAGGCTGGAAGTACAGTGATTCCTAGTCGTCCCAGCAGAAAGACAGGGGCTTGCAGGTCCAGATCTGACTGGCAGGCAAGGCACTCCACGTGGTGACGGGACTCTGTCCGGCAGGCTGGAAGTACAGTGATTCCTAGACGTCCCAGCAGAAAGACAGGGGCTGGCAGATCCAGATCTGGTGACGGGACTCTGTCCGGAAAGGCTGCAGGGACCTAGGAGGGTGACAGCCGTGCTGGTGTTGGTGGCTGTCAGGATGATTTGGGGATTTGTGCTCGGGCCATGGGAAGGGCAGGGTGCTGGGTGTGCATGCTCAGCTAACCAGGAAGATGAAGTGCAGTGGAAGAAAGTGACTAAAACCGTCTTGGATAAGAAATATCCGATAGGCGTCACGTTCTATGGCTGGTAGCTGGGATGGACAGGATCGCTGGGCAGAGTGGATGGCTCAGGTAGTTTTTTGGGTTTTTTTGCCATCATAGTCTCTTTTTACCAAAATCCTTTTTAGGACAGGACCTTGCTTTCGATTTATTTCTGTCCTAATGTGTGCTTCGTTCTTGGGTTCCAGGTACTGCAGTCCGGAGTACACATTCCCATCCCAGCAAGAAGCCGTGCAGTTTGCGGTCAACGCCGCCTTCGAGGCAGTAACTTTACACCCCTGGACCCTCGTCGTCTGTGGTACTTACTCGGTCGGAAAGGAGAAGGTCTTCCTAGGTGCGGTTTTTATTGTGCACGCCTGCTGCGCGCGAACGACTTTCTAACTGCCTGCGCTGTGCTTGCGAATAAATGGGAGAGCCTCGCTTTCCAGCTGAATGCCTTTCATAAAACACTAGATTAATCAGGAAAATGTAACTGCCTTCGATGGATTCCATTTAACTGTCGTCCCATCATTCTAACATTAAGTTTTATGCATATTTTATCGCTGTGCTATGCCTACATAAAGTCTTCTTTTAAGGGATTATGTATCCCTTCTGATAGAAAATCAGCAGCCTGCAGTAACTTTGTATTATTATTTATTTTTTTTAGTAGTTTTATATATTGAATATTTCTTCTAAGCTTTAAAAGCAGGAGGGTCTTTAGTGGGGAGGGTCTGACATCCCAAGAAACTGGAATTGCTCTCTCTCGTAGAGACAGCAGAGATAGAGGGGTTCTCGGTCGAGGACCTCGAAACTTTGTTCAGAAATCACACGTTCTATGCATTTACTGGTCGCAGCAGTCAGCCATATCATTTAAAAAAATATTTTGGTTAAAGTCCGAAATCCATACAGGCCTTTACCACTTCAGATTGTGCATCATAACATAGTAGCACAAATATTTATTTTTATTTTATTTATTTTTAATTTTTATAGACCGAAGTTCTTGTAGGAACTACAAATCAATCCGGTTTACATACAACTTTTAAATGCCCAAAAAGAGTAGTGGGCTTTACATAGAACAGTTGAACAAATCTGTGCAAAACGATTAGCGACAGTGCTGCAGTCCTTGGTCAAATCTGTTTTCTCCCAGGCAGGAGCAGCTCAGACAGTGTAATGTGGAGAGTGATAGTTAAATCATTTTATCCCTTCATCCCGCTCTGATCCTTTCACTAGCATTCGATAGACTTAGATGGAATATATCTACATAGAGCAATACAACAGACTCCCTACCTCACCTGGATGTATAGAAAACATGATATATATACTATAGTTTTGTGTGCAAAAAATAAGGTTTATGCTCATAAAAATGTTTCAGCACACAAAATGTTTTTTTGGGCATAGAAGTCATATTTTCTGCACATAAATCCTGACTACAGGTCCCAGCTTCAGAACTTCGGCTTCTGTCCATAGACTAATGCTTGGGCTGGAAACTTTACGCCACCTCTGACCAGAAGTCAAATTTCCAGTGCTAAGAAAACCTGAGTTAAACCAGCACGCCTCTCTGCATCGGGGGGTACTACCTAGTGCCTTCATTTGCATGTGATTTCCATGAGAGGGTGCCAAGCAGCACGCAGTTTTAGGGGCACATTTTTTGGGCACAAAACTCGCTGCATTGTAAGTAGAGTTTGTGCACAAAAAGTATGCGTGGAAAACGTTTTGTGCTCTGCTGAGCGCACCTTATCACATCGGGCACATAAGAACATAAGAACATGCCATACTGGGTCAGACCAAAGGTCCATCAAGTCCAGTATCCTGTTTCCAACAGTAGCAAAGGATCCCAGGGGGTAGAGAGATTCCAAGCTGCTTATCCCAAGAATAAGAAGTGCATTTCTGCAACTCTACCTTAATAATGGACTTTATGGACTTTTCCTCCAGGAACTTGTCCAAACCTTTTTTTAAATGCAGCTACATTAATAGCTTTCACCACATCCTTTAGCAGAGCTTAATTATGCATTGAGTAAAAAAAATATTTTCTCTTATTAGTTTTAAATGTATTACCCAGTAACTTCATTGTGTGTCCCCTGGTCTTTGTACTTTTTGAAAGAGTAAACAACTGATTCATGTTTTCTTGTTCCACACCCTCATTATTTTATAGACGTCTATCATATCCCCCCTCAGCCGTCTCTTCTCCAAACTGAACAGCCCTAACCTCTTTAGCCTTTCTTCATAGGGGAAGTGTTACATCCCCTTTATCATCTTGGCCGCTCTTCTTTGTACCTTTTCTAATTCTGCTACATCTTTCTTGAGATGTGGTGACCAGAACTGTACACAATACTCATGATGAGGTCACATCATGGAGCGATACAGAGGCATTATGATATTCTGTGTTTTATTCTCCATTCCTTTCCTAATAATCCCAAGCATTCTATTTGCTTTCTTGGCTGCTGCTGCACATGGCAATATTAGATTTCCGCTTGAATAGATTCTTGGGGGTTTTTTTTTTGCCAGGGTTTGCAAAATCCAAAAAGTAATTTTGGGGAAAAAGGGGGCTATGGTGTCCATGTAATGCCATGTAAGTGCTCTTGGACTTTACAAGGGTGCTGGAGGACAGAATAGTAGGGACTCCCGCTTTTGTCCACAGAAAATGCTTTATTCACAGTGAAACAAGCAATAACAGAGACAGCCCGCTTACCTCACTTCAGATTGGATTCAGTGGCACCTCTTCTGGCCCCACAATTGAAACTTCAGCCCCGATGATTGAACCACAGGTTTCTCTGTCTACAGATTCCAGCAGCATTCAAACATTAGCAGTTTGACCATTCAGGCCAAACAGCTTCTATTTGAACCACATGGGCCTCCAGAGGGGACTGGGAGAGAGAGATCAGGTAGGAATGGGGCACTTATGGGTTTGCTTTTGGAGATCCTAAAACAGCTTAAGCACTGGCAAGATAGGTGCAAAGCATTGGTAAGGAAAGAGAGAATTTGAAAAGAAGCTTGACATTGGAAGCAACAACTCATAATAAAACCTTTTTCAGGTACATTCAAAGTAAAAAGACTGCGAGGGAGGTAGTTGGACCATTAGATGATCAAGGGGTAAAAGGTTATTTAAGGATGACAGAAGCCATAGCAGAGAAACTAAATTAATTCTTTGCTTTGATCTTCACCAAGGAAAATGTAAGAGAGAGACCCATGCCAGAAATGATATTCAAAGGTGATGATTCAGCCGAACTGAAACAAATCTCAGTGTACCTGGAAGATGTAATAGGGCAAATTGACAAACTAAAGAGTAGCAAATCACCTGGACCAGATGGTATACATCCCAGATTGGTGAAAGAACTGAAAAATTAAGTTGCCAACCTGTTATGAGTAATTTGTAAACTATCAAAATCATCTTTGATACCGGAAGACTGTAATTCCAGTTTTTAAAAAGGGAGCAAAGGGGTGATCCAGGAAACTACAGACCAGTGAGTCTGACATCTGCGCCAGGCAAAATAGTTTCTACCATCATAAAGAACAAAATTATTGAACATTATAGATAGGCGTAGTTTGATTGGACAACGCCAACATGGATTTAATTGGACAAAGCCAACATGGAATTAACCAAGGGAAGTCTTGCCTCACAATCTAATACATTTTTTTTGAGGGCGTAAATAAACATGTGGATAAAGGCGAGCCAGTTGATACACTATATCTAGATTTGGAAAAGTCCCTCATAAGAGACTTCTTAGGATATTAAAAAGTCATGGGACAGGGGACAGTGTCCTATTGTGGATTGCCAACTTGTTAAAAGATAGAAAACAGAATAGGGCTAAATGGTAAATTTTCCTAATAGAGAAAGGTGAATAGTGGATGCCCCAGGGATCTCTTCTGGGACCACTGCTTTTTAACATATTTATAAATGACCTGGAAATGGGAACAATGAGTGAGGTAATCTAATTTGCCGACGACACAAAATTGTTCAAAATTTTTAAATCAGAAGAGGATTGTGAGAAAATTGTAAGCGGATCTTGCAAAATTAGGAAGAGTAACCCACATTATAGCTACACAATGCAAGGTTCCAACTTAGGAGTCACCATTCAGGTAAAGGATCTAGGTGTCGTCGTTGATAATACATTGATATCTTCTGCTCAGTGTGCAGCAGCAGCCAAGAAAGCAAATAGAATGCTTGGGATTATTAGGAAAGGAATGGAGAATAACACACAGAATATCATAATGCCTCTGTATCGCTCCATGATGTGACCTCATCATGAGTACTGTGTGCAGTTCTGGTCATCACATCTCAAGAAAGATAAAGCAGAATTAGAAAAGGTATAGAGAAGAGCAGCCAAGATGATAAAGGGGATGTAACACTTCCCCTATGAAGAAAGGCTAAAGAGTTTAGTACTCTTAAGCTTGGAGAAGAGACAGCTGAGGGGGGATATGATAGAGGTCTATAAAATAATGAGTGGAATGTAACGAGTAAATGTTGATGTATTTATTTATTTATTTATTTATACAGTTTTTATATACCGTTGCACAGAAACAAGTTCTATCTCTACGGTTTACATAGATCCATATTATAAGAACATGATAAAAGGAATAAAATGAAAAAATACAGTATCAATTAATTAAAATCAAATTAAAATAGGAACTAAATTAACATTAAAAGATAAGAACAGGTTAAGAACAAAAACATAATCATACCGAAGGCCTAGATTGATTGTTTTCTCTTTCAAAAACTACAAAGACCAAGGGACACACAATGAAGTTACTAAGTTGTCCATTTTAAACTAATAAGAGGAAATACGTTTTTACTCAACGCATAATTAAGCTCTGGAATTCGTTGCCAGAGGACGTGGTAAAAGCTCTTGGCATAGCTGCATTTTAAAAAAGGTTTGGACAAGTTCCTGGAGGAAAAGTCCATAACAGAACAAATGAGAGCAATCTCGGTCAAACTACATGTCGAAATAAAGAGACGTTAGAAACACAGATCGTATAATGTGTTGTAGGACCGTCCCTGAAACAACCCCACGGTTACTCTGAAAGGGTTGAATAAAGATGGGTCTGTTTTTATATTTTTGTAATTTTAAAGTGCAAAGAAAACCTTTTAATTGAGTTATAGCACTTTTTTCGTGAGTTCATAGAGAGCTTTTTCAGTCCGTGAGAAAACACAAGTGAGCTGAAAAACAAAATTCGTAGCCATGTGTAAACCAGTCACTTATCTGATGAGAGGTCATCTGCTAAATGTTCCCCCACACAGCACCATGTTTTGTGGTTTTCTGCTTCAGGGGGATTTGTATTCCGTAATCGAGCTCATGGGAAAAGGAACAGCGGTGGGAAGTGATACTGTCTCTAGATTTTCAGCTGTATGGGAACGTTTTGAGACGTGGTGTGATGTTGGGGGTACGTAAGGGAATGCTGCTTTTGCTTCAGGAGATGAGGATATTGATAGTAGGGAGCTGGGAGGGTGGCTTACTGGGTTTGAACTCACCTGCTTGTTTCTTAGATGTGAAATGAGATGTATGAATTTCAGATGCTTATTGTTGATTTGTTTGCAACATCTTGGTTCAATAACGTTTAAAAGGAAAGCTTCGGATGCTTTTGATAGTTCACTTGTTAGTTGTATGGACGGTGCTGTTACAGTGTGAGAAGTATTTCTCGTTTTAAGTTTGCCATTTTAAGTAGGATGTCTTGTGATTTGCAGATCTGAGCGTGCTGATATTTTTATTCACTGGGGAATAAAAAGTTTATATGCTTAAATGGGAGGAGGAGCTTGGGACTCCATAGAGTGACTCCAGTAATCTGAGGATGAATTGCAGAAGGAATACTAAGAAAGCTTAAAAGCAATAGCAAAGTTACAAGTACAGAAATGCTTTTGGAAATAAGATTTCTCACCTGAATCAGACCCCGCCGCTCTAGAGAGCTCCGCGCACCAGTGATATTTCTATTCTTTGCCACGTGCTTCTCTTACAAGAAATCCACAGATTGAACATTCAAGTATCTGCTCTGGTGAGCTGCCAGAATTAATGGTTTTTCTCAGCCCAGATGTCAGTTTCAGGCAGAGTGGGGGATTTTACACATTGAAGACTGCTGAATCCCTTTTCTGGCGTTTGGCAGAGCCCTTCATGAAGGAGTCCCAGATCTTGTGGTGGGGGGGGGGGTGTTTGACATTTTGTTACTGCCTAACTTGCCTTTCCTTCTAATGCACAGCTGTTGCAGATGTGTTGGGCTGCAAAGTGAGTGTGTCCGAAGACAAATACAAAACGCTGCAGTGCTTGGAGTCTCAGCAGGTCCAGGGCCTGCTCACCACAGACTGGAACAGTACAGGCCTTCACGTCCTTCCCATGATGCAAATTAACTTCAAGGTAAGAGAGACCGGCTGCGCCAGGGGAGTGTGGACGAGGCATTCGGGAGAATAGGGACCATGCCACTGATTTGGTGGGGAGGGGTGACGGGGCAGGAGAGGGGAAGCAGTCTGCACTCCGTGGTTCCGTGAGCAGCACGGAGTTTGCTGCAAGGGCCGTAGTTGGCATCCCATTGCCGCAGGACTACAGGGGGCGCTATCGAGGATCCCGTTTAAATGATGAAGGCAGTGCCTTCTTAAGGGCAGGCCAGGAAGATTGATTAAAGTTTCACAACAGAGAATACCGACCGTAGTAGATGAGGTTAAAGCTCACATTTTGAGCCTTGCCAAAAGCAAAGATTGGTTTTTTAAAAAAATGAATATATTTGCATGCCATCCCAATATCGCTGACTACCGCTGCGTCTTTTCAATTTTAACCCTTAATGATCTTTATGTCAGGGAATATACAGTCTTGTCAGTATTTCTCCGTTCAGCTGCTGAATAATTACTGTTAACATCCCTCCAAGGGACCTGCGTTTCATTCTTTACTAGCTTTGGCAGCGCACTTCATTCTGCTAACCCAAACGGGTTTCTTACTGTTAAAGCTGTACTGCATCTCTTTAGGAGACAGACCCAGCTCCGTTTTTTTGTAGATTTGGGATTTACACATTTCACCAGACAATACAAACTTCAAAATCTTTCTGCTTTCTAAAGCTGATCCAGCAGAAGAAAGTCCCTAATCACTTGTAGCGACAGTAGCGCAGCATTTGCCAGATTTCAGAAGAATCTTCACTTTGTTACTGGGAAAATAGTTGGAGTAGAGAGTGAGTGGTGAAGTCCTAATCTGTATCCTAATGTGTATCTGATCTGAAGTCAGTTTATCACTTGCATTTACAACAAAACACCTCTATATTTTTTGTTTTTTAACAGGGTTTACTGAACCACTTGAGTAAGTTCTCCAAATATGACAGAGTCTTGGCTTTCAAACCCACTGGGTGGACATACTCGGATCGGTTCAGCTCTGTGGCAGATATTAGACCTGAAATCCGGGGAAACATCACCATCTATGGTATGGGAATTTTGCACAGAGAAAGGGATATAAATTCTGTTTTCTCTACATGTTTATAGGCATACTACAGCTTGCAGAACCTTGGCATCCTCTAGATCCCAGCTAAGGCTTAGGTTTTAATAAACTGCTGTGTATTTTCTATGCATGCTGGGCTTTTGCTTCCTGTTTTCTGTGCACCTTAACTTGTGTAGTGCTAAGGTTCCAATAAAAAAGTTTGAAGGAGAAATCTTAGTGGATGTTGAACAAGACTAGCAAACGGTGTCCTGACAAAAGCGCCGTGCACGGAGACATCCGCTGTAGGCATATAATCAAACGCGTTTTTCTATAATTGATCCAAGAGGGAATGGTGTGATCGAAATTAAACCTGTGACTGCCTACATATTTGACAAGCAACTCATGTTTAACTAAGACCTGGCTCTCTTTTGTAGCTTGCTTCTGATGTTGTTTGTACTGAAACCTCTTAGCACGAACGCTTATAGAGAAGTAGGTAAGTCAAAAATGCAAATTGGGATCAAAGTAAGCCATTGCTTTGGATCATGCAATCAAGGAAACGGGGACGTTTTAAGATGTTAGCACACAAAGGACCTGGTGCAGAGCAAGAGAAACGAGAGAATTTTACAGCAACAGACCCGGTAACCAACGTTTCGGCCCATAGCTGATTGCGATCTGTGTTGCCAATATGACTTCAAATGTTCGGTCCCTTTGTATGCTTGTAGGTGTGTTCTGGATCATCTCGTGTACGATATTGTACTCTGCAGGTTTCACCTTGGTCGGGTTAACCCTCCTTATTAGGCCTATGTGATAGAAGGTATCCAGGCAGCCGAAGAACATAGCTCTAGGGGGTTTGTGTTGTCTTCTCGTCTGCCTGCAGCCTTGGTTGATGCATCTGCTTCCTGGTTTCTTTCTTTAGGGAGTTTTTTAAATGCTTGCAGCAGCCTTTTGCGGCAGCACAGTATTTGCTCCCTGGTTCCACTTCGGGTCTTGCTAACCTGGCAGGGACTGGGCCCGTGAGTAAGAAGCAGCCCAGAGAAGGAGGTTTTCAGAGACCTGGAGGGGAGGACAAGTTCTCCAGTTTTTCAGAAGCTCTCAGATACAGATTCGGTTGCAGATCTGGAAGAGGGAGAGCATCCTCCTGAGAGTGAGGATAACACTGCCATGGTCCAGCTTTTTCAGAGAGAGGAATTGGCGTTCTTGATTTTGTGGTCCTTGAGTGTGCCACATATAGCGGAGGAAAAATAGGAGGAGACTCCCAGGGCTTCAGAGGATCATATTAGGTTCAGTCTTCGGCCTTTTCCTTTGCATCAGGCTTTAAAAGATCTGCTGAATCTGAGGTGGGTTTCTCCAGAAGAGAGGATGATCTTTGACCAAGCTATATTCTCTAGCTTCGCAGGAAAGGGATAAACTTTGGTTCCTGAAGGTGAACGCAGTGCTCTGTTTGATCATGAAGCAGACTACAATTCCGGTTAAAGCTAGAGCTACCGTGAAAGATGCTCAAGATAGGAAGATGGTCTGTCTTAAAGCAAATGTTTAAAACTGCCAGCATGGCATTGAAGATAGTGACTTGTACATGTATTATGGCTAGGTCCGGTTTTTATCTGGAGCAGTGCGCTCACAAGGAGTTGGGGGTTGAGTCTCTCCAGCTGGAAGCAGGAGCAACTTACCTAGTGGACATTTCCTTTGATCTAGTTTTAGATGATGGTCAGGAGTGTGGCAGCTGGTTTTGAAACTGGTCTGCGGACTCCATCGCTCAGACTTATCTGATCAAGCTGCCCATTCTGTTGTTTGGAGAAGAACTTGAGAAGATGGCCAACACCTGGGGTGAGTCCAAGATTCTAGGCTTCCAGAGGACAGAACCAAGGGTTTATCCTGGTCTCTGCAAGCTCGTAATATATTCAAGACTCTAGAAGTTTTAAACAGAAGCAGTCATCAGGTTCACAGAGATCACGGACATTTGGGAGGTCTCTGTCCTTTCAATCTGCCAAAAGAAAAGTTAAAGATGGCTCTTTGGGATTAGGTACCCCTTATCCCTTCCAGTGAGATTTTGAGGGCCCAGTCTTCAATTATGGTAATAGGTCATTTGTCAGGGTTCTATCGGAATTATTTCTGATCAATGGTGCTAGAGGTTATTTGGGGCCTTTGAATTCCTCCAGCCGGTATTTGAAGCTTTTATGGTTTCCCCTTAACACTCTGCTCTGAATTGAGAGGCTATAAGGACAGTGTTAGATTTCTTCTCACCTTTAAGGCAGTGAACTCAGTTCCCAAAGCTCAGTGGGGTCTGGGACATTAAACACATAAATAAATTCCATTTACTTTGAGGTACTCAAGGATGCCTGAATCTTCTGTCCCTTTCTGGATTTGATTCAAGTCAACAAATTTTTTGGTGGCATTTAGTTTGAGAATGGAAACCTTGAAGTCCATTATTCTGGAAGTGACAAAGAAAGTTTCCTACCTCTCTGGTCATCATGGAAGCATATCTCCATATCCCCATTGGGAGGGAGCACCAACAGTTCCTTTGTTTTGTTTTGTAGTGCTGTGGGAGCATTTTCAGTTTCAGGCTCTTCCTTTTGATTAGCCACTGCTCCAAGGACCTTTTCAAAGGTGATGGTAGTGATAGCAGCTGCGCTGCAAAAGGAAGATCATTTGGTTCGTCCATACCTGGATGATTGGCTGATAAGTGTGAAATTGGAAGAGGAAAATGTGTTAACCATTCAGAGTGTACAGTTTTTGCAGGTGCTAGGAAGGGTGGTAGACTTCATTGAAAGAAGTTTGAACCTTTTTCAGACACTGGAATATCTGGGAGTTCTATTCAAGACAAAGGAAGGTCGAATCTGTCTGATGGAGCAAAGAATTTGGAAGCTACAGCAGCAGATTATTTTTGTTACTGGATGCCCAGAGGCCGACAGTGTGGAGCTCTCTTCCATTCCTCAGGTCCTTGGCGGCAGCATTGGATTTAGTTCCCTGGCCAAGCTCTCACATGAGACAGTTGCAGAGGGCCTTGCTGTCCAGGTGGGAGCCAGAGCCACAGTCGCAAGACTATTTCATTCGGCTGACAGTACAGAAGATGGTACGGACAAGCTTGAAATGGTAGCTAGATTCCAGGAATTTAGACTTGGGAGTGGATCTGGAGTCCCCAAACTGGGTGTCGGTGGTGATGGATGCCAGCTATGCTCAGGGCCAGTGGTCAAAGGAGGAGTCGCAGTGGTCCATCAATTATCTGGAAACCAAGGCTATTCAGTTAGCTCTGCTCCATTTTGCTTCACTTCTGAGACATCAAGTGGTCAGAATAATGTCCAACAATGCCACGGCGGTGATATATGTAAACCATCAGGCACAAGAAGTCAGCAGGTAGAGGAAGAGGTAGCGATGTTCATGTGGCACAAAAACATTTGAAGATACTCTTGGCCTCGCATATAGCGGGAGTGAAGAATGTTCAAGTAGACTTTCAATCAACATGTAGTAGACTCAGGAGAAGAATCAATGTCACAGTTGACATACGACATAATTGTGTCCAGATTGGGAGTTCCACTGCTGGACTTGATGGCAACCTTCAGGAATGTAAAGGTCGGCAGGTTTTACAGGAGAAGGAAGGATGCACGGTCTTCCAATATGGATGCTCTAGTTCAGCGTTGGCTGACAGAGGCACCCTTGTATGTGTTTCCTCTGTGGCCTCTGATAGGGAGAGTGATAGAATATTGGGACATCCAGGGCTAGTAATTCTAGTGGCTTCAGATTGGCCAAGGAAGCCTTGATATGCGAATCTGGTGCACTTGTTGCATGGCAGACCTTTGCACCTCCCTCAGCAAAGCAATCTTCTACTCCAGGGTCTAATCCTTCATGAGGATTTAGATCGGTTTTGTCTTATGGTTTGGTCCTTGAGAGGGCACAGCTAGTTCGGAGAGATTATTCTCAAGAGGTTGAGAATACTCTTCTGAAGATCAGGAAGGTGTCTACTCCTTGGTTTATGTTCTGATCTGGGAGATTTTTGAGCATTGGTGTGCTGAGAAGCAGTTAAATCTTCTTAAAATTTTGGTCCCAGAGGTGCTAGATTTTTACAGGATGGATGTTCCAAAGGTTTGGCTCTTAATTCCTTGAAAGTGTAGGTGCGAATTCGAGGGAATCTTCTGTTCTCTCATCCAGATGTCTCCCATTTTCTAAGGGAATTGAAACACATTGGACCCCTAGTCAGGACCTCAGTCCTTCCTGGGACCTCAGTTTGGTGTTAACTTTTTTGGTAGGGAAGCAGTTTGAGCCTGTTAGAGAGATTTTGGTATGTTGCTTACCTTAAAAACTGTTTTTGGTAGTGATTTGTTCAGACAGGAGGATTTCAGAATTGCGGGCCACTGTCTTGCAGATTCTTTTTGGAGATTTCTCATGATATGGTCAGAATTAGAAACATGCCTTCTTTCCTATCAATATAGTCTCCACCTTTTACTTGAATCAATGTGTTTGTCTTCTCTTGTTCAGTAGGACTGTGCGTAAGGCACATTACGGGTTGCTGCACCTCTTGTATGTGTGCAGAGTGCTTCTGCAGTATCTTAGTCACCAATCCCTTCAGAAAATCAAATCATCTTTTCATTGTGTATGGTGGTGCACAAAGAGGTGAGGTAACATCGAAGGCTTTGATAAGTTTGGCTTAAGGAAACTACAGTGGCGTATGTGGATAGTGGCAGAGCCGTGCCTAAACAAGTTGATACTCACTCTACCAGGGCTCAGACTGCATCCTGGGCAGAGCTGTGCTTGGTTTCTCTGGTGGAGATCTGCAAAGTGGCAACTTAGAGTACATCCCATTCATCTGGACTGGTCTGACTGGAAGATGAGTAAGGAGAAATTAGGCCCTCCCTGTGCTGCCAAACTCTAGTCTACATTATTGCAGTGCCAGAAAAATGGTTTCACTCGCATGGGTTGCACACTCAGATATGTTTCAGCAGTTGTTCTTATCACTGTCACTATTCTCTGTTCTTTCTTTGGGTTTTTCTTGTCTTGGGAGCCCTGTGACTCGCAAAAAAAAAGTGTTAAATAGTTGAAAGAGATGAGATGTTAAATTGTCCTCAGGTTATATATATATATATCTTCCCTGCCCAGCAGCCCCCAACTCCTCCACTACTTCCTACCCATGCCTTCCTGCCCATTACATTTACCCTTCCTCCTGGCTCCCAGCCAGCAGAAAAGACTTCAGTCAAATCCAGAATCTCTGTCCCTCTTTATCAGCAGCAGATGAGGGCAAGAAGCATTGAGGAGAAGAAGATGAGGAGGCAGCAGCAGTGGATCTACAGAGCACACACATTTCTCCCTTATGCTCCTGCTTTCACATCCAGGCCTCATGGGGTGAAGAGAGCATCAGCAGCCTCACTGCTAGGCCAGGCAGGGGAAGATAAAGTTGGTGTCCTGCCAGGCCCATATGAACAGGAGTTGGTGATATCGCACTCTGATCTGGGTAGTAGAGGGAACAACCTCCCTCTGGCCAGGAAGAGGAGGAGAAAGCAAAAGCAGCTTCCTGTCATACCCAATAAAAGAGAAGTCAGCCAACTTCTGCCCAGACTGATGAGGAAAGCTCAGTCTTCTGCCTGCTCTGCAACACAGCTCCCGGGACTTCGTGACACACTAGTGTGTCCCAACACACCCGTTGAGAGCCACTGTTCTAATGCATATGGGGATAGACTTAAAGATCTGAACATGTACACCCTAGAGGAGAGGTGAGCTAGAGGAGGTATGATAGAGACATTCAAATATCTCAAAGGTTTCAATGCACAGAAGGTGTGATAATGTACAAGCTCATTAATGATGACTCCTGTCCTTGGCCTAACTCCTTACTCAAATTCTATCAACCTACTCGCTCCCTACGTTCATCACAGCATTGCCTCTTAGAAGTTTCCTCACCAAAAGTTGCACGTCTCTATATTACACCTGACTTCTGGAACTCTCTCCCTATCGAGATGAGAAAATGCAACTCTGGCCAAAACTTTAGATCTCTCAAAACATTTTTGTTAATTTTGCCTATTTTTAATCTTTTATGTTTTTGTGATGTGTTATGTTTTTACTTTGTTATTTTTTAGGCTTACTATTGCCGTTTTTATGCCTGTTCGTTTGTAAATCGCCTAGACCTGTTTTGCGTTAGGCGATCTATAAATTTAATAAATGTAAAATGTAGGTATAATAATCTTAGGAAATATTTCTTTACATGGAACGGCCTCTCAGTGGAGGTGGTGGAGGTAAAATCAGTATCTGAATTTGAGAAGGCATGGGAATAATACAGGGGCTCTCTGAAGGGAGTGATGGGAATTGTAAATTGGACTGTCGGGCAGACTAGATGGGCCATATGGTCTTTTTCTGCTGTCGTGTTTCTAGTTTCAAATAGAACAAATTTCAGCTTAGAAATGCCACTTTTCTGCGGTGGCTTTCTTGCACGAAAGAATCTGATTTCATCGGCTGTTAGCTTGTTCCCTTCTTTGTGGTGAATGAAGTTTAATGGGCCGTATTTCTTACCAATTTCAGAATCTCCCAGCTACCTGCAGGTAAGTAGGCAACACATTTTAGAACAAAAGACAAGACCTTTTGTGATGGCTTTTAGCATCGGTCTTTCAGCCAGCTGTTTAATTTCAATGGATTTTATTAGATTCATGATTCCTCCCATGTCTGCCTGTGCCAGGCACGTTCTAGACGTCGTTGCCATTAACTGAATGCGGTTTTGGCAGCAGGTGTCTGAGGCTTTGTAAGTCACTGATCTATGACAGGTAATGGCTTGCTGCAGGATAAGCACCGAGCCACCATAGGAGGTGCAGATAAGGAGCTGGGTATGCCCCCCCTTGGCTAAAACAGCACGAGACATATGATTGGCTGCCTTTCGGGAGGTGCAAGAGGAGCAGTTGAAAGAGTCAGCAAGCAAGGAAATCTTTGGCAACAATTTGGAATCTAATTATTATGCGGAACCTTGCCACTAACCTATGTTAACATATGGGGGTTCGTTTAGGAATGAATTTATTAATGGAGGCTTTGTGTGTGTGATATGCAGTCCAAAGAGAAGCTGCAGTTAATCGTAAAGCATTTTAACATGGCAGACATTTTTATGATGGCTTTGGTTGGACAGCTCTAGAGTACTAAGTAGTGTCCCAGATATTAGCAGCCGAATCCGGTAAAGGCTGTGCGGAGGCTGAGCTGTTCACGGCTCTCAGTAGCCCCCTCTGACTGCTACTCATATCCTTGGCTTGCCAAATGTTATAGCTTTAACGCACTTCCAAGAGCGCACGCACACTCAAATCTGTGCCAATATGCACACCTGAGTGTTCAATAACTCTCGTACTCACCTGCTTTTATGCCATTATTCTTAAGTAGAGCCAACAGTGTACACAGCGGTGTACATGCTAGTTCCCTGATGTGATTTTATCTTATTGCTTTTTTATTGTGAGACTGGTTATGCCTTTTATCTGGTTTTAGCATGCTGTATTTATTCTTGTGTCTTTAGTATGCTGTATTTTTAACGTGTTGTTATGTATGTACGTTTGTGAGCCGCCCCAGATAGGGGTGGTATATAAGTGAAGTTAGCGATAACCATTACCACAGATTTTTTCCCAGAACACTTAAGGTTTGATTTAGGTGGTGTTAGAGCAAGAGGGCTTGCCCCAAGTCAGTTGTTGGTAGGTAAAAGTACCACTGTTATGCCATAATCACTGCTGGATGAGCCAAGTTCTCTTCTGAGCTGGCATCCTACATTCTCAGATGTTTGACATCTCCAATGCAATTATACTGAACAAGAAGAAAGCAGCATCCTCTTCTCTTATTAATCAATAAAAAGGAAAACCAAGAAGACGTGCAACATATACGTTGTATAGTCTTGTGATAAATTTCACCAAAATTCAAAAATAGGGTATATATTTCTGTAACATAGCCACAGCATCAGACACCAGGTATTTAAATAAATGTATTAACCCATCTCTTGCCTCACAATGGGATACAGACTGTGTCAGAAGTAAACACAAATTCATCAGTCATTTGCTGATAGGCAAAATACTATTATATGCTCAAAAAAATGTTTACTTAACTGAATAAGAGTCGTTCTCAAACAGGATTGTAGAAATGTTGTCATTGCTGTATATACTTATTCACATGATTTCAACTACAAGCATGTCCCATAGCCCGACATAGGCTCATGTTTCGGCAACTGCTGCCTGCCTCAGAGCAGAGATGCCGAGTTAGACGCAATATGTTGAGAGATAATAAGACCCCTGAGGGCAAGCAGGACAAATTCAGCCACACAAGCGAGAGATGTCATTGCGCGGTACTGACACAGAGCGTGCACTCTCAGAGCTCAGAAATATCTAGAAGTCTTCTGAACATGCTTGGGTGTTCCTCACTTGTTTTTCTTCTGCCGATGCTTTCTAGTTGGCTGCTCACCATGCTTTTGCATTTTCACTCTTTTTCAATATTCTCCATTTTATTTCTCTTCCTTAGTATTTTCTCTATCTGGCTTTATTTTGAATCTCCTTAAGAAAAAGATTTGAAATTGTTTTCTTCCCTATTTCATATCTGAGAAACATAGGTCAGTTTAAAAACATTAAAATTATGTTCAAAGTGCAGTCACAACATGTCCAGTCTTGATCTTCATGTCTTTGCTATTTGGGCCCTGCGCACCACGTGGGAAAATGAATCCCAACCACTTCCCCCCTCCGTTCTTATATAGGGAGCTCTCCATCGGATAAAGAGAGGAAAAGTTCAGACAAACCAATGCTTAAAAAGAAAAGATCAGAATCTTCTAAGTGCCATAGCTGCATTTTGTCCAGATGAGATCCCCTCTGTACCATCAACTTTCAAAAGGACCTGTGTCGAATCCCCATCAGTATAGAAAAAGATGGTGCCATCTACTTACAGCGCCAATGTCTTGGCACTGCGCCACCATCCACATCAGCCATCTTGGCACCAAAAATTATGTCTCCGCTGGTTTTTGGAACCAATACTACTCAGCGCAAAGAGTCTGTTTCTAATCCAACCTTTAGAAAGCATTCTCCACTAGACTTGGATAGTCTTTCAGTGACATTTCAGCCTGCTATGCCTGAGTACCAGCCCTTTATAAAACATTATGGTTGGAGTTTATTCACAATTTGATATGAATAAAAACCCATCTACTCCTCCTCTTCCTTTAATCATGGAGCCAATCTTAGGAAAGGTTGCAGGCGAGCTTCGGTTACAGCCACCTATTCCGCCATATCAGAACGTTCCACAGACACAGCAAGAGCAGCCTCGTGGCGTATTGTCAAATGATAAACCATCCTTAAAAGAGGCTCATTCTGAGGATAATTCGGTTTCATCAGTCGGGGCGCGTACCTTCCAGAGGATTGCTATCTGACCCTTCACCGGAGCCAGCTAGGAGTATTAGTCCACCAAAGGAAATATCCTACCTTACCTTAACAAAAAAAAAAAGGCAGATTCCATACCTTTTAAATTGGAGGAAGACTTTCCCCTGGAGTTTTAAAATGTACAGGTGCCTAAGCAAGCTGTGGCTATCGCAGTCCATAAAGAACTTGAAGACCTTCAGTCTAAGATTTGGCAGACACCTCCCTCCATCCTTCCAGTGGCTAGGAAAAGTTCAGTTACGTCAAGGTCACAGAAAGGTTCAGCTGCCTCGTGAATCGACTGAAGTCAAGTCTGTCCTAAAAGGCAAAAAGATCAAAGAGAGAGAAAGATCTTTCAGTCAGTGCATAGTATTTCTGCATAGAGGAAACATTTTAGATGAATATGATTTAATGATAGATGTATAAGGACATTTACTGCTATTTTTATGACTATAATTTTGGTACTTGCGTGCAGCCTTTTGTAGAGTGATGCAGAAGATAATTGCTTGGTTCTTGCATTAATTTGCTGCTCGAAATGAAAAGGCTGCTTTTAAGACTGTTTCAACACAGAATTAAAAATTGGTTTTAAGGCTGATAAATGATTGACAAGTACATGTGTCTGAGCAGCAGCAAAACTTTAAAAGCTGACAGCAGCAATAGGAAAAGAGTTTTAAAAACAGCACTGTCGAAAATGATGGTCTATTGTGTCTTGTTGCAAATGGCTACAAATATGGCAAGCATAATAATCATATGCTAAAATCGAGACTCCCCAATATGGCAAGCAAACTAAAATCTATACATGGATAGCCATGCATTGTAATGTATTCCCATGCATCCTGCTGTCTGTATAAGAAAGCTGCAAGGCTTTGTGGATGAAGATGAAACATAGAAGAAAATACAAACCTCTTGCAAGTGCCATATGTATGTTGGAGGATCTTCCCACCAGTGACTATCCAGACTGCAGTGGCCATCCTGTCACTTTTGGGTAGATTGTGTGAGTATTAAATTATCAGATGTAGGATATACAGATATAGCTACTGTATAAATAGGAAGTAGTTATAATCCAGTGTATTCCCCATAAGATCCTATTACATTTTTAAAGGTGCCTTTCTCTGCTAAAATTCTTTGGAATTTCTATAGAATATTCTTTTGAAAGATTTGATCAAAATTGTTACTTTTCCAAATTTCTAAATTACTTTTAAAGATTTTAATAAATATATATTTACTCAATAAAAATAATAATGAATAAATTCCCCTTACTAATGAGCGATGCTGCAGTGAGCACCTCAGTTCTAATATTTATAAAATAACCTGCAGAAGATAAAGGATGTATCACAAAGTCTCCTCCGAAAATTCAAGACAAGCATTTTAATTGGCTCAGTATATGATGCCTTTGATACATCGCCAAGATCATCCGCCATAGCAATAGAGTCCAGAAGGCTCACTTGGCTGAAGGCATCAGGCCTCACAGAGGATGTTCGTGACAAATTGGCAGGTGTATCCTGCTCTGGGGTTTGGTGACAAGGTCAAAAGGCTATTGATCTCATTCATGATCATTGCTTTGTTTTGCAGACATTAACAGGAGCTACAGTGTAGCACTCTTCAGAGAAAATACCAAAAACATCAACCATTTAGAAAACAATACTACTATCACAGGAGGTACTAACCATATCTTTATTACAGACAACAGCCCCCAGTATCACCAACTCTAGCAACTGCAACAGATAAGAGCCTATCCCAGGAACAGAACTCGGAGGTCTGCCCAATAATCCTCTCAAAAGTCTGGTCCACATTTTTTTGACTATCAGAATTATCGCCATTCCTCCTCTTCACAGATGCTTCCAATGGGGGGTGGGGAAGGCTTCATTTATTTCACTCCCAGTCATCATTCATCACTTCAGATTGTTGTTCTCAAAATAATTCTCATGGGTTTCCATCTAAATTGTCAAACTCTACCTCCCCTGAATCTTCCATATCTTTACCTGGTACCCCATATCAGCATCAGATTCTGAGAACTTACCTCCTTAAGTCAGCACATACAATAGAGCCAGTCCAAGTCACAGAAAAAGGGGAAAGCTGCTATTTGACAGATTTTCTGAACCCAGGTCTTTTTCCTATTCTGGATTTAGAAAACTAAACGAATACCTCAAAAGGGAAAAATTCAAAATGAATTCCCGCAACACCATCCTACCTTACCTGAAAATCATAGATTGACAACAACCTTAGATCTGAAAGATGTTTAGATGTTCTCCGATAATCTGCTACAAACCTTTGGAAGTATGCTGGCAAGAAATTGATTTTAAATAAATGCATATAGCCATTTCCAAGAATTTCAGGAGAAACCTGCGATTTGTGGTAGATGAAAATCACTATCAGCTCCAAGAATATTCACCGAGTACTTTGCAGCAATAACTGCATGTGTCAGCAAGAAGAATGTTTTCATCCTTCCATATCGGGACGACTGGTTAATATAGAGTAGATCCAAGAAGCAAAGGAAACCACATTCTTTACACTTGACATCCTACTCTCTTTGGGTTTCATAGTGAATGTTCAGAAGTACTACCTGAGACTTCTACCTGGAATTCTTTGGAGCATACCTGGATGCCCCAAAAGCAAAGGTTTTTCATCCTTTTCAAAGGATAAATGCTCTAACCCATACAGTTCATGCTTTGTCCAACTAACCATCCATATCAGCCAGGACCTTTATGTATATGTTAGGCCATATGTTATAGCCACTGTCCATGCTATACTCTTGGTGTGTCTGCACATGAGGCAGTGATATTTGAGGCTTTGTTGGAAACAGGATGTACAGTCAATGTATTTCCAAGATAAGTCCCACCAAACTTCAGTCATTCCCTGCAATGGTGGACTCGGCCCTTAAATCTTCTTTGTGGTCAGACCTTTCATCCACTGTAAACTCAGCAGATGATGACGACGGATGCTCCTGTCAAGGCTGGGAAACCCATCACAAAGTGGTTTGTTCTCAAGGGACTTGGATTATTCAAGAGAAATATCTTCATATTAATCTTCTGGAATATTAAAAGCTCCCCTTGTCTTCTAGTTATGGTTAAAAGGAATAGTAATTCAGATTCAGATGGACAATCGGTAGTGATGTATTACATTAACAAAAAAGGAGTTACAGGATCTTCAAAACTTTGCAAAGAAGCATGCAAAATACGGAATTGGGCGATTCTAAAAAGGATACATCTAAAATGCAATATATCTCGCAGGAAAGCACAATACCTTGGCAGACTCCTTGCGTCCTCACCTTCATCCTCATGAATGGTCTCACTCTTCCCTCCCCCCAACACTATACTTTCTCTTCTGACCCTAGGGAATACCACCATTTGACTTTTTTCCAGCTCTGTGTGACCACAAGCTTCTTACTGTTTTAGGTTCCATGGAATAAAGACCTAATGTATGCTTTTCCACCACTTTCATATCAAAAACTATTTTCAAGTTAAGAAAAGACAAAGGGAACACGATCCTAATAGCACGGTTTTGACTGTGTTAAATTTGGTTTCCATGGCTACAAAGACTACCTATTGCTCCACCAATACATCTTCCAATCTTTCCAACTGTGCTAACGCAATACGACAGATTGCGACTTTATTCCAACCTTCAGTCTCTAGCATTAAAGGCATGGATATTGAAAGTGAAATATTGAAATCAATGTTCTTACCCACAGAGGGAAAAGAAGTAATTTTAGCAGTGAGGAGGCCTTTTACCAGATGTTCCTACAAGTTCAAATGGAAGAGGTTCTGCATTTGGAAGATCCATTCAGCTGCTCTTCTTCCATGCTGCTACTACTATTTAATCTTTCTAAATCAGGATTGATGACTCTGTCAGAGAACATATATAGCAAATGCTATTGCTGCGTAGCACCAAAATTAGGTCATCCAGTTTCTTGTTGTCCTATAGTAGCTAAATTCATCAAAGGTCTCTACCATCTTCATTCTCCAATTAAAGTTCTGCCTAATCAGTGGGACCTCTTTCTAATTTGATGAGTTCATCATTCAAGCTATTCATAACGATTGATCTCAAATTTCTATCTTGGAAAGTCATTTCTAGTAGCTGTAACCACAGCAAACAAATGGCTCGATTTTTAAAAGGGCCATGCACGTAAAAAAAAAAAACAGGGGTTACACATGTGGCCGGGCCATGTGCGCATTTTAGAACGGGCCCGGCCATGCGTGTTACCCCTGTTACACACCAAAGTGCCCCAGGTCCTGCGAAAGGCATGGGTGGGGGTGTAGTCTGGGAGGGGTAGGGGGTGGGCCAGGACATCGCCATTACCCGCTGTCCCGGGGAAGCGCATGCAGGTAGCTGGCCGGTGCACAGAGATTACTTCTGCTCCCGGGGAGCAGTAAGTATTAAAATAAAAAAATTAGGGCTAGTTAGGTTAGGGGGGGGGGAGAGGGGAAGAGGTAGGGTTAGGGATAGGAAAGTTCCCTCCCAGTCTGCTCCTTAATTGGTACAGACTGGGAGGCCCAATTGCATCGCCGCACATATTTTGATAAAATCCACCCCCCCCCCCTAAAATCCGGCATGAAAGTGTGCACGGCCATTGGATTTTATAACATGTGCGCGCCGTCCCTCGCATGTTACAAAATGAGCGCATCCATATGTGCGAGCCGTTCTTAAAATCGACCCCAAAGTGAGCGAGCTTAAACATGAGTAGTGTTGCGAGCTCATCCTAAGTCTTTAGAAAGGTTTTTTTTCTCAGTTTCATTTAAACCAATCCTCTGTACTTCCGATGTTTTTCTGAAACCCACTCCAACAAAGCTGAATAAACTCTTCGCGCCTTGGACTGCAGAAAAGCTCCGTTTTTACCTGATAAAATCCAACCCTTTCAGAAAACCACCACCGCTGTTTCTTATGAACCAGCTAAGTAAGATTTACCAGATAATAAGGAAGCCCTCGCCACGTGGCTTTCTGACTGTATTTCCAGTTGCTACGCTAAGGCTAGAATTCACCTTCCTAATCGTTAAAGCCCGTGGAGTATGGGCAGTTTCAACGTCAGCAGAGCATCTCCACTCTACTTCAGTTCAAGATATCTGCAAAGCAGCTACTTGGTCATCCATGCACACTTTTCCCAAGCACTGCCGTCTCGTAGCAGACTCTTGCAGTGACGGCAATTCTTAAAAACCTATTTAACTAAAAGCGTCCACTCTTCTGACCATTCTTTCTTCATCTGGGTTGCACGACCGTCATATCCAGCAAAGAACAGATATTTCAGTGTAACCCTCAGCTTGAGAATCTTCACCTGTGTGGCTGAATTCATCCTGCTTGTCCACGGAGAAAGCAAAGTCACTATAATCCATAACAGTCATTCTCTAGGGTCAGCTGGACAAATCGGCCACACAGCTCCTCCCTCCTCTGCATGGAGTTGACCCTTAGCTTGTGAGATGACCGAGGAGGCTCGCTCTTTCTGAGCTCTAAGAGAGCTTACATTTTGTGCCTGCGCCATACAGTGACGTCGCCCGCTCGTGTGGCTGATGTGTCCTGCCGTCCACGGAGAAACCCCAGTTACAGGTGAGCAACTTTTGCTTTTCTGTGCAAGGCCTAGAAGTCTGAATGAATAACGCCTGCCGTTTTGTTACAGGAATCCCCTACAGCGAACACAGCAGCTACCTGGAAATGAAGCGGTTTGTCCAGTGGCTGCGGCCACAGAAGATCATCCCCACGGTGAACAGCGGCAGCTGGAAGTCGAGAGCCACCATGGAGAAGTATTTCAGAGAATGGATGGCAGAAGCTGCGCAGTCACGTGCTAGCCATTGGTCCAAGGACGAGCGTTTTTCACACTAAGGATGCCGAAAAGCATCTGTGAAGCTGCTATGCCCTGGAGGGATTTTGTCTGACAGACTGCATCAATGCCTCTTTCCTGGCAGGCAAGGAAAGTAAAAGGAGATTCTTATAAGTCATGAATTAATGATTTTACCTTGCGTAGAAAAAATGTTTTAAAAAAAAATGCTATTTGCGTTTCTTATGGAAATGTCCCACCTAGCAGAAAGCCGCAGAAGAAAGAAATTGAATTTTGTTTTGGGGGGAGGGGGCGGCTGTCACACGCACGGTGGTCAGCACGGCTAACGAAGGACCCAAGAGATCTGAGGACCAGCCAGCAGCTGCTGTTACCTGCCATGCAGTTCATCACCAGGCATTTGGCACTAGAGGGTTTTGGGGGTTCTTTTCACCTGTTTTCATTTTTTGGTCGTGACCCTGCGCCGGAGGACACGTGCACCCCCCCACCCCCTCTCATTTTCATCCTGTGCGCATCCTGCCGTAAGATTCGCTTCTTCCTCAAGTGGCAAAGTGGGCTCAGTTGAGTAACGTATTGTCAGGCAATTATCTTTTCTCCTTTTTAAGCACTTAAGATGGTTTGGTGGACTGTGTTAGCATTTGATTATTTTGTTCATGTCTCCGTCTGTTAAATGTTCCGTTTTTATCTAGTGTAACAAATTTGATTCAGCTAAAATATATATTTTAATAAAGATTCTCTAACTAAATGCGTGCAGCTTGGGGTGCCTTTTACTTTGCTTCCCCAAGGTGCTCCCTGTCTGAGTCAGCTCCTTGGCATGAGACGGGGACGGGGGCTGCGCTGTATTCAGCCGTTCTATGAAGCCCTGCACTAGGTAGCCATGATTTAGTCCACCATCAATGACTGGGAGAAAGTCATGCAAGGGCAGTGGGTAACGGGCTCCCTGCCCCAAAGATATGACCATCCACGTGTAGAGAAAGCGACACGCACAAGAGAGGCAGATACTTGTGCAGGCAACGGATCACAGAGCGGAAAGGGGAGTTTGTTTGATCCTGATGAAAAGAGATTATTTGCAGGCTGTGATTGCCTTTTTATAGGCCCACAAAAAGGATCATCCCAAGGTAACGATATATGCAACCCTACAGGTCCTTGTGCAGATGTTTTATACCTCTGAAGAAGGGGGGGTCTGTGCGGTGTTAAAATTTTAGCTGCATGGGGAGGGTATAGAAAAGAGGTACAATAGGAGCTGAGGGGGAGGACTGCGGGATCCTGAAAGGTTTTTCAGACATGCTTTTAGTTCGTTATATTTACAGCTCTCTCTGCCAATGACAGACAGAACCAAAACAAGATAGAAATGTACTATTGTCCATGGCCTATTGTTCTCAAGTACCAGTGGATACAGCACTTCCTTCCTAGCAAACGTACTAACCAAACTGAAATTGGCTTAAAGCAGCTATCAGCTTTAGATCCCGTTTTTTTTTCCCCTGCTAATATAGATTCTGCCAGTAGATTAGTGTTACTCAGTCAACGCCTTTGCCTTGTATGGAAAAATAATCAGATATTTTGGAAAAAAAAAAGGAATAGCTTGTCTTGATTCCAGCTGCAGTTGGTAATACAAATGTCATCTAGATGAAATACAGTCCATCTAACCTAGACTTCTGCTCAGAGAGTAGTTACTATTAGACCCTATTAAAAATTAGTGGTAAACTTTATCAGTATAATGGTGAATGCTCAGCATTAGGTTTCATAAGCATTTGTAATTCAGGTACCTTTAAAATAAATTAAAAAAAAAATCAAAAGTAAATCTTTCCTGTATTCCCTTCATACCTGGATTGGTTCAAAAGGGCTGAGCAAATGCTGGCTCTGAGTTTTTATGGGCTGCATTAAGAAACGCTAATATCAATAGTCAAAGAGGTTTGGAGGAGAATAGATTGATCTAGGGGAGGGGGATTAAAAATAATGCACTTCCTTTTTGGGGGTTTGGGGGTTTTTTTTTACTGTTTCATTAAGTTTTCTTGTATTACCTGATGCCTTAAAATCAATAGTGGAGCTTGAAGAGTTCTTCATGCCATATCTTCAGCTCGCTTTGCCTTGTGTAAACCTTAAACAACATCAAATAACGCAACCTGGGAATCAAACCAATGTGCTCTAATTTGTGATGCAGTGAGGCAGTAGTATATATTTTCTAGTAAACTTTCAACATGCAACTCTGGTGATGAATTTATATGTATCCCCTGGGTGGGAAAACCCAGGTAATGGACCCAAGGGCACACAATAATAGTTCAGGCCCTATTTGCAAGGTTATCCAAGGCATTCAATAAATCTGAGACTTCTGGGTTCCCTGTGGGGGGAAATCTTAACTTCAAGGGCCCTTTTGCATTGTGTAAAAATTAAATGGAGATCATGATGGCCGCCATGTGAGAAGCACAACAAGAGCGTTTTCTCTCAGTTTGTTTACTGGTTGTCTAGTTTTTCCTCTAAATATGCCTCATACTAAATGGAAAGCCAGGCTGAGGGAGAATATACATATCTACATCAACCACGGATTGAGGGCTTTTTTGTTACGACACTGACAACTATTCCAGGAGTGATGGCCACTGTGGAGTCCGACGTTGAGCGAACGCTGGCCTCACTGGCCAAGGAGATCTCATTGAGCCCCGGAGCACAGGCAACGCCATCCCCTCCTTACTGTGTGATACCTGTGTGTTTCGAACAGTCACCGGCTGCCTTCTAGGCTGGTCGGGGGATGCTGGCGTTTGAAGGAGCGGTTGTGGAGGCAGCCAGGGATCCAGATGATGGAGGACTTAACTTCAGCTGGAGAGCTGTCTTTTTCCTCGGAGGTACTAGGGGTGGTGGGCCCCCTGGCTCAGGCTTCAACACCAGCTCCACTTGGGGACTTGGGTGGCAATACCACATCGCGCGAAGGTGGTGTGGCAAAGGTATGCCCAGTACCAAAAATAGCTTTAACTAAGCCTGCTGTGATCACATTGGATGCTGTCTGGAATATGCTGGTATTACTTGAAGCCTCTATTTCTTCTTTAGCTAACATAACTTTGGACTCCAATCATTGTGTATTGGCAACTGAAAAATTGGTTTCATTGCCTACTGCAAAAATTGAAGTTTTGGATTCATGGGTTTCTGCAGTTGAGAAGATTCAACATGGCTTGGTACAAACTGAACTGGTTCAGTCCAAGAAGCTTGAGAACATTGAGAATTCTTTGAGAAGTTTGAATTTGGGGGTTCTAAATTTTCCACTTATTAAATTTGATTTCCCCTTTAGATCTCTTTAAGAATTATATTTCTCATGTTCTCAAGATCCCATTGGTTGCTATGCCTGTTATCACTAAGGCTTATTACTTGCCACAAAATGAGGATGAATCTACTGGAAATCAACCTCAAGAATTACCCTTGGATTTGACGGACATTCTTGATTCATCACAAGCGACTGAGATCTCAAAAAGAGAGACTTTGTTGGCATCTTTTGCTCTCTTGAGTGACAGAAATACTGTTCTCAGATTTTTCTTTCGTAATAGATTGCTTTTGTTTTATGGTCAGAAAATAAGGATGTACACGGATGTCACTAGAGTAACCCAAGAGTGCAGGAAATGAGATCTGAGGTTTTGTCATTGGAGGCGCAATTTATTTTGCGATATCCATGTAAGTGTATGGTGAAGCGTCTCTTTCTGAACCCTTTCAACCGCGGACATTCCTGGAGTCACACGCCTAGAGATCACTCGTTTTGTAGGATCAGCCAATTTGATTTGATGGTCTGGATTATGCTTCTCTTTATTTTTTTCATATTTTCATTGTTCTTTTTGCTCCTTTTTTCCTTGGTCTCCCCCTTTTCTTTATTATCTTGAGGAAAGTATAATGGTAAATTTCCTTTTTTTTTATGCTGTTTCTTTTTGTATTACTTAACTTTGCACGATTCTCACATTTTCTGGTACAAGGTATTCTTGTGTTTATTTGAAAATGTATGAAAAATAAAATAAAAAAGAAATTACATTGCCCCTTAAGTCCCTTGTAAACAGCAAGGATAATATGCAGCAATCTGTAGCAGCAATAATCATGCAGGAAGCTAAGTGGTTTCCATCTTAACTTTACTGATAGTTGATAAGATGGATGTTAAACAGCTCTTTGATGTTAAACCCAATTGATTTACAGGCTGAAATTAATATATTTGCGACCTTACTCTTCCAGTAAATGTCTTTAGTTTTTGTAATAGCCAATTCCTTAATGATTTAGCTCCTTCCCCTTTCCAATGAATCAGATTTAAGAAAGTATAAACGTTTGCCAGTTTTCCCGATTTATAACAGATTCCTCCCTTTGTGTAATGGTCAGATTGATAGTCCCAATTGCTTAAAAGAATAACAAGTTCCAGTTTTCATGCCTTTTCTGACGTCTCTCAGATCTCCTTCTGGCAGTGCCAGGTTGGAATTCTCCTTCCAAGTGTAGCCCACGTGAGGTCAGTAGTGGAACATTCCTGAATTACACCTTAATAACTCCTTAGCTCTGGCAAAGGATGTGAATCCATTCTTCTGCGATGACCCAGCTTCTTCCCAGGTTCATTCTTGGTACAAATATAAACAGAAATCTGAGTCCCTGGCTCCTAGGGTTCTCAGTCGATACCCTTTTCAAAGAGTTTACGCGCATACAAATTAGCACAGGCATGGAAAGGGACGGCACCCTTTAAACAGCCGCATGAGCCTACGTATGTGCATGTATGCCGGCTCGCATGAATGGACGCGGCCATTTTATATCATACGTGTGTATATGTTCACATGCTATAAAATCATCAGTACGTGCGCACACGTGCGCGTAATTTTGTATGCAAATGCCGCCTCTACCGCGAAAGTAGGGGGATTTTGCTAAGCACGTGCGCCGACGCAAATACCTGTTTCCCCAGTTCATTTCCAGTTCGCCCCCTAGCACATTAGCCTCCCTTTTACCCTATTAGCCCTGAACCTTCAGATCCCGCTGACCAGTCCTGACTTTTTTATTTTAAAACTTACTTGCCATCGCAGAAGTAAAGTTACACAGCAGGTGAGCTTGTGCATGTAAATACTTTTGCCCACGTTTCACGTGGCCTTCCTGGAACGCCCAAGTCCCACCCATGTTCCACTCCTTTTAACTTTTTGATTTGTGCGCATACCGAGAGATACGTGCGTACTCGGGCGCTTCTTAAAATCCATGCGGCGCACGCCGGCCCGACACAAGCGTATCTCACGGCTTTGACGGGCTTAGGGCTTTCACCTAAAATAGCGCACAATCGCATGAGTACTATTTTATAAACCTCAAACATACGTGCACAAGTAATGGTCTTATAAAAAGGGACACGCTAGGGACAGGCCAAGGGCCTTCAGGGAAGGACCAAAATTTACACGCATAAGGTGCTGTTTTAAAACCCATGAACGCAACGCACGTACGGCTGTTATCTGCTAAGAGAATTCAATTACTCTTAGCAGTTTACCCAGACCCAGAGGGGAGTTCAGGTTGAAGAACCGGGAGGGTCTTGATGACCTAGAGACTGGGCGAACTGGTGGACTAATGGGTAAAACTGGTAATTTCCTTCACGCGTGCATCTTACAAAATGGGAAGATTTACACGCGTAAAAGCCGACAAGTGCTAAGGAAAATACGTGAGTTAAAACAATTCCTGAAATATGAAATTAGGAGCACAGCTTCGTGTGCATAGCAGATTTGCACCACTTATCTGGATAAATTCTGACTTCTCCATGTAGCTGGATAAGTTACAAGAACCACTAAATAAGAGAGCCGGATAAGTGTTAATGCTACTTATCCAGCTGTGTTCAAAAAACAGGCCGAGTACCTTTTTAGATATGCGAACATGTGGGGTAGATTTAAGTGCATTTTATATCGCAGGAGCACGTTTGCACGCACGATGTAAAATGCGTGTGCCTCCATATAGCTGTGTATAGGGGCACGCGCTCGTTTTAAAAGGTATCCTCTTAATGAAAAAGGGGAACCAAATGAGGGCGAGGAAAAGTGGAAAGAAGCTTCCTTCTCCAGTAACAGGAGTCGGGGTTCAGGCACTCAGTTTCCCGCTCTTTTATCCAGGTCTCTGTGAAGAAAACCCTCAGAGTTCTTTTCTCCAAAGAAAATACGGGACTACATCGACAGGGCTATCCCACAGCAGGGCAAGATAGGGAAAACTGACTTAGGTATCCACGTCCTAAGATGGAGGCAGGTGTTTGTAAAGGCTCCAGCACATTCCATCTCTTTCTCCTTCATGGGGGAGCTCAAGCTGCAACCTCTGTCCGCTAATGGGCAGGTTTTGTAAGGCGTGCGCGCTTCCAGGCGCTCACACGTGGACGCGCTGATTTTATCATCCGCGTGTGCGTGACGCGCGCAAGAGGGGGTAAAATTCTGCAAATTCGCACGGCAGTGCTTCGCGCCCTTCCCCAGTTCCCTCCAATTAAGGAGCGGACTGGGAGGGAAGTCTTCTAAAATGCACGCGGTGCGCACAACCCCCGTTTTCCCCACCCGCAGGGGATTAAAAATCAGGCCTTTAATATCTTTCTATCTCCCTAGAAAGATTGGTTCACTCCTTCTGGAAAGGAAAACAAGGGCTCCGTTACGTTTAGATTCTGTGCACACCCACGTAAAATATTCACCCCCCCCCAACCACCCATTTATGAGCAGTGAGAGAACGCGATATGGTAATGAGGGGGAGCACAGGACAGAACGGAATAAATCGTGTACTCGCTGACTTTGTGAGGCTGAGCTGAAAGCTTCTCCTGAATCACAGAGGTGGTCACTGGAATGCGCAGGATTTGGACTCCGTAGACAATGAAGCTCGTCTTATTAAAGGGGACGCCTTGAAATTTCTGGAGGGGACCTCAGTCACTCAGCTTGGAACAGAGCACCGTTCTAACTCTTCCAGAACCTTCTTTGACAGGAATACAGGAACCAATTTTCCGTAAATACGCTCAGCGACACAATCGGGCTTCCCCCAGTTCCCTGCCTAGCCTTCCTACCCTTTCCCCTCTGCTCTCCTCCCAGACCCCTACTCTTTTTTTTGTTACCTTGCTGCTCCTCTGGAGCAGCAGTAGATTGCGCGTGCTGGCCGGCTGCCAGCGCGCAGTTCCCTGGGACAGCGTACAATGGTGCTGTCCTGGCCTAGCCCGCCCCCTTTTCAGGGCCCTGCAGTTGTGCGCATACCAGGGTTTACCCACATGGCCGAGCTGATTATAAAATGCACACTGTGGGCCGGATTTTTAAACATACGCGCGCGCTACCCAGCGCACACAAATGTACGCCCGATTTTATAACATGCGTGAGCAGCTGCGCACATGTTATAAAATCCGGGGTCGGCGCGCGCAAGGGGGGGTGAGCCCTAAAGGAGCCCCGATGGCTTTCCCCGTTCCCTCCAGCCTCCCCCCTACCTTTATTTTGGAACTGGTGCATAACTTGCGCGTACCGGCGCACGATCCCCAGGCTCAGCTGCTATGCCGGAGGCCTCGGTCCCGCCCCCACCCCTTTCACAAAGCCCCAGGACATACGCGCGTCGCCGGGCCTATGCAAAATAGACTCGGTGCGCACAGGAGCAGTTACACACGTAACCCTTTTAAAATCCGCCCCTGTGCGCGCAAGGCCCAGACACGAGCATAAACATTTGAAAATTTGGCCTAACGTGTTTATCTTTCTTAGTGTCCTAAGCTTAAAATATCCTGTTTTTAAAAGCTTTTTAATGCATGGGATCATAGATAACTTTCTGTCAAAAAAACCCAAAATAAAAGCCAAGATCTCTCATTGCCATGGAACAAGAGATTTTGTGACTGTTAAGTCTGAAAGAAGGTAACGTCTCATTGGGTGACCGGTGCGCCATGTAAACTGTTTTTGCAAGACTTAAGGCTAAATGATTATAATGTGTTCATTTCTGAAAGGTATCCATATGGATCCCGAATTCTTTTAAAGCTGATGTGATAGGGTGTTTGATGAAAGCAGCTGGACATCGTCGGCAGAAATTCTAAAGCAGACCCCCAAGCTCTCTAGAGTTTTGCATAATGGGGCTAGATGTGCATTAAATAAAGTGAGCCCAGAGCTTTGACCCCTGAGGAACTCCCTTTGTCACTTGAAGACGGTTTGAACTGTTATTATTCATCACCACTGTGTTTTCTATTACGCGGGGAAACATCTAAACCAATTTAAGGATATATTGGAAACCCCTAATTCAATCAGCCGAGTTATTAAAATATCGTGGTCGACCATGTCCAAAGCAGCCGATAACGTCTAATAAAACTAGAAGAGAGAGTTGCCCACAGTTTAAACCTTGTAACTTTGTGTCAGTGATAACAGTATAGACTTGTACATCACTAATGCTGACTTTAAAAACTTTCGCAAGAGCTGTCACCTGCTCCTCCCAAGTGTTGCATAATTTGTTGGACATCCCCGCTCTGCCTCCATGAAGCGGCGCGCATGGAATCCATGGTCAAGATATGCTGAGATAGGCAATCCTGGGCCGTGTGCGGAGAAGGTACCCCAGTAAGTAGAAAAGAAACCTGGTTCTGGAGTACAAAATCTAAAGCTGGTGAAGAGGGAAACCAAAGCAATATTATAGAAGAGACGGGAACCTTTTATAAGATTTAATGAAAGTTTTAGAACGCAAGCTTTTGAGAATACAGAGGTCCTTTTCCATATACAGGAACCTACAGCTTTTTCCCCAATCGGTGGAAAAAAAAGATCTTATTCTAAGATTTGTTTATCAGGCTATCAACAGAAATTGTTCAAGGTGATGTACATCATATTTGAAGCCACACACTCATCATAATAAAATGCTGCGTGTATCTGGTTCTGGTATATGGAGTCTGCAAATATATTTCTATAATTAAGGAGCGGACTGGGAGGGAGCTTCCCGACCCCCTACCCTAACCTTCCTTCCCCTATCCTAGACCCTCCCCCCATTTTTTTAACTTACCTTTTGCTCCTGAAAAGGAGGTGGAGCAAGTTGCGCCCGGCCACGCACATAAACCCCGGGATTTGTGCGCGCCGGGGTTTTAAAATCCGGCCCTTATTGATATAGCTGTGTGTATACTGCATAGGAGGTATCAAAGATAGAACAACTATCTCCTTTCCAGGGGGATGCAGTTAGGCTCAGGGAGGGTTAGGGGGTAGAAGCAGGACAATCCAGCTTTCATGCTGAAAAGTCGTGACCTGATGGCCTGCTGGATCTTTGTGATCTGGCCAAAAATCATTTTAAACCCCACAAGATCGCCAAGCAGATCGTCAACCCAACGGAGGAAACGGAGGGGAGGGGGAGAGAGAGAAGCAGGAGAGCTTCAGGGTGCTACAGTATGTTTATAGATAAAGTGGTTCTCCAGAAGGGGCATTCACATTGAGAGACTTGTTAAGATCCAGCTTCTCTATTCTTTCTTCTTTTATCTCTCATTTTCTGCACAATCATGTGAGGCGTTTGAATTGGGGTTTTTTTTTAAATTGCTGGAGAGGTGAAACTAAAGAAAAGCTAGAACAAGCCGGAGTGGGCAGAGCAGAGGCCTAAGCCCGTTGGCGAGCAGGCCTGCCAGGGCTCCGTTTTTAATTTCATCGGAGCAGCTCTTCTGCACGTGGTGACGGTGCCAGAGCCAAGCAAAGTGATGAAGCGCAGAGCTGAAAATGAAGGAGCGAGTGCCAGCAGAGCACAAGGCATTATCGAGCCTGTGCCTGATAATGAAAATAACATATGGGGTGCTCAGGCTGGGAATCGGCTGCTGACGCAAAGGAAGTCTCACCCGTCCCCCCCCCCTGGAACCCCTGCTGGCCGTCTCTTCCTCTGGGTTTTTTTTCTCTCTCAGTTAATTAATGCACCAAAACATTGCACATGTGTTTCTCTTATCCTAATGAATATTTATTCTGGCAGAGAAATAAATGGAGGGGTCCAAGGATTAAATTGTTTATTTCCCAGCATTGTACTGCTGTCCTATTTTTGTAAGTTTACGAATCTGCTGCCAGCTTCATCCTTTTTTTTTTTTTTTTTTACTTCATCGTCCTTTGACAGTCTGGATGACATCTCTTAAATCAGGGGAGAGTATAATGTGGCATCTAGTAGCGCGATAGAAATAATAACCAAATAAGCCTGATACTTCACTTTCAATACATATCCAGCACAGCTCTCTGCTTCAACGGCAGGGGAGAAAGACCGATGCTTCACGTATATCCAGCATAGCTCTCTGCTTCAACGGCAGGGGAGAAAGACCGATGCTTCACGTATATCCAGCATAGCTCTCTGCTTCAACGGCAGGGGAGAAAGTCTGATACTTCACGCATATCCAGCATAGCTCTCTGCTTCAACGGCAGGGGAGTGAGACTGATGCTTCATGCATATTCAGCATAGCTCTCTGCTTCAACGGCAGGGGAGAAAGACCGATGCTTCACGCATATCCAGCATAGCTCTCTGCTTCAATGGCAGGGGAGAAAGACAGATGCTTCACGCATATCCAGCATAGCTCTCTGCTTCAATGGCAGGGGGGGAAAGTCTGATACTTCACTTTCAATGCATATCCAGCATAGCTCTCTGCTTCAACGGCAAGGGGAATGAAGAAAAGTGGATCTATATACAGACAACAACCAACAAGGACTGAATTACAGTCTGGGTAAACAAATAAGCATGGGTGTAGCTTGCTTATTGCGGCGGTTACTACCCCTAACTAATTAAGCTAGATATTTCACTTAGATGCAGTTCCAACACTGCTCTCTACATTAATGGTGGGGGTGGAAGGGGGTAGAATTCTCGCTTGCCATAGAACCAAAAGGTTACTAAGAGCCAAGAGAAACAGATAAGTATGTGAGAGAAAAAAAAAGTGCGAAGCTTGCTGGGCAGACTGGATGGGCCTTTTGGTCTTCTTCTGCCATCATTTCTATGTTTCTATGAGTAATTGGTGTAGTAATATGCAGTTCACGTCGAACGCAGAGTGTAATGAAAGCATCGACCAATCCGCAGCCTTCTATCGCCTTGTTTGCAGTTCTTCCGTCAAAGGGATATTACTGAGAGCGAATCCAGCAGCATTGCATTCAGGTGACCCATGCATGTTGGATGGCCTTCTATTAACTTATTTCTTTTACTCTGGTTAGGATTTGCTGATAGCAAACTCTGGCCATTTCAGACACTGACTGGCCAGCATAACATACCCAGTCTAAATTAAACCCAAAATATTATCCATCCTTGATTTAAAATCAGGGCGTGAGAATCCAAAACGCTCTACTTTATGTGAAAGAATTGCAAAAGTATTAACTGACCTGGATCAAAAAAGACAATTCTTACCCTGCTATCTAAATCCCCCTGCAGCTGCCTGGATGTCCTGCTGCCACCTTAAACTCAACATGGCCAAGACCGAGCTCCTTCTCTTTCTCCCCAAGCCTACCTGCCCTCTTCCTTTCTGTTTCTGAGGATAACACGGTTGTCATCCCAGTCCCATCAGCCTGTAACCTAGGAGTCATCTTTGACTCCTCACTCCTCTACACATATCTAAAACTCTGCTTATCCCCTCTCTCATCTCCTCCTGCGTAGACTATTGCAACCTGCTCCTCACAGGTCTCCTGGCAAGCCCTCTCTCTCCACTGCAATCTGTCACCAAACTCGCTCTGCTCGCACAACCCCTCTTCTGAAGTCACTGCATTGGCCCCCTAGCCGCTCCTCTTTCTCACCTCCAAATGCCTTCCCTCTGCAGCACCTCACTACCTCTCATCTCTCTCTACACCCCTCCTCGTGCACTCCTATCTGTGCCTGTCTACTGCCAATTCCCGACGCCGTGCTTCCCACCTGGCTGTGCCGTGTGCTTGGAAGAGCCTTCCTGAACTGCTGCGCCATGCTCCCTCTCTCGCTGTGTTTAAATCCCATCTAAAGGCCCACCTTTTTGAAACAGTTTTTAAATCTTAGGCCTGCTTGTCTGCTTTTAGTCTTAACTAACTTTCTTTTCTCTTTAGCCATTGTCTTGTTTCATGAAATGCCCCAAGTCTCTTGTCCTGTTTGTTTGTCTTATTAGATTGTAAGCTCTATTGAGCAGGGACTGTCTTTATTTTTTGTGTGTGTTTGTACAGATGTGCGTATGTCGTGTAGCGCTATAAAAATGCCAGGCATTGCTTTATTTTTTTTTGCCCAAAAAAAGAGGGGATTTTGATATTTAATAAACAGATGGGCGAGCATGTCTCTATCCATTATCAAGGAAGCAATAGATGTGCCCCCTAGGGCTGACCTCCTCCAGCAATTCTATAAACTTTAAGCTATCAGGAGAAGCTAAAACATCCATATCCCCCGCAGGCAGCCCATCTCGGCGCGCGAGTACAGGAATAGCGCAAGTCCTCAAAACTGGAGGCAATGACTCACTGGACATTTTAAGGATGTCCAGGAAATACTTCCTTAACATAGCCAAACAAACTTACAACAAGGAAAAGCCAGAGACTGTAAATTCCTGCAGCTGGATTCAGTTTCCAAGAGTTCGCTCTTATTCTGTCAGAAAAGATTGGTTGCCTCAGGTACAAACTGGGCGGTAAGTTACAAACCAGCGCCCGGGCGCACGTGACGGCTAACGCCCGGGAACGTGGCTGTCTTGTAACGTGCGCGCGGATAGGCGTGCGCGTTATGAAACAGCCTGGCCGCGCGCACATGGGCACCAGATTTTAAGTGGGCGTGCAAATCCCGCCTCTGTCGCGTAAGTCGGGGGATTTTTAAGAGGGGCGCCCACCCCCATTATCAGCTCACCAGTTTGCCCGGTTAATAGGTCCTCCAGACCCCTCTGGTTTGATAGCCCGTGACCCCAGACCCTGTAAACCCCTCCGACATGGTAAATAACTCACATACCATCCACAACAGAAATAAAGTGACGCAGCGGGGGGACCTAGGTGTGCGGCGGGCATGCGTAAGTATTTACGCGCACATCTCTTGGCCAAGCCCCGCCCTGTTTTGAAAAGCAGTGCGATCTGCTCATTGGGTACTCCTGGCACGCTCTGTTATCTGGGGGCTGCCAACTCTCCTGATGTTTTCTGGACAGTACACAGAAAAAACCAGGGACAGCTAAAACATTGGGAAATGTCCTGATTTTAGCCTTCCATTTGTAGAGTATCATACACTACAGGGTGTGCTCTATGTTTAGTATGTGTCGGAGACATTTATTCTGGGTCACTTACATTGACTGCAGCGAGTTACAACTTTTTTTTTTTTTACAAAACTGTAATTTGGACCTTGGGCTGCCAAAGGCAAACCTTTTTCAGATTAAAGAAGGTCACGACGGGAGACTCCAGAAAGCTAGACTGGGGAGTAACATCAGGAAATATTTCCTCACAAAAAGGAGGGCGGATGCATGGAGCAATCACCTGGTCGAAGTGATAGAGGCAAAAACAATAAGGGTTCAGGAAAGCAAAGAAGTGAAGGAACAGCAGAGATTAACTGGCGTCTATGCTCCTGCAGCAGGAAGTAAACTGAGCAGACTAGATAGGTCCTTATCTGCTATTGTAGTCCATGTTTCTGTGTTTTTTCTAAGGAGGGAGAGTGGCAATAAACATCACGTGCCTAAACCCCATCAGCTAAGATGTTAAACGGCAGCTGCAAGGGTTGGGAAATTTGATGGTTGAAAGTTGGTACCCCTGCCATTGGCTGGAGGGCAAACCTTGCTTCGTGCTGCCCCCTCTGCCTGTCTCCCAGCACAGGCACTGAGAAGATGCTGGTGTGCAAGCTGCCAGCCGGGGGCAACAGATGGAGAGTGACACCGCCTCTTCCCGCTGCTCAATCAGGTTCTCCAGTGCCATCTTGGATAAATGAGGTGCTCACAAATACAATCCCAGGACCTGACGCTTAATCTGTCTCTTCCTCTTCCCTATTCTGAAAGGTAAGTTTTCAGCAGGAAAATAAAGGCTGATGCCTTGTCCCCCAGAGAATGACTGTAATAGTAATTTTGGATGCATAGAGATCCTTTCATCTAGACCTACTCGTAACGCCTTAGAGAACTTTATTGCTTCAGAAAAATGCAGGGAGTCACCTCTGGGGTGGATGTCCTGCCCAACATTTCTCAAGTCTTGATCCTACGAAGCATTTCAAGGTGGAGACAGAAAGCGTGCCACCATTATTACCCTGTGATAGTAACTTGTCCAAGGTCATAAAGTCCGTGCAAGACTGGATTTATCCTCGCATCTCCAGGGCCAATGCAAGGCTGTTAGGCACCCTAAGGCAGACCTTGAGCCTTACGTGCCTAGCCCCCAGCACCAGCACCACCTCCTCTCTGTGCTTTTGGTAATCCCAATGGACTGAGCCTGGATCCCAGATAAGGGTGTGCATCCACCTACAAAAATCGCACCTTCGGTCGGGCTAGACTTGCAAACTAGCAGAATCTAATTTGAGCTAAATAGGAACGGACAGATGACTCTGAAAGTGAACAGCAAACACAAAAGACAAAAAGAGGATACTTACCGTAAGAGGGACTCTTGGTGTTTAGAAGAGCCTGGAAAAGAGAGAAGTATCCTCAAAGACTTAATTTCTTATGATACAGATCTGATGGTTAAACACAGGGAAAAGTAAAGTAAAGAGCAATACACAAAAGAATAAAAGAAATACTTGTCTGACTTGAATCCAGCAGAAAGTTCCTGTAAACAGGAGAACAGAATTATGAATATTGTTTTAACACTGCCACTGTAAAAGAACATTTGGAAAGTATTTACAATTTCTAATTGTCTATGGTTAACAAACGTTTTTGAAGTATTATTCCAAAGGTACATGCTCAAGAACTTGAATACTTATATTGTGTACTACAAGATTACTTCCAAAGCTTTTCTTTTAAATAAAAATAAACTTGTTCGTCAGGAATTGTTTAATTCGGAGATACTTTAGGTAACATCCTCCCTCGGGACGGTTATCCTAAATTTCTCCCTGCTTCCCCTCCCTGCCCCTGGGAGACTTTGCTGGGTGGGTCCTGAACCCCATTCCCGTGCAGGAGACCCAGCATCGAACAGCCCACCCTGTGAGCTTCCATCTAGAGGCCTTGCAACCCAGCAGCCTTTACCATCCCGCCAGCCTCAGCCACGACAGCGGGAGAAGGTCTCTGCCACAGGGGGGGCCACTGCATGGAGAATTAACGGGCATAAAACCACTATTTACCTGTATAAAGGGCTTTTAACATCGTCCTCCCTCATTAGAGCTCACCTGTTCTGCCATGGATTGGGACAACTTGGGCCTTGGCAGGTTGTGATGTCTTTTATTGGCCAAAAGCTTTCAAAACCACGACTGACGTGAGGCAACCGCAATAATGACAGCTGTCCTGCTTTTGCACGAGGCGAGGCAGACCCATGGTCAGGTTGCTGACCATTGTACTGAGATACAGTAAGCGGTAACGTGGACTTCTGGCATGGCGCCTTTCCGGAGATGAGGGGGAAACAGAGATGGGGGGGGTTTGGAGGCAGACTGAGAACCCAAGGAGTAAATAAGAAAGGACTCAGCCTTTAAAGGAAATTGATTTGAGTCTTGTAGCTCCTCCTTGCTTGCCGAGGAAAGGAGCAGGCAAGCAAAGGAACAGCTTCGGTGGCCACGAGACTCAGGGAGAGCCCTGCATTAGACAGGGTGGCGTGGAACAGATCTGCGCAATGCTAGCATCAACAGGTCATCAGGGGGATTGCACCTGACTGAGAGGGCCGAGGGCAATTCCAGTAATTCAGAGTAAAATAGCACCATCTGCCCCACGTACAGGGCAAAGGTTTCCCTTTCCAGCTGTGGACTCAGCAGGGTAATGTGTCCCTGCTAGACCGAGTCCTCTGTTTAAGTGCTAGTGCTCGCGCAGGCCGATGCAATATCGGTGCGCGTTAAAGGGGCGCGCTCGTGATTGAGCGCCCGTCCGCTTAACGCGCACCGATCCACTCTCTGGGGCACCCAATGCAAAATGCAAATGGGCTGCCACGGTAAAAAGGCACTAGGGACAAATGTGGGCTGCGGGCGCCCAGGAGAGGTTAATGCTCGTTAATTGAGCGTCCGTTTTCCTAACCCGACTGCCAGCACACTTTTTTTTTTTTTAATTTCTCCTATTTCGGTTCCTCTGACTTAATATCGCAACGATATTTAGATACACTAACCCCTGTTTCCCAAGGGGGGTTATGGACGCGCATCTAAAATGCGCGTTCAGTCGCGTGTTTGCATCGGCCTGCCGGCGAGATAATTGCCTTTCCTGACGTACATCCTAGTTTCCGCAAGGGCGGGTATCTCTCATCACGCACACTATCCAGGGCACTCTCACTAGCGGAAAATCCAATTTCTAAAATGCCATCTATTTGTTTTTTTGCTTTTCTTGCCCACTGAATCTAGCCAGCGATTGGCTAGCAAATTCACTCCATTTTTTAATACCTGCTAAAGGCAGTTTTGCAACAGGAAGCAGAGAAAGAACACAAGTGGAGCGGCTCTCACTGCTTGTCAGTCCACAAACTGTTCAGTACAGGTGCTTCAGTCTTTTAATATAAATATACACGAGACTTCCCCTGTCCGCTTTTATTCTCCTTTCAATTAACCAGGTGTCAGCACTGTTTTAAGCTAACAGCATTAAAAAAACGTACAAACTCAAGACACCTGATTGGCGAGCAGCTACTGCATCCTGTTCTGCCGTTTTACTGCTGAAGATCCATTTGCAAGTTTGGAGTTAAAATAACAAATCATTTCACTTTATTCCAGGTCTGGAGTGGACCTTGGGGTGCTCCCTTAGCATCAGACTTGTTTTTTTTCCCCTCCTTTGGGTAATGCTATGTTCATTTGTTTTAGGACTGAACAAATATTTGAGAAAAAAGAACAAAGCTGCTGTTAATATCTCTCCTATAAAAAAAGGATAAAATATAACCTTTCCATGCAAAGGTCATGCTAGTTGCTGGATTTCAAAATTAGAATCTGTGTCAACAGGAGCCTTAAAACTGATTGCCTAACCTTTTCCCCTCCACCATCTGGTAACAGAGTAGAACGTTATTCACGCAAATATTGCACGTCAATCTGGAGTACATCTCAGCGGACACCAGGATGTCCTAGCAGAAGACGAGAGATTACGTTTCTGGCATTTGGTTGCTGCTGCTGCTGCTGCCTGGTGGAACAGCTGGTACACGAGCAATGGTTTTCTTCCTTTCCTGGAGGGTTGACCCCTCTAAAACTGGCATATCCCTACCCCTCCAGGCTCTTAGGGGGTTTAACATTTCTCTCCCGTGTGAGCTGCATTAACAATTTTTTTTTTCAGATAGTGAAATGAAGAATACAAGGACATAAAAGAGAAAAACTATTGCACAAATCCAAAATGTAAGGAGCCCTTGGCTTCTTTACCAGAAGGAATGTACTGATGAGCTGGGGAGGTTCAGAAAGCTTTAGTAACCATGGGGTTGGATTTTGCTCCCCCAGCAGACTGAGATGGTGTAACCCTAGCCTTTTTCACCACTAGGCAGCATTTTAGGTTGTAGGATTTCTGGACAGATTTCCTGGAGGCAGGAACTTTCTGCTTTCCGTCTGTTAATTTTTGTAATTAACTAAAGAGGGAAGCTAGTGAGTTTTCCCCTAAAGCCAGCTGGACATCTGACTTATTAGAGTCTGGGTTTACTCTTTTTAATCCATTTTGGGAGGTTTCCTATTGTGAGACCCTTGTGTGAAGTGTTCACAGAGGATTGGGGAGTCCCTGTGTCTGGGTAAATCACGGGTAGGGCAGATTCTGGCAGAGTTCTAGCACTCCTCCAGGGGAGGGACCTGCTAGTGACCCGATGCCGAGGAGTTTCTGTCTTTTATACTTTCTCCTCAGTTTTGAGGTGAGGACGTGTTTCCACCCTTCCTGTCTCTTCTTGTTTGTGTGTTACCCTTTTCTGTAAAAGACTATTTTTGTTCCACCTGGAGCTGAGTGCCCTTGGTACCAGGGAATCAGTTTCCATCCTATGGAGAAGAAGCTGAGCAGTGAAGGTTGCATCTGAGAAGTGGAGTCCTGTCCCTTGCTAGAGGGAAGGAGCTGAAGGTATTAAGAACTGTTTTTGCTGCTAACTTAAGTAGGCTGCACCTGAGAGGAGCGTGCCCATTAGTACTGTCATAAGGAGATCTAAAATATTCACTCAGACAGGCCCCCGCTCCCTTACACACACTTAAGGTTCCTTATCTCATTCACACATGCACCCTTACACAGCCTCCCTCCCTCTCTCTCTCTAACACCATTGCTCTCTCGTATACACACAAAACTCCGGGCCCAACCTCATTCACTCAGACAGGCCCCCGCTCCCTTACACACATTCAGGTTCCTTATCTCTTTCACACACGCGCCCTTACACAGGCTCCCTCCCTCTCCCTCTCTAACACCATTGCTCTCTCGAATACACACAAAATTCTAGGCCAGACCTCATTCACTCAAGACAGGCCCCCGCTCCCTTACACACATTCAGGTTCCTTATCTCTTTCACACACGCGCCCTTACACAGGCTCCCTCCCTCTCCCTCTCTAACACCATTGCTCTCTCGTATACACACAAAACTCCGGGCCCAACCTCATTCACTCAGACAGGCCCCCGCTCCCTTACACACATTTAGGTTCCTTATCTCATTCACACACGCACCCTTACACAGCCTCCCTCCCTCTCTCTCTCTAACACCATTGCTCTCTCGTATACACACAAAACTCCAGGCCAGACCTCATTCACTCAGACAGGCCCCCGCGCCCTTACACACATTTAGGTTCCCCTCTCTCATTCACACACGCACCCTTACACAGGCTCCCTCCCTCTCTCTCTCTCTAACACTATTGCTCTCTCGTATACACACAATCCCTCTCACTCACTCACACACACACACACAGGCGCTGCCCGTGGCCTACCGAGTCTCAAGTGCTACAACCCAAGAAAGAGATCTAGGTGTCATAGTGGACAACACATTGAAATCGTCGGCTCAGCGTGCTGCGGCAGTCAAAAAAGCAAACAGAATGTTGGGAATTATTAGAAAAGGAATGATGAATAAAACGGAAAATGTCATAATGCCTCTGTATCGCTCCATGGTGAGACCGCACCTTGAATACTGTGTACAATTCTGGTCGCCGCATCTCAAAAGATATAATTGCGATGGAGAGGGTACAGAGAAGGGCTACCAAAATGATAAAGGGAATGGAACAACTCCCCTATGAGGAAAGACTAAAGAGGTTAGGACTTTTCAGCTTGGAGAAGAGACGACTGAGGGGGGATATGATAGAGGTCTTTAAAATCATGAGAGGTCTAGAATGGGTAGATGTGAATCGGTTATTTACTCTTTCGAATAATAGAAGGACTAGGGGGCATTCCATGAAGTTAGCATGGGGCACATTTAAAACTAATCGGAGAAAGTTCTTTTTTACTCAACGCACAATTAAACTCTGGAATTTGTTGCCAGAGGATGTGGTCAGTGCAGTTAGTATAGCTGTGTTTAAAAAAGGATTGGATAAGTTCTTGGAGGAGAAGTCCATTACCTGCTATTAAGTTCACTTAGAGAATAGCCACTGCCATTAGCAATGGTTACATGGAATAGACTTAGTTTTTGGGTACTTGCCAGGTTCTTGTGGCCTGGATTGGCCACTGTTGGAAACAGGATGCTGGGCTTGATGGACCCTTGGTCTGACCCAGTAAGGCATGTTCTTATGTTCTTATGTTCTTATGTTCTCAACTCCTCTCAGCCATGAGTGGGATGGGCTCCACTCGCGGCCCCACACGGCTGCTCTTCACCACCCCTAATGGCTGGTGCCCTAGGAAAACACCTAGTTCACCCATTGGGACGCTCCGACCCTGCTTATGCACATCCAGAAAGGCCAACAACTGAAGGGGTTTGAATTCTAAAAATTGATGCTGTAAGCTTCCTTGAACATTATTTGGAAAGGTGGGGTAAAAATCCAGAACTTTTCAAATTATTATAATTATAAAAACACAATGATTTTATATAACCCCTGCACAACATGAGCTGTCCCAGAAGAGTGTGAACCCTTGTGGTAGTGCCCAAGAGATGTTGTGAGCATGCCCTAGACTACAGGGAACATATTCAGAAAGAGTGAAGCTGGAGATTTTTGTGTGAACCAGCATGGGAACGTAGCTGCCTGCATGGAGCTAAGACAGAGTCTTCCAGAAGAGATGGCAGTAGCATGGAAGCTGATCTCCTAGCGAAGCCCAGAGTTTCTGGAAGGAGTATGTAGTCCTATCTGCTTCAGGGTCTGAGTAGTAATTACCTGGGTTAGTGAGTAAAAGGAAAACCTCACCCTCGCACTCTAAGGAATATGCTAGACCCCATTTATTTATTCCATTTAATGTCCTATCTTTCCCATAGCATCAAAGCAGCTTCCAAAATAATCACAAGAACACAAACGTATCCTGAGCACCCCTAACCCACCCATCACCCCATAATGACAATCATATATAAAATCTAATTAAATACTACCCAATCCCACCATTTAACCAACCGAAACCCACCCTTCCCACCAGTCTCAATCCCACCATTCATAACGAGTCTTAAAGTACCTCCTGCAACTCTGCACTAGTCAGAAAAAAAGCTTTTGATAGCATAGCACATTCTTGGATAATAAATTGCCTTGAAAGGTATACAATGAATCCCGGATTGACTGAGTACATGGTTCACTATGAAAATGTAGCAAACTACACACCACCTGAATCATAAAGATGGACAATATATCATTCCTACCATCAAGATCCAACGAGGAATATTCCAGGAAGGTTGCTTGTCACCACCTTTGGTTTGCCTGGCGCTGAGTGCTAACTCTCTGGTTATGGATTTTTCCTTAATTCTACAAACACTAACAATTCGCAGACATCGCACCTACTGTTTGTAGATGACTTGAGGATTTATAGCTCCTGTGATCATCATTTAACGGAACTGCTCAAAGGAGTAAAAGTTTATCAGATGAAATCAGGATGACAGTCAGTGCCACATTTAAAAAAAAATTCTGAAATTTACAATAACTAGTTTCAATGTGAGCCTTGAAGGGCAAGCTACTCCCGAGGATAGGAGCAATATACATGAAAACTCTACGATAAGTACCTGTCAGATGAGCAACATCTAAAGAAGGAATAGCCCAAAGGGCCTGCTGCAATGATCTGAGCATCTGCCTAGACTCAGTAAAATAGGCAGTCCGTGAGATATCTTGGGACCCTGGTCCTTAAACACCTAAAAGTAAGTGTTAAAATCTTACATTTGGACCTAACTTCCACTGGGCATCAATACAGCTCCTTCAAGATAGGTGTGATGTGATTGTATTTCTTTTTTCCCAGCAGCAGTCTCGTTGTGGTATTTTGAAGCAACTGAAGCTGTTTTAGATTGATGGAAGTGAAACAGGGCATTGTAATTGTCTAAACATGATGTTGCAAGTGCATGTTGCACCAGATCAAGGACCTTCCTATCAAGAATGGAGCGAAGTTGACAGATAAGAACATAAGAAGTGCCATTCTGAGTCAAACCAAGGTCCATGGAGCCCAGCATCCTATCCCTGACGGTGGCCAGTCTGGGCCACAAGTACCCGTAGGATCCCAAAGAGTCGATCTGTTTTTTTGTATCTCATTCCCAGGGATAAGACCTAAACTCCTATATAACCTTTGAACCACAGCTGATATCCAGTTTAACCCCTAGGCTATGAACTGATTCCTTAAGGGATAAAGTGATCCCTGACAACACAGGAAATACTGATAGCTTATTTTCCAGTCAACTAGTCCAAAGGGCCTTAGACTTTAGTGAATTAATCTTCGGTTTATGTCACCTCAACCAATTCTCCACTCTGTTCAAACAATCATTAACTTGGTTTATCACTGAAGCCACAACACCTGCTGTGTATGATCAGATAAAAAAAGATATAAACCAATCCAGCACAATGTCTGAAAATCCTAAATCTCTCAGCTGCTGGAGAAGAAGCCCATGATCGACTGGGTGAAAAACCACAGATAAATCCAGTAGAATAAGGAGAATCCAGCCCCTTTTCCCACTGCAGGGCCATTCCATTCAAAGGTGCCAGCAAGGCTTTCTCTGTGCTATGGCTACAATGGAATCTGGACTGGTGTGGATGGAATCCTTGATGTTGGAGTCAATAAAAGAAGACTATGTTGGTAAACCACATGTTCAACAATTTTACTAAAAATAAGAAAGCTTAGAAACTGGCGGAGAGTTATCTACCCCATTCATATCAAGATTCTTTATCTTCAGTATAGGGCGAAATACCACTTCTCTCAAGACACAATGGGAGAGAGTGTCCTGCTCCAAACCTGCATTCACAATAGCTGTCACAATGGGCTGCAACTACAATTCAGCCTTCTTCAAAAACTTTGAAGGACTAGGTGTCCAGACAACAATTTGTTGGCCTGATAAGGTCTAAGATTTTACTCATACCAGCAATAGACAGCTTTGCAAAAGTACACAACCTTACAGACTGACAAAGTGAGCTCTGATCTCGAAAGCTCATGCCTCATTAAATTAGTCTCTAAGGTGCCACCCACCTCGTGTCATTTTTGCTACATCAGATTGACATGGCCATCCCACTGAAGCCCTACAGACTGCCGCTCCTTACATAGACATGGTATGCCTTGGGAAAATATAGATGGTGAAAGCGGTTCAACAGTTTCACTCAAAGTATTGAGAGTCCCCCAAACTCCCCCAGCACAGGAAGACTCAACAGGCCCTACCTACAGAGAAACCAACCCCCATAACACAAATATTGATTAAGGTTTAATCAGCTCCTCTCCCCAACTTGGGCACAACCCCTTCCCTCACCAGCTTCAGTGGTGCCATTAACGAGATATAAAAATCCTTTTATCTCCAGTACAAAATGCATTTCAAGCACCACTTCCTGCTTCCAATGGGGAGGTAGGATCACAACAGGATCCCCCACAGAATGAATACTTCCAGTTCCTTCCACTAAATCATTAGTTGTGTCAGTGAAGTTTTTACGAATGATCACAACTTTCTTAAAATGGTGTGCAAACTCTTTTCTAGAGAGGTTACAGAAAGATTTTTCACTACCCTCGACCCTGGAGAGCTTCACACCAATTTGAAGGACCCTCCTGGAACTATCTTCAGCCATCTTATGGTACTGCTGGACCAGGAAATGAATGAGTGGAGAGCATCCTTTCCGTGAGTGAGCTGGCGAGAAACCACATGCTTTAAAATCCCCCAGTTTTCCTCTGAGTAGCTTATCTGAAGTTGGACTAAGATTTATCAATGATTTTACTGTTGAATTGTAAACCATGATCCTAAAGCCGCAAGTCCACCCCATGAACAGGTGGAAGTAAAAACAGGAGAATGAATTGTAAGATCTATCTTAGGAGGTTGTGAGAAGCAGTTATGCTTTGATATCTTTAAGTTTTCCATGAGAACCTTATCTAAACAGGGAATGATGTAAAGTATTGGAACTTTGAGGCTGATCCACTTGCTCAGCACAGAAAAACAGAGGAATGTATACACTCAAGCTGCCTGTGAAACAGCACTGTGAATATTTTTCTATGAGTAACCCTCACTGAGAAGGTTTTAAACCTAAGGGCACACAAATATATTCATTTTCTTCAGGGCTGCTCCGGCTAGCAGTTTACTTCCCATGCTTGACTCTCTAGCCCATAGTGGATTCTTTTTATGAGGGGAAGCTCTCGCTCATGGCCCAGACGATGATGTCGTGCATTCAGTGTGTGTAGAGAGTGGGTACATCCCATGGGGTGAGATACTGGGGCAAATCAGACAGGACCATGCTTTGGGTGTTAAATTAAAGTTTACTGATTGGTAACATTTAAATGTGTCCATAATGTTGACATCACATTTGACTGCTGGTACACGTGTGTATTTCTCTGTAGGTAGGTGTCCTAAGTTTCGGGCATCTGGGCAGAGCTCCCATGGTGGAGATAAGGGCACACAGCTCACCCAGTGGCTAACCGGGAAACCTATTGGAGGGGTCCCCAACTTCACATCGAAACAATCCTACCTGACTCCATAATCCTTCTTGGACACCCAGCCTGTCCTGGTCCCATGAGTGTGGAGATCCGTTTAGCGTCTCCCGGCCTTGCTCTTTCACCCTTAGTTGTTATTACTGGGCACTTCTCTGGGAGGACCAGACTACTGCATCCCTGTGGGGAGGGGTGGATCAGAAAAAAAAAAACTCCCCGCACTGCAAGTGTCCAAACAAATACTTCTGAAGTTAAAGCTGGATCCATCTTCAGCCATCACTGCCTCTTGTAGCAGGATCTGTCACTGGTGCTTCCCTGGCCTAGGGTTTAGATTGGGCTCACAGGTCTTCAGTGCACTGGCTGGGAGCCCTTTTTGCTCCAAAAGGGAATCCGGCGAAAAAACCCATCTCGCTGTAAGTTAGTAGGAGAAGGACCTTCTGGCAATGAGTGCATGATGAGGTGTCACTTCCATCTGATCTCACTGAGCTAAATAGGGTTGAGGCATACAATCCAGACCCTCCAGGCTGGGAGGGGCAGAAAGGGATGGATGGCTCATGATATTAAATTTCTACACAGGGACTTAGTGACATCTAGTGGCCAATCCATAGGGGTGCGTCAGATGTAAATAAAAGTCAGACAACATGGAACCACAAGTTGAGCGTTGTCTACAATTATTTCCGGCACTGGCTCCAGCTCTCAGTGCTGCCCTAGAAAGGATTCTGCCAGCCTTTGATTTGAGCGCTTTCACCCACAGTTAACTCCATCTCCTAAGCAACCACTTACCTTAGAACCCATTTGGTCAGGAACTGACGTCCTAAGCAAACAGTTACTGTAAACAGAGGGGGGGGGGGGGGGAATGCTTTTATTCCTGGTCACGAGCAGCTGACCCTGTAAGAGGGACTGTATTCCTTGGCAGCCCGCCATGGCTGTAGCTCAGAGTCTGCTGACACCTAAAGGGGTCCTGGCCGAATATGGCAGCCGGCATGCTTACTGCTGCAGAGGGGAAAAGAGAAGGGGTGGTTTACATTACACTTAGAAACCAGGTTTGCAAGGGGTATCCTACAGCCAAAGAATGTCCTCAACAGTATGAAACACTTTTGACCTAATCTGGCTCCATTTCCAAAACACGGGGCTTTAGATTCGTGCTTTTCTAGGTAAGAGCATAGAGCATCCAGTCCTTAAGTAGGTCTTGGTAACTTTATATTGAGGGCTGGTGCAACCTGCTCATATCAGGAGGCCACTGCCAGTGCCTGACTGCAACTTTCTAATGCCCTGAAAGCTGTTGTGAGCAATTGTAGCAAAGCAAAGAGCGAGCACTTTATAGGTGCAAATGTTTCCCAACTTACGAAAGTCCTTGGAGTGAATTCTGCTTACGTTCCAGTTCAAGAGCTGGCATTCCTCCCCCCAGCAGCTCGCGTAATCTCTCTGGCAGTGCTGCAAGCAGATAGGTCGCAGAAGCTCAAGCGGCCCTTGCTCTCGGCCTCTCTGTATGGATTAGGGGAGCCCATGCCAGACAGCTAGAGACAAGAATGCACTGAGAACAACTGCGCCAAAGTCATCATCAAGAATCAACCAGGGTCCCTTCAGAGCTGCTCAGGTGGGCCACAGAGACGTCACCCCTGCCTGCTTCTCAGATCCTGGGCTCTGCTCTCAGCACCTCGCAGGAACAAGAGACACCAGCAGAGGCTCTTAAATGTGTAGGAGCTGCTTCCTGAGTAGACCTGCATGCATCTTCTTTCTAGCTGTAGCAGGAGCCCTGGAGAATGGGAATTACTGGGTAGCATGCAGGGCAGAGATAGCTTGGCCCCTGCTTTGTGCAGCATGCACAGTACATCTTCCCTTTCCTGAGCGTGCAGCCTCAGTCTTATCTGAATGAGACAGGGAGAGCATGCACTAAGGGTGCGATTCATTCTGGCAGCCCCCTGCCTCTTCTCTTCTCTGGCCCTTGCACTGGGATGGATTCATGGGTCTCTCCACTCCCCTCTTGCCCTTTGTTTTAAGATTTGGAAGTGAGCGTGCTGGGGCTTTCAGTTCTTCCCTAGCTCATCTTTTTGAACATGTGCGTCCTCTGCTCCGTGGAGCCCGATGTGCCTTACAACATTTTTTGCTAATCCAGATGTGCCCTGGGCTTGCAAATGTTGGAAAACACTGTTTTAGAGCCATGGGACCTTGGAATATGTGTCCAAACGTGCAAGCCTTTACTCGGAGGTTCTCCACCCGGACCCGAGGTGCAGCCACCTCAGCTGCATTTTCAGGCTCTCCGCGGGGAATACATTTTACACATACACTATTCCTAGAACAAAGGTCGGCATCCCTTGGCGAGTGTGCCAGACGGTGGCACGTGCAGGACCCTGTCTCTTTAAGAGACAGGGTCCTGCACTGCACACTGGCGTTTGCAAAAGTGAGGCCCCTCCCACCACTTCCACTAACGAGAATGTAATAGGGCAGGAGGTGCATTTGCAGAGTGTGTGTGCTGCCAGCATCTCTCGGTGCCTCCTGCAAAAGCAGCCTTTAGTCCCATAGAGCAGTGGTCCCCAACCCTGTCCTGGGGGCCCACCAGCCAGTCGGGTTTTCAGGATATCCACAATGAATATGCATGAGAGAAAATTTGCATGCACTGCCTCCATAACATGCACATTTTCTCTCATGCATATTCATTGTGGATATCCTGAAAACCTGACTGGCTGGTGGGCCCCCAGGACAGGGTTGGGGGACCAGGGCCATAGAGAGCAAGCAAGAGAGAAAGACTGCTAGGGCCCCTCCCCCTTCTTCCTAAAGCTGAGAGAGTTGTGAGGGGAAGGGACCCAACCCACCTCAGTCACCTTCCCCCACCCACACTTAGCTCCTCACTCTAACTTCTTACAAGTAGATGTTACCCCAAAAAAGTTGCTGATCCCTAAGCTGGAACCGGTTTGATGTATGCAAAATTATATCACATTGCAGCCTAGCCGTGCTGTCTGCCCCTCTTAGGGGGGTCTCCACTTAATCTCTATGAATCATGGGATAATTGTGGCACGGGGTGGTCAAACGAGAATTCAGCCCTCGCATTCACAAATGGTGATGCTTCCACCTAGTGGTGACATGTGGAAATGACTATACACACCCTGCAAAGAAGCAAGCGATCCTCATCATGTTCCCTGCACAGGAGAGATAACATAACAGCAGATAATGACAGACATGGGCAGGAGAAAGTCAGCTGTGCAATAGGTTATTTTATCGGAGAAAGAAGCTGGAGACATTAGGTAGATCCTGTGAAAATACTGAATGCGTTTCTTTTTTAAACAGTCTCGCAGAGAAGCCGAAGCTTTGTAATGCAAGAGCTGATGATAAAATCACTTTGAGATTTGTTGGAAGGTGATAGATTTGACAATAATAATAATAATAAAAACAGTAATAGATTTGTCTCTTGGAGCTACAATTATTCAGACGTTGTCTGTGGTGCACAGACAGGGCAGTTGCAAAACAGCTGTAAGCCTGAATAATTGTTGCAATGAAAAGCATCTACAATACAATAGTGCGTCTCCAATCTTTGCACTCCGTGCCTGGGAATGTGCAGCTACCAACTCATTTCCTTTTGAATAAATGAATTTTTACTTGATATTTCTAGTCCACGGTTTCTCACAGGTCAGTCACCAAAACAGATTACACTCAGGTACAAGAGGTATTTTCCCTATTTCTAGAGGGCTCACAGTCTAAGCACCTGAGACAATGGAGGGTGAAGAGGCTTGGCCAAGGTCATAAGGAACCCGGGTGGGATTTGAACCCTGGTTTGTCTCACCTGAAGCCTGCTGCTCTAACCTCCTGGCTACTCCTAACTGAAGTACTTAGAAATGACTGCTGAGGGTCAGCAGCAAGCCAGGGATTTCCCCTAGGGCTTGGAATTCAGCAGCAGTCATCTCCACCATCTGAGGTATTTGACTGCCGCTTTCAATTAGAAAAGCATTGCGTCTTTCCCCATGTACTAATCTGCAGGCTTCCTAAGAAGAGTGTCCAAAAAAAATAAAGGGATTACTGTAAACCTGGGACATAAGCCAATATTCAACAATGTATATATTCAATATCCCCATGGAAAGCACTTAGAAATCTTGAAAAAGAGCCAACGTTTACATAAGTCACTGGAGCAGCTAAGGGCTCTTGAAGTATGACATAAAAGAGGATATGCAGATAGTGTAATGTGAAAAATGGCGTGTCTTACTGTAAACCCTCTGTGGAAGAAAAATACGCCAATGTACTGGCATTGTTTGATGACCCTGGAGGAGGTCCAGATTATGACACTGATCAATGAACACAGGGTTGTATTTGAATTAAAGTTAGTGTGCATGGCTGTGCACTGGGACATTTTAGATTTCTGCCTGGGGCAGAGATCTCCGACATATGCTTCCGTCCTCGACCTCCATCTGACCTGATGCACAAGCCATTCCCAAGCTGCAGGTCCAAAAGGGCCATTGAGTGGCCGGAAGGCTACCCCAGAGACCAGCATTGCGTTGCTGGGTCTCACCGCTGTGCGTGCAGGTTCAGTGGAGTCCGTGCATTCCAAGTCTCCAAGCGTTCCTGCAGGACTCTATATGGACTTTGCTATCATTGTTGGTTAGTGTCTAACTTATTAGAGGGACAAATCATAACCAGCAATCATGCACTAATAGGCCTGTGATGATCTTAGGTGCTTCCTTGGTTATTTACTTTCAGCACTAACTAGCCAGTGTGTACCAGCCATCCTTCGCTGATAGATGGGCTATTGACTCATTCTTGATATGGATTGAGGATTCATTAAAATTATTTCTTATAAATGACTAATTGCCACCAAATACAGTGTTGGAAGTAGGCACAAGGCATGATCGCCAGGGAGAGCGTGAGCCCTTTGACCACGGCACACCTCCAGGGCGAGGCTCCAAGGTACATGCTGCGGGAAGCAAGCGTATCTGGGCATGGGCTGGACAGAAGCTTGGAAGCACTAGGAGACTTGAAACGCTCAGAGACTTGGAACGTTTGGAGACTTGGAACAATTAGAAACTTGGAACCCTTGGACTCCACTGAACCTGCACACACAGGAGTGAGACCCAGCAATGCAATGCTGGTCTCTGGGGTAGCCCTCCAGCCACTCAATAGCCCTTTCAGACCTGCCACTTGGAAACGGCTTGTGCTTCAGGACAAATGGAGGTCGAGGATGGAAGATAACTCTGGAGACATGGAGATGACGAAGGCACTGAAGACTTGGAACTTAACTTGGAATGAGGAACATGGCTTGAAATGAGGGAAATGGCTTGGAATAAGGAGATCCACTGGCTGGACAAGCTTCATGAGACCAGGATGAGGAATAAGACTAGGAACTAGAAATTCGGAACTTGACTTGGAACTTGGAACTTTCAAAACAAGGCTGGACTACGAGGATCTGACAAAACAAAGACATGGGAGACTTGGTCCCAGGAGTTGGGGAACAATGCGATCTACACAGCCTGCCGTGGGCTGGTCATGATCCACATGCCTGCAGGACTTGGGTATGGGCTCTGAGGACTTGGAAGACTCAGAAGATTTGGACAAAGTGAAAGCTCAGAAGACTTGAATGAGGTGAAGACTCAGAAACTTGGACAAGGCGAAGACCCAGAAAACTTGGATGCAGGACGAGAGACCAGGAACATGGAACAAGAAGACCATCATAAAAGGAGCATGACCACAGAAGACCTAGAAGGCCAAAGTATACCAAAGACAACCATGAAGGTCCTTGAGAAGGCAATGAAGGACTGGCAGAGAAACCTTTATATAGGGCTGCAGGCTAGATGTCATCAGAAAGGGCTGAGGAGCTTTTCCCACCACAGGCCCTTTAAAGAGCCTGATGCAATACGAAAGCTGCAGTGTACGGCTCAACACACGATTGGACATGCATTTTGGACATGCATCCATATTCCCCGATGTAAAACTGGGATTAGTGCGTCCAAAACACACATCCAATAAAGCACGCAGCTAATAGCACTCATCACATGTAAATTCATATTGATGAGGCTATTAGCTATTTCCCCCCGATGCAAAAAAAAAAAAAAAGTGTGCCCGATGCACACATTTTTACCCTCAAAATTGACGCCTGCCCTGTGGCGATATTAAGTCAGAGGAATACAAAAGAAATGTAAAAAAAATAAATTAATTAAGAAAAAAAGTTTGCTGGTGGTCAGATTAGCAAAAGGGGCGTTCGTGAAAATGAGTGTCCGTTTTCCTAACCCGCCGACAGTCACCTCTCCTGGGTGCCCCCTGCCAAGGAAGCACTAGGGGCGCACAATTTCCCCTATCGCCTCCTTTATACCGCGACAGCCCATTTGCATATTGCATTGGGCTCCCTGGAGAGGTCGATCGGCGCGCGTTAGGAGAGTGGGCGCTCACTCATGAGAGCCCGTTTTCTGCGTGCCTGAAAGTGAGGACAGGGGTGCGTGCGCGCGCGCGCCTAGGAAAGCACCGTGCAGGAAGGGCGCTGGAGCAACGAGGGTGACGGTGGCCCCCGGGCCGCCAGGATCATAGCAGCGTTGGCGGCATTACTGAGTCACCAAGGCAGTGGTGGCAGCACCCGGGCCGCGAAAGAAGGCTGGCGGTGGCAAGGCTCGGCCACATCGGCGGCATCGAGGGAGATGAGGGAGCCTCTGGAGGGCCTGACTGTGAGTGGCAAGCACAGCAGATAGGTTACAAACTCACATGTACCATAGCTCGGTTTCTTTTTATTACAGGTCTTACTTCTTTGAATACTTCTGCTTACATTGTTTTGTGTATAGAGTAACATTTAATGTCTGTCTGTCTGTTTATTATGCTGTTTCCTGCCTAGAGGGCTACTTGCTTAGAATTATTCAGATTATAAATGTAATTAAATAAATAAATAAATAAATAAATAAATAAATAAATATATATATATATATATATATATATATATATATATATATATATATATATATATATATATAGCAGATGAAATCTAATGTGGATAAGTGCAAGGTGATGCATATAGGGGAAAAATAACCCATGCTATAGTTACACAATGTTGGGTTCCATATTAGGAGCTACCACCCAGGAAAGAGATCTAGGCGTCATAGTGGATAATACATTAAAATTGTCGGTTCAGTGCGCTGCAGCAGTCAAAAAAGCAAACACAATGTTAGGAATTATTAGGAAGGGAATGGTGAATAAAACGTAAAATGTCATAATGCCTCTGTATTGCTCCATAGTGAGACCGCACCTTGAATACAGTGTACAATTCTGGTCGCTGCATCTCAAAAAAGATATAGTGCACTGGAAAAAGTGCAGAGAAGAGCGACCAAAATGATAAGGTGCATTGAATGGCTCCCCTGTGAGGAAAGGCTAAAGAAGTATGGGCTGTTCAGTTTGGAGAAGAGACGACTGAGGGGGGGGGGGGGGATAATGTTTGGGTGCTTGTGAAGTACTTGTGACTTGGATTGGCCACTGTTCGAAACAGGACATTGGGCTTGATGGACCCTTGGTCTGACCCAGTATGGCATATCTTATGTTCTTATATGTTACTATCAACAAGAGTTTGGATCTAATAGGTTATGGGCAAAATTGCAAAATCTTGGTTTAAATATAATAGTTTCTACTTTGAACTCCGAGGTACAGTTAGTGACCTATCTCCAAGTACTGACCAAATGCTCTTGACTAGGCAGTAGGCTGTTGACCGTTTGATTAGCAGCCTACAGTATAATATAGTAAATGGCAGCACAAAAAGATCGTCCAGTCCGCCCATTGAAGCCCTTTTAAAGTCCATGAGACACCAGTTTCTTTCTGCAATGAATATCTTTTTCCCCTGCTTTTCTTCTTTGTTGCTCACTACCCAGCTTTCTCCAGTTCTCAACGCCCTCTCTGAGCATCAAGTATGAAGAAGCTCTTTGCAGTTTATGGGACCGCTTTTTCTCTCAAAACTTGCTTGGGGCAGATCTGATGTTTTTTCACCTAGGGCACTTTGTTCAATCTCCCCTTCTTAGCAAAACTCCTAGAGAAAGTTGTCAACACCCAACTCTCTGAACACCTGGAGAGACACAACATTCTATTCCCTTCACAATTCAGATTCCGCAAATTCTTTAGCACCGAAACCTTGCTCATCTCCCTCACTGACACTCTCCTCAAAGGTCTGGACAATGGCAACTCGTACATCCTAGCCATGCTCGATATCTTCTCTGCCTTTGACACTATCAGCCACCAAATTCTTTTAAACAGACTTACGGAAATTGGCATAACTGGCACTGCCCTACTATGGTTTAAATCTTACCTAGATAATCGACAATATAAAGTCAAAATAGGAAACAGCTAATCCGATTCCATCAAATCAACCCGTGGCGTACCCCAAGGCTCCTCTCTCTCCTCTACCCTCTTTAACATTTACATGTTGCCCCTCTGCCAACTCCTATCTGATCTAGGTCTCATTCATTTCATCTACGCGGGCGATGTCCAAATTATAATCCCCATCACTGAATCTATCTCCAAATCTCTCCAAATCTGGGAAAACTGTCTACTTCAATTCATCACCTCCTAACGAACCTTAACCTTGCATTGAACACCTCCAAAACAGAACTCCTTATTTCTCATAACCATACCAATAATCCTCTCACTGACCTCAACTCAAGTCTCCCCACACCCAGTATCCTTTACCAGGTAAGAGACCTTGGCGTCTTACTAGACAGCCAACTTAACCTAAAAAAATTCATTAGCTCCACCATGAGAGATTGCTACTACAAACTGCATGTTCTCAAAAAACTCAGGCCCCTCCTCCATTTTAATGACTTCTGCACTGTCCTCCAGCCTCTAATCTTCTCCAAAATCGATTACTGCAACTCCCTTCTACTAGGCCTCCCTGCCACGACCCTCAAACCCCTCCAAATGCTTCAGCATGCTACTGCCAGTCCTCACTAACACTCGCAAATATGATCACATCACTCCTATCCTTAAAGAACTCCACTGGCTCCCAATCCATTTCAGAATCCTCCACAAGACCCTCACTTTAGTACACAAAACCCTGCACAATCAAAATGTTCACTGGTTAAACAACTCTCTCTACAATTCCGACCTCATACTAGACGCACCAGATCCACCTACACCAGAACATTACCTACCCCTGCACCTGAACTCACTCATCTGATCTCCACCAGAGTGAGAGCGCTTTCCATTGCTGGCCCCTCCCACTGACCTACAACTGAAGCCCTTCACACAGAAATTCAAAAAGAAATGAAAGACGTGGCTCTTCAAGCAGGCCTTTAATTAATTCCTCTCTTCCACCCATTCGCTTACATATAATTTACAGTCCTCCTTGTACATAGTTCATATTTTATTGTTTCTTGTTATTTACTTTCTCATTGCTCCCCTATTAAATTTCTTAGCTACTTATTACACTAAATGTCCAACCATTCTCGTTATATTGCTTTATGTAACTGTTTATATTGCTCAATGTAACTCTTACTCCTTTCTCTCTTCATTTTTTGCGTTTTGTTAGCTGTAAACCGATGTGATGTACATACGAACGCCGGTATATAAAGGTCTTAAATAAAATAAATAAATTCTTGCTGATGGCAGGCAGGTGTTAACGTTTTGTGACTGCAGTCGTACCGGGATCTGACTGTGGGGCCCAGCAGCTTAAATCGTTGCCTGATTCCCACCCGTTCTCAGACGAAAGGCTGACATGGTACCAGACAACCATGCAATAAAGTCGCGTAGAAAGCGGGCGCTGAACAGTCAGAGCCCGCTCTCTTAATGCGCGCAGGGTGCCCCAAATGCCATGCCATATTTAAATTAGGGAGTCACGCTAGGAAGGAGGCGATACGCCGCGGCTGCCTGTCTGCCAGTAATGAAAAGAGACGCCGGTAAACTCGGCGTCTGTTTTCACAACCCGTGTGTATGAGCGAAGCAGAGGGCAGCAGCGGGGGTCGAAGATGGATGAGTTTCAGACGGTGGAGGAGGTGAGTCCCACCGTGCCCATCTTACCAGGGGCTCGTGCTAGCAGCAGCGCTAAGGCAGGCTCGGTAAAGGGGCAGTTTGAGCGGACGCTCCATTTTAATTTTTTTTTTACTTTAAAAAAGAAGTACAGAAAAGCAGTTTTTTTCTGCACTTCTTTTCAATGCACAAAACTATTACCACCTGCTCCAGGCAAGCATTAATATCTGAGCGATAAATGTGATGAGCGCTATATCATTCACTCCGCGTTAGACGTGTGTTAAATAGGTGCTAATCCCCTTATTGCATTAGGGGATTGATTAGCACCTATTTTTCATGCGTCTAACTGCTTGTTAATCGTGCTCAAGATTGCTTCGGCCCCTTTGGGATGTAGGCACCTAAATCTGCCCTTGAAAACTGACCAGTACTGTGCACCTAAATTCAGGATCCTATAGAGAAGGTGGCAACAGAGGCAGAGTTAGGGCGGGGAAAAAAGGTTACCGGTGATGTTCAGCACTAGGCACCTGGTTTATGAGCCTAAATCTAGACGCATGCAGGCCTAAGGTTAGGGGCCATAATTTCAGTGAACTTTAAGTCAGAAATGTTGGGTCCTAAGCGCAGCTGCAAATTTCCTAAATGTAGGCAGCGAGCATTTTTTTTTTTTAACGTTGACCTCCGTGCGTTTTTGCTCTTCCCTAAGTGCTTGCTCATGGATATGGTTGGACAGCATTCTCCTCGTGGAGGTCATACGCAGAAAAAAGGTCACGGCCAGCTCCTGGCCAGACCCGGGGTGCACGTGGACCGAGTTCTGCGAGGAGCTGAGGTTTGTGGTCCCTGGTCAGGCGCTGTCACAACATGGGCTGGGATAGGCAGGGACTGCAAAACTGGCCGGGGCAGAGGGGTATCCCTCATGGTGCTGTAACCCGATAAGAGGCCGGTTCCGAGTGAGCTGAAAGCCTGCAGGAACAGGAGGAGAATGCCAGCCAAAAACACAGTTTAAGATCAGGCCTGCCAGTGGGCTTTTCGATGATTTTTTTGTTTTGGGGGAGCAGATGGCGGCAGCCAACAGAAAAGCCTTGTGTGATGACATCTTCTCCAGAATCATCCTACGAACCAAGGCATTTTTAGCGCACAGAAACTTAGGGGCCAGTTTTGAACAGCCTGCCTACCTGCAAGTGCAGTTTCCCTTTTCAAAATTCAGTGCTGTCTTTGCATGCGGAGAAAAACAACGTGCATACTTTTGAAAACCTGCTGTGAGAGCAACAAATTTTACCCAGCGCAATCAAGCCAGGAAAAAACTGACTTAGTTATCCGCCTAAATCCCTATTGAAAAAGGTCTTCCCATGTGAATAAAAAGTATTTAGAAGCCTGTAAGTTGCAGAGCAGCCAGGCATAGGCCCAGTAATTAACGGCAGCGTCTCAGCCCTGGCCCCCTCAATAAAAAGCCGGGGGAGATTCCTTACCCCAGAAGGAAAGGCCCCTAAGGAGGAAGAGAGAGAGAAAGCGAGAGCCTGCTGCAGGAGTTAATGGCTCGTCTTACCTTCTTAAAGGCTGGGATCACAGGGCCAGAGGAAACTCCAGCCCCGTGAGCAGCGGACAAGTGCGCCCCCTGCTGGTTGCTACATCCGGATAACCAAAAAAATAACAGAGCAATAATTCTTCCTTACCCCACAAAGGGAGAGCCTCCTGTGTCGGTTAATGGCTCATCTTGCTTTCTTGAAGTTAGGATCACAGGGCCGTACAAAAATCCAGCTCCATGAAGACAATGCCCCCCACACATCAGGACAACCTGTCCTGATGTGTGGGGGGCATTGCTTTTTTTACACTACAACTCCATCGCTGCTCTCTGCTTCAACGGCAGTGGGAAAAGGGGAACTGGATTCAGACATCAAGCCAACGAGGGCCCCGACTTTTATGGTTTGGGGAACAAACAAACATGGGGGTAACTTGCTGATGCGGCTTTTACTACCCTTAATCACTAAGCCTGAAACGTTTGATGCAGCTCCATCATTGCTCTCGGCTTCCACGGCAAGGGTTAAGGGAAATTGGATTCAAACAGCATCCGAGGGCCCCGACTTTTACAGTCCGGGGAAACCGATAAGCATGGGGGGTAACCCGCACGGTGCAGCAGATACTGGCATAGGTTTGCTGGGCAGGCTGGGTGGATCGTATGGTCCTTTTCTGCCATGATTTCTATGTTCTGTTTTAATCATTACCACCTCATTGGAGAAAAATAAGTGCAGATTATATTGGACACACGGCAGAAGACACAAAAAGGGGATGACTTGGGGCCTCTGCTCACAAAGGTTCAAACTTGTGGTGATTCAACCCTTTTTTTCTTTGTCGCTCGCTGTGCTTAACCTGCTTATTCATGGAACTGCTATGAAAAGCCCCGAGAGAAGAACCAGAAAAGGCCAAGCCAATGAGGGCAAGCGAGGAGCTTTGGTGAGCAGAAAATAACCCCGGCGTACAAACTTGCGTTCATTTATTCCATACCAATAAGGTGAACAAGGATTATTTACAGAGAATGTATAACATCATACTTTTGAAATAAACATCCGCAGTACACAAGTACATACCGAATAAGAAACTTATTGTACATAATTCTGCAGGATCATGCACAAACATCTCTTAAGTTCACTCGAGCAAAGAAAAGCGACAGGCGCATAATATTCCCCAATGCTTCTCCCGCTTCCACTCGCGCCGGTCATCGCTCTTGCAATATGAAGGGCCTAACATGCTTTTCTTTATCCACAGAGCAGCTCAGAGGGCTTTCAAAAATCAGGTTACTTCACGCCAGCAGCTCTCAAAGACCGCCGGATGGGCTTCTTTCCTTTGAGAGAGGGGATCGCCGTGAGTACTGGCCAGGGCTGGCTAAAAGGAAGGGATCTGCAAACCACTTCCACCCAGATTGCCGTGACAGGTCCCAAGATCTGCTTGAAAAGAATTTGTTAGAATCCCCCCCCCCCCCCCCCGATCCTATTAAAATCAACAGAAATGCCCCTATCTACAGAGATCCGCCGGGCTCCACAGCTTTCTGTATGCATTGCACATTTACAGCAAAGAACGGCGTTTATGAACTAACCTTGCCTTGAATTACTGGACTTACAAAATGGTGATTAACCAAGCAAATAAAGTACACCAAACTAATCTGATGACCTTTGGACTTTGCAGGGGTTTGTCAAATCAGCTTGCAAATACAAAAAGTTCACACATCCCACGTTAAGATCAATGTAATGATTCTAAAAAACTTCTGTGTCCGCGAGAATCCTCTCTATATAAATAAATACATATATATATATATAAATATATAATACACACACAGTCATTCATATGCACACATACACAAACAATACTAGATATAAATTATATTTCTATACAGACGAATGCTTGTGCTTGTCCATAGTGGCTGGAAAATACAAAAACGAGATCTCAGTTGCTGGAATTGGAAGAAGAACGTTATTGAGACGGACGCTGCTGTTACGCTCAAGGGCTTGTGCGAGAGGCATCTTCTCAGCCCTGAGGCATCTGGTAGCCTTCTTGTAAGTCCTCGTTTCTTCTTTTCTTGCCCACCTCTTCCATAAGAGTTTCTACCCAGTAGCCCTAGAGTCGTTGGATCAGTTGCACTAAGCTTCCTGCCCCCCATTGACACAAAGTGATAAGAACCCTTTAATGAGGTACAGGATGTTCCAGCTGATGTGACACAAGGTTGATGGAAGGACGGACATTGTTAGGAAGGAGGAAATGATGTGCACTAACACATGGTGTGTGCCATCTTTCTGCTAAGAGGGTCTCCGTGGCTTGTCCTGATGGCGCTCATTGTTATGTGACCGGCGCACCCAGGATCCAAGCTGCTGTGCTTTGAAATGTTTGTTTGTTTTTTCCAGCATCTCCACGTGCAGCTCTTAAATCCAGTGCTCTGTTTCCGTGCAACGCTTTCTACAAAAGAATGCAAAAAAAAAAAAAAGTTTAAAAACCCTCATAAGCATGGCAGATATCCTCAGAAACAGAAAGGTGATTGAACTGATGTTTTTAAAAATGTAAAAAATAGCTTTTATCTGATAATAAACTGCAAAAGGTTATGCAAAAGCCTTAGTTTCCCCATGCATCATCGATGGCCATGGTAACAAAATAAGAAAGAAATAGTATTGCCCATTTGCATGCAGCCCTAGTTGTGTGTGCGGTTTTGGTATGCACCAATTAAGAGGTGTGAGGTCCTCTAGAGAGATAGTGGACTGCCTCTATCTAGTTGGAAAGGAAGCCACTGAGATGGTGAAGAGCAACAGATGCTTCGATTTAAATAATCTAAAGTTGCTGTTTACTGTAAGACCGAGATGGCGGTGTCTTACTTCTAAGTGAGCAAGCTGAACTTATCCTGCCTGCAGAAGATCAGCAGGATACAGACTCACTGGGATGGTTCCTGCTTTGATCTAACACAGTCTGATAATCCAGCACCTGTACTCATCTGGAATCAAGGTCCAGAGCCAAGAGTGCTATACGCATATCCCTGTAACCAGGGCATTAGGCGCCCTAGGCGAACCTTCTGCCTTGGGTCTGCCCCAGCCTCATTCACTCACACAGGCCCCCTTTCTCTTTCTTACACACTTAGGTTCCTTGTCTCATTCACACACGCAACTTTACACAGGCTCCCTCTCTCTCACTAACACCATTGCTCTCTTGTACACACACACACAATCCCTCTCACTCACACACACAAACAGAGGTGGCGCTTGTGGCCCGCCGAGACTCTGCTTCTCTCGGCTGCAAGCAGGGTGGATGATGCTCACAGCCCGCCAAATCTCTGCCGCTCGCGGCCCGCCCAGTCGCTACTCCTCTTGGCCGTGAGTGGGATGGGCTCCACTCGCAACCCCACATGGCTGGCACCCTAGGCGACCGCCGGCCCTGCGTGTAACCCATCTGCAGTATCGATATCCAGGTAAGCCATCTCTCAGATTGTCCGATTGGGTCGAGAAGAAGTGGTTAATGCTTAGATCAAGGAAAAGACTTTGGCACTCTTTTATTGGGAGTCAGATAGCCCTTCAGGGCTGAGGTGGGTTCACTCTTAACCATGTGGAAGAAGTGACTCGTATGCAAGATTTCTTCTCTAATGGACTGGTTTTACGAGAGCAGAGTGGGGTTGCAATATCTCCCACCAGTAAGACCTTGAAACATGTACTTCCTTTAAACAAGAGAATCCTCTAATCGGCCTTCTGTATCTGAGAGTGACAGCCTACAGTAATATGCATCTTTCACCAAACGTGCAAGTCATCTTTATAAGGCACACTCAAGTTCTAGTATTGCTTCCTGATCAAGAGTGTTTACAGGTTGGGTTATCTTTTCTTGGACAAGCAATGCAGACATTGTAGTACCTGAGCTGTCTTTAGCAAAATGCATGAATCCTGCTGGACACTCAGAAGAAAGCTGGAATAGAAGAACCTGGGGTCTCTTTTTTGTCTAACGAAGGAATCACAGTCACAGATTTTATGGAACAATGCACAACAGATTACAGCCCTACGGATTTATGTCAGCCTTCTCTCCAATTAAGGATCTGTAGGTTCAGAAAATATAGTGCAGCTCCTCTTTTATCAGTGGCACGCGCAGGGTCGGTGTTGCCACTAGCCCACGGTTCCCCTTGTGCTGGGAGCCCATGTGCATTGCACTAATGGTTACTCCACAACTGTACACAGGGGGTAACATTTGGAAGGCTGAGCGGACAAAGCAGATAGTTTCATTGTCATAAAAAAGTGTGACTGCTGCTGACTGTAAAACAGTAAAGGAAATATTAAAACTACCTCTTACCTATTGATACAGGGAGCATGAGCACTTTTCAGCTTGGAACACTTTTGAATTTGGAAGTCGAAGAATGGAAAGTGTCACCTTGGGGAGGGGAAAAACATTAAAATTTAGTGATCTAAAAAAGGGGGACAATTGCAGTTTTTAAGGTTGTTACATTCTGAGTTTATCTTCCCTTTGAAAGTTTTCCCATTCTTGCAGGACTCTTATTATTTAGCTTTTGCTGGCATCTAGTGGCCTAAATGCAAGCATGATGAAAGCACTCAAAAATACTGAATTAGAAAGCACTTCCACTGCTTCAGCCATATAATGATCAAGGATTCCTGAGACAGGCACAAGGTAGGGGAAAACTTTCCGGCACTTTGTCTACGTTCCCCGAAGTGCTGCTGCAGCACAAGCCAGCAAGTATCAGAAAGAGTGAATATGAGCACTACGGGGTCCCCATCGGCTGTTAACGTGAGTCTTCCAGCTGCTGACAGGAAGAGGCAGCCTGAGCTCTGAATGTATTCACTCTTTCAGTCAGTACCCAAAATGCAGCAACTGTACCTGCAACGCTGCACTCTTTACTTTTACCATCAGATCAGCTGACAGGGGCAAAGCAACAGTACCGGGCACACTGCCTTTCCTATTTAACCTTATCAATTGCAATGTCTTCCTAGAAGACGCCCACCTCAACACCCTGAATCGTGTATTTTGGAAGCGAAGCATGGACTCTGGGACCCGGCGTGCCTCAGCCTTTGTATTTTCCAAGTCGCACCTGCCGGTCTTGGAATGCACTCTTTACTTTAGCTAAACAACTGTAAACGGATGAACTGGCATAGGTATTGCATAGACTAAGACCGCAGATGAGGACGGCAAGAAGGAACCGTCCGGTATCTGCCCAGGTTAGCTCCTGTCGCAATACTCTGGCCTTCCCTTCACTTCTTCGCAACCAGGGACCCACTGTGCTTATTCCAGACTTTGCTCAATTCCCGAACTGTTTTCTGCCTCCCTTACCTTGCCTGGAAGGCTGCTGCAGGAGTTCCCCACCCTTTCCATGAAGAATATAGTTTTAGGAACTCTGAAGAGTGATGCAAGACGCATCTTTGGCATGGTAGCGTGCAGCTGGTTTAACTGCTGGTTCTAAAGCATTTTTTTCAATATTTGGTCGAACGGGAGGTCTGGTACAGAAATGTATTTCACTTAAGTCATGAAGAAATGCAGAAAGGAAGAGTACTGAAGTCCAATTGCCTTGTAAATAAACGTTGGCAAAGATCTTTGATTTTTATATAAACAACTCTGAGGCCAATATTCAAAAGCCATTTAGACAGATAATTCACAAGTTATCCTTCTAAATGGCTAATATGGCATAGTCAGCCTCTCATCCAGATAACAAAAAGGGGCGTTTCAGGGGCATTTTGGCTATCCAAGCCGAATATCTAATATTGCTCCTGAGACTACCTTCTTGGTGCCTGATATTAAACTTTCTAGCACTTCCTTTCCATAGTGAGTGTAACATGAAGAACTGCCTTCAATTTAAGTTGTGATCTTGTTGATGCCTAGCATCCAGGTGACTTGAGGTACAGGGGAAATAAAATCAAGAGGCAAAGAGATTGCAGGGAAGGACAAACTTTCACCTCACACGTCTTAAACTCATAATTCACTGCGCTTTGCAAAAGACCATCTCCTCCTGGTGTTTTGTGTCTTACTTTCATTTTGATGGCTCTCTGGATGTACTCTAACACGTCAGCTTTGCTTTGTACTCCCAAGTCGTTGACAGATGTTATCTGGTCCCCATGGTTAAATAAGCAGCTTTGGCCTTCCCAGTTGGAGACGCTGTAAGAGAGAAACGTAACATTGCTCATTAATACCATGGCGCTGTACCGTATCCTTATATCTCATTCTCCATTTGCAAATTTCTTGTCCATGTTTCATGGACTAGGGATCATTCAGAGGTCGTATATTTTGGGTCAAAAAAGTGGTCCTCCCAAGACAAAAGTGGCGACCATTTAAAGAGTGGCAAACTACTCACAGCTACATCCATTCACATTACATCCTGCTGTTCATGACTTTCTGTCACTTAAAGCTGAGCTATGCAGATTCTTTGTCTGAACTACATTAAATATGCTCAAACGATTCAGTCATGCAGACTGACCACCTTGGAAGTCTCCTCAGATGCATTTTGGACTAGGGTCATATCTTAAGACTCTACTGAAATGCAATGATCTTGATTGATTTTTTTTTTTTTTTTAGCAAAGCTACAAAAATGGTAATTTTTAAGCCCTTGCTCCAACAAGCTAACAATCTGAGCAGCTACCTGAGGCCATAGGAGACAAAGTGACTTGCCCAAGGTTGCAGAAACAGGATTTGATTATTGCTTTCTCTGCAAGCACTGTGTTATTATTCTTATTATTTGCAATACAGTAATGCAAGTCCCTCCAGTCATGGATAGGAAAAGCCTTCCCTGTATTTATAGCTGACAAAGTAGAAATCATTCCAAAGACATGAGCTGTACATCTGAAGTTAAGATAAATTGGGCCTTGGGGGCGATTCGTCTGAACCTAGCAGCACTCACCATACGCGATTCCCAATGTCAGCGAGTGTTAGATGCTTCTTGATATCTTCTTTTGAAAGGTCAATATCCAGCTTTTTTAACTGGCTTTCAGCTGTGCATTCACTGTGAGAAACAGATGCATTGTCAGACACTGAGAATTACCTTCCTTCCTTATTATTCAGGCATTTCCCCCCACACAATTCATTTTAAAGGAGACCTCTTAGCCAATAGAAACCCCAGAGACCTTTTTCCTTGTAAAGTTCATCAAAATAAGTGTAGAAATTCTCCCAGGATAAGACATGGAGCCTTACTTGAGCAGGATCTTCAGCCGGACATCCGAAAGTCCTTTTGGCTTCGGCAGCCTTGCTTCGTCAGGGGAGCGGCAGTGGCTGGACGGGCTATGGCTCCTCCTGCTGCCTGCACATGCAGTGCACGTTGTGCGTAATGCTGGTTCATGATGCTCTTCAGCGGAACTAAATTAACAACAGGGTGGGTATTTTTGAAGAATTCTGAATATGTTTCTAGGATGCCTTCCATCAAAGCCCTTCAAGCTTTACAGTCATAAGGACGTGGCGCTTTAGAAATTTGCACGTGGTCAGCCACCTCAGGTCTCCTTTTACTTTGAATGGTCCTCACAAGCCCAGATTTTCAGACAAGGCCACAACCCATGCTGACAATTTGATTTTAGTTTTGAAAACTGCCAACAAGCTGCAGCTTGACTGATCTCTTTGACTTTCCTACTGGGACATCATTGTGCGAATGTAAGTCGTGTGATCTAACACACAGTATCACAATTATAAGCAAGAAGGAATTTTATGTACCAGTGATCCAGTCCATAAAGGACCTTAATAATTACCAAAAAAAAGGCTCATATTTAATACCGTATGGTTATGGGCACCTTCTCTGGGAACCTCCAAACACTTTGAAAGGAAGTGATATGTGATTATACCACAATATTATAATGAACTCTAGCACGGTGTAGTTGGTCAAGCATGCATGACCGACAGCTGGGAGATATCTAGAGCTAGAGCTTCACAGGTCAGAACAACTGGGTAGACAGGGTGGGTCAAATGCTCCGTTTAACTGCTGACACTTTCTGTGTTCTGGTACTATGGGATTTGTTTCCTGACTCAGTCTGTGCAAGCCGGCAGCTGTGACATCAGCTCGAATTTGATCGATCAATCAATCAATCATATGCCCCTGCTGTAGAATTTACCTGTGTCTTAGACCTGCTCTCCCTGTTGTCCAACCTTCTGGCAACTGAGGGGAAGGGAAGGGAGACGAAACAGCACCAACTGTGCCTAGGGGTGGCAGAAACCTAAATCTGTCACTGACCCAGCCTGATTCTGAGCAGAGAGAGTTTCATCAGTTGTTCGCTCCATGCCTTCTGTGTAGGAGCCTTCAACAAGTTAATAGGGCAAGGAATGGAAACACCGTTTGACTTCTCTCTCCTACAGCACTGTCCACACACGGATCTTCCCATATGAGACATGCACTCCCTGCTATAACCCAGAGGAGAATCAAGATCGCCTGGACAAGGTGGACACCCTTTAGAATTTCTGTCTCCGCATTATTTCTGTGGGAAGCGTCTCTCCACAACGCCAATGAAATGGGCTGTGTTCTGCCCGCTTACCTCTGAGAGTCTGTGGAGCTGCTTCTAGACCTCTGTCTGGGCAGGGAGCTGCTGATTTCCGGTTGATTTCGAAGCCTGGAATCGGAGAGAATGAGAAAGCGTCAGCGAGCCGTAGCCCGAGGTGACGGAGCACGGGCAGTAACTAAATCTTTCCCCGAGAAGGAGACTGATAAGCCACTTCCTCTTTAATTTACAGGAGCTCTGTCAGGGCTCACTGTGGGAGCTTGAAGCTGAGCTGCTGTGGCGTTTCTGGCGCTGCAGTTTGCGAATCCTTTACTGCTCCGTGGCGGTAAACCGACGTTAGTCATTCACGCGTGACGCCCTGCAGCTCTGAATATTCCAGTGGTCATGAAAATGGCTTAACAGGCAGCCAAACGGCCACAGAAGCTTGAACTAAATAAGGGAGGAGGGTGAGCAGGCAACCAGGAACTTTTAGGGATTTCTTAACTTCCCCGTTTTGTCAGCCCTAACTGTGTTTCTTGACCTGGAAGCTGGTTTGATGATCTGACAAAGCCAGACCTGCTCAGGGGCTCCATTAACATGGAAGGACATCCTTCCCCTACCCCTTCCCAGATGATCGTGGAAGCCCCGATGACCTGCCTGGCATTATAATTGATGCAATTATTGGCTTTTTGCTGATTAACTTCTGCAAATAATTTGTATAGAAGAAACATAAATAGCAGCCTCTTGCTTATTTATTCCACTTGCAGTAGCTACACGTCTGGACCTCTAATTTGCATTAATTTGATATTTAAAGTCAGTCATGTCAAGTGAATGAAAAAAAACAGCAATAGGTTAGAGAAAGAAGTGGACAGATTTAAGTTTAACTTGAAATACCTTGTTAAAGAGGGTTAAATAACCCTTAAAATCTCCCCTTCAGACATGCACTTCTTGAGGATTGCCTCCTGGGTCCAGGTCATAAGGAATTGCTAATCCAGTCCTGCTCTTACCCTATTGCATGCAGGTAAATCAATGGGACAATCAGAACCACAAGTCCCTGCATGCAACAGGGTAAAAGTAGGACTGGATTAGCGTTCCCCTGTGACATGGAGCCAAGTGCAAACTTTATTCTTGAGAGAAATTCTTTTAGTCTACACGACAAAAATCAGTCCACCTGTACCGGGCAGCAGACACACCAAAGGGGCTGATTTTGCCCAAATTTGATGTACCTCAGCCCTAGCCACTCTCCATCTGTGAAGGTTTAGGACAGAGGCAAATGAGAGTAGAAGAAAGAGAGGCCTATGACAGCAGGCTGGACGAGGTCCTGGAGTGGGCTAGGAGCCTCAGGGCGAACCGGACTGAATTTAAAGTACTATGCACCTATTTTCCACCTGCCTCCCCCAGGCTGCCTGTGGACACTGCCGAGGCCCTGCTCCCATCTGCTCAGCACATCAAGAGGCCCACCCCGGTGCTGGAAGAGAGACCTGCTTCAGCTATTCTGCAGGAGGGGGCGGCCTGCCACCCACCGCTGAGGCCCTGACCCCTTCCAATCAGGCCATTATGGGCCGCCATTTAAGATGGCCTGCTGTGGGTGGCAGGTCACCACCTAAGGGGTGAACTGAAAGGATTTGCCCCCTTGGGGAGCAACAGAGCTAGATGTGCAGAGAGGCATTGGGGTAATTCTGTCTGCAGGTTTCTCTTTCTAGTTTGTGGCCACTTATTCTGTATTTGGAGAGGGTCTGTCCGACTCCGCATTATTTCCGTGGGAAGCGTCTCTCCACAACGCCAATGAAATGGGCTGTGCTCTGCCCGCTTACCTCTGAGAGTCTGTGGAGCTGCTTCTAGACCTCTGTCTGGGCAGGGAGCTGCTGATTTCCAGCAGATTTCGAAGCCTGGAATCGGAGAGAATGAGAAAGCGTCAGCGAGCCGTAGCCCGAGGTGACGGAGCACGGGCAGTAACTAAATCTTTCCCCGAGAAGGAGACTGATAAGCCACTTCCTCTTTAATTTACAGGAGCTCTGTCAGGGCTCGCTGTGGGAGCTTGAAATCCTGTTGGTGCAGCAGCGGCGGTGGCATTTCTGGCTGCAGGTTTCTCTTTCTAACTTGTGGCCATTTATTCTCTGTTTGGAGAGGGTCTGTCTGGGTTCTGCATGTGTGACCAAGGTGAGCTATTCTGCTAGCATGTGGTTTCTGTGGAGGCGACGTACAGCAGTCTGACTTTTTATATTTTCTAATCTGCACCTCATGGGAGGTTACATACTCTGCTGTAATACTGGCAGCAATGCCTTTTCATGGGAAGAGTTGCTATTGCTGTTTCAGTCCTAGCAGTTAGTGCTGTTATGGTAGGTTTTCTATATATTTATCTATTTTAAATTATTTTTATCCTGCTTATAAACACTCCAAGTAAGCTAAGCGGGTTACAATTCAACTAAAAAAAAAAAACAAACAAACCCAATATTCACATTAAAACCATATACATGTTTTAAACAAATGACTAAAACTTGAACTAGGTTTACAATGAAATTAACACTGTTTACGTCCCCAAAGGCTTCCTGAAACAGGAAGGCCTTCACCTTTTTGGTAAACATTTTAACATCAGAAATAGCAGAGGGGCTGATCATGTTTTTGCAGGATTTTGTGCTGCTTCACAAGGCATCTGCGTCTCTATAGCTACCCCTCTCTCTGCTTTACCACCGCACCAATCCTATAAACATCCCCCAGTCTCCTGTCTTCCTGCTTACAACATTTTGGGTGCAGAGAACTGCCTCCTGCATGATCGATGGCAATTAATTCATTGCATCTCCCTATGCATAATTGAGATGTTAGCAACGGTACGTTATTGCCTATTGAAACACTGAAGAATTGTTTACAAACTATGGGCCTCATTTTCCAACGCTAGCACACGCTTGCGCTAGCAGGGCAGGCTTGCGTTATCAGCGCAGGCGTGCGCTAGCGATATGGGGGCGGAGTCGGCCCCGGAAGAGGAGGAGTCGGGACGTCACCGGGGCCGACTCTGCAAAGAAGACGCGGACGGCGAAAAGGTAAGGAGCCTTTTCGCGTCCTATTTCGCGCCCAATAGCGCCACCTTTCACGATGGCGCAATTGGGTGCGAAACCGGCAGCGATACTTTAGAAAATGAGGCCCAATATCCGTTTGCTCTGAGTAATGGTCCATAGGTTTTCGTTCCAGGGAACCACGGGGCCTGCTTGGAATATTCCACTGTATAGAGGAAATATTACGCTACCACTTACGATTCCATCGTCACATAATGATTCCCGGCGTCCAGGTCATCGTCAGAGTCCAGCGTCTCGTTTCCAGACTCCATAAGGTCATCGCATTCTACCGGCTCCTCGCGCACCTAACGAACAGCAACGTGACACACGTTTTAACAAGCTTCCGCGCCTGCAAAGGCTCCTAGTCCCCCCTGGGTGCTGATGTCAGGCCAGTCTTGGGCCTTTATCAGGATGATTTTCAACAGGTCAACAATTTTGAAAACAGCAAAATATATTATTAAAAAAAATAATAATAAAAAAAAGACACCCCAAAGAAACAGACTTTTAGGTTGCATAGACGTTGATGGGCAAAATTCCAATAGGTATCGCAGACTGGTTTTTTTTGTGATATTTTTCTTCTTTTCATAATAAGAATTCTTCACAAAAGCAGAGTTTAATTTGCATACATAAAAAAGCAAAATTTAGGTTTAAAGACAAGTTGCTCTTCAGGATCACAGATTATTTGTTGTTGATTTGAGTTCTGGACTCCAGGCCTCTTTTTCAGTTTTCAGTTTCTCTGAGAGTCCTGCGCACATTTTGATCTGTACCAATTTTGCTTTTGGCATTAAGTGCTGGTTTTGACTGCTTGTTGGTGTATGCCATTGTTTTCTTGATACATACATTAAAACATCCCTCTCTACCTTCTGTCTTAAAGAAGGGATTTAAGAAGGAAGAGATATTTTAAGTTGACCAACCATCCAATGTGGGATGTCCTATATCAGTGGTCCTCAAATGTACAATTAGCCCACCTCAAATGGCCTAATTTTAAGAATATTCCTAATGAAAATGTATAAGATACTTGATACAATGGGGTAGATATTCAAAGCCCATCTAGGTAAGTAACTTAGCCAGATAAGTTACAAGGAATATTCCGCAACATGGCTATGCCGAGGAATATCCACGTAGAATTTGCTACTTAGCCAGCTAAGTTGTATCCAGGTTTAGACTTGCTATTCAGCAGGTCTAACTTAGATGGATAACTTATCTGGCTAAGTCTCAATATTGTTACTTAGCTGGATACTTTATCTGGCTAAGTAGCACCATCCTGATCTGCCCCCAAGTTAGGCAGCTAACCAGATAGCTGGATAAGTGACTTATCCAGATATCTAGCGGCCACTGAATAAAAAAAAAAGAAAAGAGATATTCAGCAGCCTCTAGTTAGCTGGATTAAGTCCTACTTCTCTGGCTTTAGAATATTGACCTCAGGGAGTTTAAGAATCAGATTGATGTATGCAAATATATCCCATGCATATTTATCTGGGATACCCTGAAAACCAGCCTGGATGAAGTCTCGAGAATAGGTTTCAGCACTCACTTGTTGGATTATGTGTAATGGTTGAACCTTTGCAATCTCTCACTGTTTGTAGACGGTGACATTGTAGGGAGGACAGCTGCAATCCCTGTTAGAACAGCACTAAAATCACTTACCAAGGGTTGCCACCTCCTTGGAACATCATAAATTGCATCTTCCTTGCTTCCTTGCTGCGAGCAGGGATTTTCAGGTGCTTGGATATTGACCATCTTTGGTGGTGGCTGAAAATAAAAAGCTCAGAATTCAATATTCTTATTTCATGGACCATGACCTCCCCCTTTTAAGCTTTGAATTCCCCGAAAAGTCATGACATGGGCAAAGAAGGCTGAGGGAGAGGTTGAGGAGTGGGGGGAAGAGATCTATCCCGAGGAAGGCTTCAAGTAACCTGTTTGGAGGACTTTACTTCAAACAAATATGGAATACTAGCCACATGGACAGCTAGCACTTTAGAGTAAAAGTCTACATTTTTTCATACACCTAGAGCATGGTTTACCTCTCTCTTGGGGCATTTTCTCCACATTGGTATGTTTTGTGCATATCTTGCCAGGAATGAACCTCGTTCGTAAGCATGGATTTGTTAGGAATGATCTCAACCTCTCAATCAAATTTACTGCTAGTGCCCTTCTTAGTACTTGAATTGTGTCAATAAGAGCCTCCTCCTGGCGTTCATAGGGTGTAATTTTTATAGGCAACATATCAAGGTGTACTTGGAAATTCTTAATCAGGCCAGTGGCACCCAATATAATTGGGACTTTTCCTAGACTTTTCTGCCACATTTCTTTGATCCCTGATTGCATCTCTTGCTACTTAAGAATATTAGCTTCCGCCATATGATCCACAGAAATCAGTGGGTACGGTCACCTCTATTAGCAATGCTATTCTTGTGGTTTTATCCTGCAACACAATATCTGATTTTCTAGCATCTTCCTGTCTGTGGGAATAAGTGATCACAACTTCTTCATACTCTTCTATTCTCTTAAGGTTGTGTTCCCAGGATTTGTTTGGTATGTTGCTGTTATGTTTACACAGTTTCCAATGAATAAGCTGGGTCATCCTTCTGACTGTGTATCACATCCGGCAACAAGATGTGTAACCATTTCCAGTTCTGTTCTGTAGAATTTGCATTTGTCTATTTTACCCATATTTTCTGTGCTGGCTTTGAACCATTTTGTCCGTAGTCCACTATCCTGTGCTGCAGTTATTAATCTCTCATTGATAACTGCTGACATGTTCAATCTTGATTCACGGGGGGATTTCTGGAGTAGCTCTCTCCACTTCTCGCGCGGTATTTGTACTTCTGCCAGATATTCGTCCTTGTTTGCTGATCTGATCCTTTAAAGCATTTTTCTTGTTTTACTAACTCTGTAGCTTCTTTCCCTTTGTGTGCTGGTGGATTTTCAGTCATTCCCTCCATTCGCCAGAGCAATTGTCTAAGCTTAGGGACTGAGCCTGTTGATGCTTCCTTGCTTTCATACTTCAGTACTGTTTGAGCATTTGGGTCCATCGATGTCATTAAGTGTGCCTGAAGCCCTATTATGCTAGCTCTATGTGCGTAATCTATTTCTATACGACCCGTACAATCTCAGCATGCCCTGGTTCTCATAGATTATCTGAGGGGCATGGAGAAGCTTCCTCGGCTTTGCATCCAATTCTTCCAAGATATTTAAGGGGCCAGTCTCCCATTCCAAAACTGGATGCGAGTGCAGGAATTGCAAGCTGATTACATTGCATGCCATTTCTGCTGTTAAAGCACTATTCTGTATCAGCTTCACTCGCCTGTAGAATTCTTTATTGAGCTTTTCTTCTCTAGTATGGAGGTTCTGTTATTGCTGCATTAAGAATTTGCTGTTCTTGCATTTATAATTCTGATGGTACTTGGCTCTATTAAATTATTTTGAATGTAAATGAGATAAGAATGTTTCTTGATACTAGCCTGATACGTTCGCGTGACGCACCAGGTGCAGGTTTTACCAGGAGTTTGTTTTGGGATCCAGGTCTTGACCTGATAATCACTGACCTACGATATTCCATGCAAGGTGAAGGTGTTAAGGAAAGCAGCGAAGGTCTGGCTCTTATTTTGCCTCATCACTGCTGCAGCTGCTCCTCTTAGAGCACATAACCCTGAAAACAATATGGCCGACTTGATCACATGTTATGGCAAAGCCTCATTTGAAAGTGGCAAACCCCATTGGAGGAGAGCGTTCCTAGAACCAGTTATAACAGAAAGTACACTTACCTGATTGTGCTTTTCAGGGAGGTCTGGCAAAGGATCTGAATATGTTCTCCTCCTACATTCCAAGTCAGGAGTTTTCTGCACAACAGAGAAATTTAGCTAACTACTGGGCATCCAGTTTTATGTCTAAAATAGTGGAGACATGCTGTTTTCATGCCCTCTGATGTTAATTCATTACAGTCTTTAAAAAAAAAAAAAAGATTTTCAGTGGGGACCTACTCTGAGTTAGGGTTCCCAAATGGTTCATTTTTGAGAGCAGGTTGATTCAGTCCTGGGTTTTACCCCCATTGCATGCAGGGACTAATAGTTCTGTTCTTCCTAGTCAGTGGCATCATTACGAGATGGCCCAGGGGTGGCAAGAGCTCCTCGCCCCTGCTGTCACCCCCAAGGCTAAAGGAAGAGAAAGCAGAAGCCCACCAAAATTGCCTTAGGTGGACCAGAAAGGGGAGGGGGAGGGTTGGCCAGGCCCAGGCATTCGGGCCCCTTGCCCTGAATCACCCCTCCCCCAGCCAGAGGGCAGAGTCTCTTTTATCCTCTCTGTTGCCTGCGTCCATGCTTCAGTCGTGGGATATGGCCTGCTGGAAGGAGAGAAGAGGTGCCAGTCTGCGGCCCAAAGGGGGAATGAGGAGCTCCTCGGGGAGAGGAAATGAGGACTCAGAGACTGATGATTTGTGGGAGAGTGGAGACTCAGAGATTGGATAGGTGAAGAGAGGGGACTCGGGGATTTGGAGGAAAGGGCAGAAGAATACGGACTGAAAGACTGAGGGGGAGGTAGTGGGGACTCAGGAGAGCTGGATGGTAGGTTTAGAGGAAAAGTGGGGGAGAGAGAGGAGGGAGAGCAGGGAGATTGATGACTCACCAATTAGATAGTATGAGTAAAGGTGGGGGGTGGGGGGAAGAGAAGGGGCTGAAGGGTGAGGACAGGTTAAGAGGTAGTGTAAATTATCTGGAGGACTGGGGAGAGGATGAGAGGCGGTAGAGAGGGATGGAAGTGCTGTGGAGGGGTAAGAGAGGAAAAGGACGGGTCTCTGAAAGAGGACTCTCTCTTGTAGTGTCTTTGGTAGCCAGTTTAAAGGTGGGGCCCATGCCATGGTGGATGGGTGTGAATGACACTTTGGCTTGCCCTCCACCCAATTAAGTAGCTATGTGTAGAGATGCCACTGTTCTTACTGCATTCCCTAAGAAAACATAGAAATGACTGCAGAAAAGGACCAAATGGTCCATCCAGTCTGCCCAGAAAGCTTATGGTATTATCTGCCGCGCCATACAAATCCTCCTATACTTCTCAGTTTCCCAGACCGTCAAAGACAGGGCCCTTGTTGGTTGCTCTTTGGGTCCAATTTTTGTAACCTCTTGCCATTGAAGCAGAGAACAATAATGAGATGTATCAACAGCATGAAGGCTTATTGGTTAAGGGTAGTAACCGCCACACCAGCAAGTTACCCCCCATGCACTCTTTTCTTCATTCCCATCCTCTAGCCTTTAGGGATCCACAGTGTTTATCCCATGCCCCTTTGAAATCTTTCACCTTTTGTCTTCACCACCTCCTCCAGAAGGGCATTCCAGGCACCCACCACCCTTCTCTGTGAAGTAATATTTCCTACATTGATTCTGAATCATACTCCCTGGAGTTTTATTTTGTGACCTCTAGTTCTACTGATTTCTTTGCAACAGAAAAAGTTTGTTGTTGATTGTGCATCATTTAAACCTTTCAGGTATCTGAAGGTTTGTATCATATCTCCCTCCCCTGCACATCCTCTCCTCCAGGGTATACATATTTAGGTCCTTCAACTTCTCCTCAAAATCTTTTGATGGAGACCACCCACCAATTTGGTCGCCTTTCTCTGGACCACTTCTATCCTCTCTGTCCCTTTTGAGCTATGGTTTCCAGAACTCACAGTACTCCAGGTAAGGCCTCATCAAGGACCTGTAAACAGGGATTATCACCTCCTTTTTCTTACTGATTATTCCTCTCTCTATGCAGCCCAGCATTCTTTTGACTTGTCACATTGATTCGCCAACTTCAGATCCCTAGACACTATCACCCTAAGGTCCCTCTCTTGTTCCGGGCACAACAGCTCTTCATCCTCCATCATATACAGCTATTTTGGATTGCCAAACCCCAGATGCATGACTCTGCTCTTCTTGGCATTGAATCCCAGCTGCCATATCTTCGACCACCTTTCAAAGCATCCTTACATCTCTTCTCATTCTCTCTACTCCTTCCGGCGTGTCCACTCTGTTGTGGATCTTAGTATCATCCGCAAAAAGACAAATCTTTACCTTCAATCCCTTCCGCAATGTTGCTCAAAGATATTGAACAGAACTGGTCCCAACACCAATCGGGCATTCACTTAACACCATTCTCTCTTCAGAGTAGGTTCCATTTACCATCACCCGTTGTCTTCTATCTGTCAACCAGTTTGAAATCCATGTTACCACCTTGGCGCTCATTCCCAAGCTTCTCATTTTATTCATGAGTCTTCTGTGTGGGACCGTATCAAAAGCTTTACTAAATCCAAGTAAATCACATTGAGCTCTCTTCCCTGATCCAATTCTCTAATCACCCAATCAAAAAAGTCAGATTTGTCTGACAGGACTTTCCTTGGTAAATCCATGCTGTCTTAGATCGAGCAATCCACTGGATTGTAGATAGTTCACCATCCTTTCCTTCAGCAGAGTCTCCATTAATTTTCCTACCATTGAGGTGAGGCTAACCGGCCTGTAGTTTCCAGCCTCCTCTCTGCTCCCTCTTGTGAAGCGGGACCACCACCGCTGTTCTCCATTCTTTCGGCACCACTCCCGTTTCCAGGGATTTATTGAACAGGTCCTTCAGCAGACTCTCAGCACATCTCTGAGCTCCCTCAGTATCATGGGATGAACCTCATCAGGCCCCATGGCCTTGTCCACTTTCAGTTTTCCTAGCTCTTCCCATACATTCTGTACTGTAAATTAAGTTTTGTCTACTCCACCCCCATTTGCAGTCTTGTTAACTAGCGGCGGTCCTTCTCCAGGGGCTTCTTTAGTGAACACTGAACTGAAGTCCAAGAATGGAGTGACAGTAAAATTAGGACTGGATCAACCTTCCTTGAAAATTTGGAGCCAGGTGGCAACCTTACTATAAACCAGAGTTAGGCAACTCCAATCCTTGAATGCTGCAAACAGGCCAGGTTTTCAGGACATACAGAATGAATATGCTTTGGATATATTTGCATAGACTGGAGGCAGTGCATGCAAATCTCACTGTGGATATCCTGAAAACGTGGGCCTGTTTGCCACACTCGAGGACGTGAATTGCCTATTTTGAAATGTAATTGTTTGGACAAAAGAACACTGTGTGCTCAATGGAATAATTACAACCATGCAGATATCCCTAACTACCATCAAACTGGTAAGAAAATGTTTTATTTAATTGTAAATCATGGCACATAACGTAAAGGGTCATACATATCTGACAGCATTGGCAACTCAGAGTGTAATGATAAATGGAGTATTTTGGTGCTAATGTGATAGGGAAGTGAACAGATGCAGTGTTACAATGGTGTCTTAGATATATCAGGGCATGGAATGACCTCACCTATCTGTGTGATACTTGGGTAGGCATACAGTACTAATCCAGTTTGGGTCCCAGTCCTCGGGCCAAGAACCACTACCCTAGATTATATAATACACATGCATTTGTGAACGATATAGAGAAGAATTAGCAAAGTAATTTACATAGCTTGATAAATTGCTTTTTTTTTTATCTATCTGAAAATGTCACCCCCACCCCCTACAGCCCAGGGGGCTACAAGCATGAATTCTGTTTTACAATGGGTGCAGTTTTATCTGCATTTAGGGGAGGCATTCCCCTGTCATGTTTTGGGAATAATGCATGCAGACTGTATTTTCAAATCTAGATGAGTCATTTTACATTGCAGGTGCAAAGTGCATGGGTTTCTTTGTACCCCTGGCAATTTTCAAAGGGAAGGCATGCGTGTACCTAGGCAGGAAGTTTGCAAACTGGTCCCCCCATAGTGTGCTTGAAATGAGTTTGGAGTGATCGTATCTTCTCAGCCCCCATCATCATCCTCTTTCTTCCTCAGCGTGGTTGTGTCTGCTGCTCTTGGAGCAGATAACCCTGAAATCAATATGGCCGTCTTGGCCACTAGGGCGCTTCTGGTTAGCGAGAGATCAGCAGATGTGAAATCTCTGGACAAGAGAGTAATCGATCCCTGACACAATGGATTCAGCACAGGAAGGACACTTACCAGGCCTGGAGAAAGGCCAGGTATGGCTGGCAGAGGGTCTGAAGAGGGCCTCTGCTTGTCTTCAGGAAAAGGTTTCTCCTGTACAAGAGAAAGGAAGAGTCGGTCACTGGTCATCTAGTATCAGTTAAAACCTGCAATCTCTTCAATTTCAAGGGAAAAAAAATATTAGCAAAGGGGCCGTACTTTCAGCAGACTCTGAAGTTCTGAAATTGAATTCTCAGGTCTGATTTCAAAAACTGAACACCATGTGCACTAGTGATAACAACGTTTGGGATCCTGCCAGAACTAGGGTTGCCAACTGGCTCCAGATTTCCAGGACAGGTTGATCCAGTCCTGGTTTTACCCCCACTGCATGCTGGGCCTTATTCTGATTTCCCTATTGCATTCCCTAAGAAAGGCAAGACTATAAGTACCCTGCATGCAGGGGAGCAAAACCAGGACTGGATCAGCCTGCCCTGAAAATCTGGAGCCAGTTGGCAACCCTGGCCAAAACGGATCACTGTTGCAGACAGGATGCTGGGCTTGATGAACCTTTGGTCTGACCCAGACTCAGTATGGCAAATCTTATGTTCTTATCAAACAGGGCTTTGCGTTGACTTCTTTACTCCTTCCTTGCTAGTGATGTTTCTGTGCCTCTTAGGGCGGCTCCACTCCATTATTATTATTTATTTATTTGTATACCGTCAATCTGAATGATCAATCTTGGTGGTTTACAACACATTAAATACACATAAAACAACAGCATACATAATCCTAGATTACAGTAAATTATAACCTAATGTACACAACTTTACATAAACAATTATAATCAACTTACTCAATCACTCTTGAAAATGCTTGCCAAAATGCCTACCAGAACTCAGAAAGCAGAAGAATTCTCATTACTATGGAAGGAAATAGCTTTTAGGTTAAGAACATAAGAACATGCCATACTGGGTCAGACCAAGGGTCCATCAAGCCCAGCATCCTGTTTCCAACAGTGGCCAATCCAGGCCATAAGAACCTGGCAACAGGTTCTTATGGCCTGGATTGGCCAAAAACTAAGTCTATTCCATGTAACCATTGCTAATGGCAGCGGCTATTCTCTAAGTCAACTTAATAGCAGGTAATGGACTTCTCCAAGAACTTATCCAATCCTTTTTTAAACACAGCTATACTAACTGCACTAACCACATCCCCTGGCAACAAATTCCAGAGTTTAATTGTACACTGAGTGAAGAAGAACTTTCTCCGATTAATTTTAAGTGTGCCACATGCTAACTTCATGGAGTGCCCCCTAGTCTTTCTATTATCCGAAAGAGTAAATAACCAATTCACCTCTACCCATTCTAGACCTCTCATGATTGAGTATTTTAAATGTGGCACATTTAAAACTAATCGGAGTTAAAGGTTTGCTGCATTATAAAACCTCTCTACATTCACCCACTTAGGAACACTGAAACATGGCCAACTTGAGGTACTGTTATATATTTGGCTGAGTTTCAGTGGCTTTCTATAAGGAATTATCCATGCCAGAAAATGAGTGTATTACTAGTTGCTCCTTACATCATTCTCCTCACTGGTGCAAAGGTTCATGAAGAGGGAGTATGGTAAAGTGAATGCATGATTCTGAGTCCTAGAAAGTTCAGTTGTAGCTGAGGGAAACCAATTCTAGAAATGAAATGGTAATAGAAATATTTAGTTAGTAATAATATTTATCGTCAGGATAGTGTTAGCTAGAGTTCACTCCAAGGAAAGGGCTATTACTTAGTGATGTGCTGCAAGGATGGGTCCTTGAACTGGCTCGTCTCAACATTTTTCTAAGCAAATTTGCAGAAGGACTCATGGGAAAATTTGGGGTTTTTTTTTTTTTTTCAGATAAATCCAATATCTGCAACAGGGTAGACACTCAGTAAGGTGTAGAAATTATGAGAAGGGATTTAGTGAAGCTTGAGGAATAACCTGACAGATTAAGATTAAATACAGAACCGTGCATTTGAGCTGGAAAAATGCAAAGGGAGCAGTGCGGAATAGGAAGTGAAATTCCTTTTAAGCAGGAAACAAGAGCGGAATCTGGGAGGGGACCGTATCTAAAGATCTTAAGGTGGCTAAACAGATAGATAAGAAACACAGAAACATAATGGCAGACAAAGGACCCTATAGCCTATCCAGTCTGTCTGTCCGTGCCAACTATTCAGCTTTACAATCCCTGCCACTCCCATACTTTCTTCAGCTCAAATACTGTTCTGTGCTTCCACTCCCTCTTCTGTAAAGAAATATTTCCTTAGATTATTCCTGAACCTACCCCTCTTTCACCCTCAACCCATAACCTCTCATTCTACAGCCTCCTTTCCTGGAAAGAGGCTCACGGCCTGTGCATGGAAACTTTGGAGGAATTTCCCCTCTCTCGTCTTTCCTCTACGGCGCACATGTTTCTATCTTTAAGTCTGTCCCCATATGCTTGAGAATGAAGACCAGTGATCATTTTAGTTGCCTCCCTCTGGATCGCTCCAGCCAGTTTATATCCTTTTGAAGATGTCGGCTCCAGAGCTGCACACAGTATTCCAAATCAGATTTCACCAGGGACCTTTACAGGGGCAATACCTGCTGCCTTTTTTTCCTGCCCACCATTCTTCTCTCCCTCTGCAGCCAAGCATCTTTCTGGCTTTTGCCATCATTTTATCCACTCGTTTGGCCACAGCCAGAAAGCTGCTTGGCTGCATAGGGAGAGGAATGGTCAGCAGAAAAAGGGCAGTGATATTGCCCCTGTATAGGCCCCTGGTGAGACCTCACCTGGAATACTGAGTACAGCTCTGGAGGCCGCACCTTCAAAAGGATAGAAACAGGATGGAGTCGGTCCAGAGGGAGGCTACTGAAATGGTTTTCATTCTAAAGCATATGGAGACAGATTTCAAGATATAAGTGTGTATAGCCTAGGGGAGATATGATAAAGATATTTAAATACTTCCAGGATATCAATGCACAGAATGTGATCCTCTTTCATTGGAAAAGAAGCTCTGAATAAGGAGGAAGGGGAGTAGACTTAGGAGTAATCTAAGGAAATATTTATTTACAGAGAGGGTGGGGGATGCATGGAACAGCCTCCCAGTGGAAGTGGTGGGGCCAAAAATGGTATCTGAATTCAAGAAAGCCTGGGATAAGCAGAAGGGATCTCTGAGGGAGTAGAGCAGAATGGGCAGATTAGACAGGCAGTATTGTCTTTTTCTGCCATCACTATATAATGCCATCAGTTTATGCAATGATGAAAGTGTGCTCTAAATCCCAAGTCTATAATTTAAGGCACAGATTCTTCACAGAAATATAAGGTTGCCAACTCCACTGAAAAATAAAATGCAAGGGACATCCAGAAGGAAGCAGCTCTTTTACGCCACAGCCTAATCAAGTCTCTTCCGCTACCTCTGAGAACCAACAGGTGAGGGAGGAGGTGAGATCAGTGCTTGCTGCCGACTCTCCCCTCTGTCTGCTTCAGCTGTGCAGGTCCACAGCCTGGAGAAGCTGGGATCTCTTCTGGAAAGTGACCAGTTAGTGGCCAGCCTTCAGACTGCTGGCTCAGAGGTCCTGATGGCTGCCAGTCTCACACACCTAAAGCTAGCCCAGGGAAAATGCATGAATGTGTCTGTCTCTTAAGTTTCGACTGCAAGGAGGTCAAGTGACTCGTTCAAAATCACACAACAAGTAGTGGGGGTAGGGGAATCAAGCCTGTGCCATCCAGATGCTGCAGCTTTCTAGTCTTCATAAGTTCTGAACATGGACCCACCTTAGCAGCGTCAGAAGATATTCTGAAAGCGCAGATCCAATGTTTCAGAGGTAGGCATCATCTAACTAGTTTACCTAAAGTCCTGATACATCTGGGCACGTGGTCACAACTGAACCCCCCCGTCAGGTAGAATAATGTGTTCTCACCGGTTCATTGTGTTCTTCTTGCTTCGTTTCTTCCCATGCTGTGGATATGACCTCCAACCATTCTTCAACCTCTTTCCTGTAGTGACAAGAGAGATTGAAGACTAATGTAGCAGTGATAAGGCACTACAGGCTGATGGCGATTACTCGGTGAAGTCTTCTCGGAAAGCAGCAAATATAGCTTTTATGCACATTCACTGTGGATATCCTGGACACCCGACTGCCTGAGGGGTAAACGGGAGCCGCTAACTTAGGCCATGTATGAAGGAAGATGGGTGTCAAAAACAGGCACAACAAAAGGTCACATGAGATGCTGGTCTTTGGTGAAAGCAGGAAAGAAACGAAACACATGCCTTCCTAAGCAGCATAACAAAAGTAGGTAATCATATATCCACTGGTCACAAAGCAAGATCTTTGTTCTCCAAGATTTCCAGATCTCTACACTTAGACTTACTTGTCTTCACCAATGAGGAAGTAATCTCGGCCTGTAGTAAGTAAGGAAATGACCATGTCCGGATGGCACTGGAACATTTTACACACGCTGCTCCGCTTCTTCTCATCATCTATGCCCTGCTGAATTCGTAAAATCCTGCAAAACAGAGATAATGCATTTTAAAAACCAGACACTGCGGTTCCCTATCTACGGCACTTATTTTGTCTGTCCGCCTTTTAATCCTTCCATCTATAAAATGCTATATTGCCCTGCTTTTGGCACGGCACCTCACAGTATCGGCATTTGCGGGTTGGTACTTTTTATGCCACAGGACAAATTGCTTATGGCACTCATGAACTTAAAAAAAAAGCATCTGAATCTGACAAGCACTGCTTGCATTAAGTTATGATCTTTTCTTTGCTTCAAAATACAAAGTGGAAGGACCCGAGTGGGCAAAGGGGGATTTCTCCCCTGTTGTAAACGCAGTGAAACAATCCAGCAGCGCAAGAGATGCCGAGCCCACCGAAGAAAAGAGAAGGGATGACTAAACTGTTCCTATGCTCTGCTCTGCTGATGATCCCTGACACTTTAAGCTGAAAGGACCGCGCTCCAGAGTAGATGGGGCATGGCCCAGAACAGCAGCCTGGGAATCCTCGTTCTCAAGGATGGCCTCGTTTTCACGGCACTGCTGCTGCTGGTGGACTACTGCTTCTCTCGCTGTCTTCCGCTAAAGACGACTTTGCACGGGACGGCCTTCCCAGGGGGAGGTGGTAGAGACACAAACCGTAACAGAATTCAAGAAAGGCTGGGAGAAGCACAGAGGATCCATGGCAGCAAAGAAGCGAGGGGAAACGCCAGGGAACAACTGAGGGTTTACAGAGCTGCAACGGAAAGGAAGCTGGGCAGGACTCGAGTGGGCCTCATGGCCCTCATTCTCTGTCTTTTGATGTTTGAAACTTCGCCTTTTCCGAAGGCGGCGTGCTGCGGCCTGGAATTTTGCATTGTGATTTGCTGGAGGCGTGAAACCAGCGCTGCGAGCTGTTCCTGACCAGCAAAAACAGCTTTTGGAACTTTTGTGTTTGCTGTTTTTTGAGCGTTACACAGTAACGCCTTTTTTTGAGTAGGCATTTGTTTTTCGATAATGACTCAACCGTTTAAATCTCCTGTCCCGAGAGGGTGACTGGTTAAATAAGACGTCAAGGTTGTTAAAAACGAGTTATAATGTCTACGTTTCACACATACTGGCTTATTTCAATGACTCCCCGTTTCTCCGAGTGCTGAATTTTGTAGTAATGCAGGGCATAGATGTTCTGCTTGGATTTTGTGAGGATAAAAAGTCGTTTCTTCCAGGAGCTCTGTGGAATTAAAGAAAGAATATCAGATGTAATCCAACTGTTACTGGGGTATAAGAGCAATAAACATTAAGAGAGAATGGGGTGCCGGGGGGTCTACCTGGGAGCTGAAACGATTCGGGGGTGGCGACTTTCGGAGGTGCCCCTGCTTGCAGATTTGGCTTTCCTCATAAAACATGGAAGTGCGTTCTGAAGAAAGAACATAAAGCAGAGTTAGGAACACACATTGGGATTCAAAGTGAAGAGCAGGCTACAGGTCCAGGCAGTCTGACAGTCCAAAGAAAACTTTTCTGCCCCTGACCTTCATTTAACAATCCACGTTCAATAAGGAAGGTCTAAAGACAGACAATTCCTAAATCACAAGACAGTACCGGTAATTCTTTGTGATCATATCCAATCTCTTCCATTTTTGCCACTGACTTAGGAGAAGGGTGTAGTGCTGCTTCTATTACATGGGCAATGACTTTATAGAGGGGATAGATCCTCAGACATCACCACCTTTACTAAACCCAGTTGGTGGGCTATGTGAAGTGAATTGTAGGCCTCAGCCTGGTTTCTGGTGGACAGGAGTCCACATCACGAAAGCCATCATCGCCATGTTGTTGGTCTCAGAAGAGAGGCCAAAGGCTGCGCAGGCAATGGAGCACGAACTGTCCTCCGACCCTTGGGACTGGTCCTTCCAGAGCAGGATTGGGAGCAGACGCTTGCACTGCCGATGACCCTGTTGTTCTTCTAATGTGGATACATGGAGGACTAGGACTTCCAGTATCAAACTGGCGTCTTTCAAAAGCACTAAATTTACTATTTTGTAAAGAAAAGGAAGAAAAAGACCACCACTCTGTATTTACCTCAAGGAAATAAGAATAAGTGACAAGAAAAACTGAATATTAAGTCATTGAAATACAGAGCAATATCCCATGTCAGACCAAATATCTTTTATAGTATGAGGTGCAATGGGACAAATATCTCCAGATGTTTTGCCACTTTTGCGTGACTCAGGAATTTGCACAATTGAGTATCCAATCGGAGTCAGCTGTCTTCTTTTGTCTGCCTAGTGGCAGCAGCAGCAGAAGAGGTGCAGATAAATCAAAGCTGTATGTTGAGGTCTGATAGCCAATTGACATCTGGGCTGGTTCGGAGAATTACTTCAGTCCCTCCATAATATGTCAGATGTGTCTCACTGACTGCATACCTCCGTTAAAGAGGTCCATTGAATGGGTATATTGTCAATATCCTCTATGTAAGCGATTCAGTGCACTTCTGCAGAAGGCAGAAATCTTGATGGTTGGATCTATAAGGACATAAGAACATGCCATACTGGGTCAAACCAAGGGTCCATCAAGCCCAGCATCCTGTTTCCAACAGTGGCCAAAACAGGATGCTGGGCTTGATGGACCCAGTATGGCATGTTCTTATTGATCCAACCATCACGTTTTAGATTTCTGCCTTCCGCAGAAGTGCACTGAATCGCTTACGTAGAGGATATTGACGATATACCCATTCAATGGACCTCCTTAACAGAGGTATGCGGTCAGTGAAACACATCTGACATATTATGGAGGGACTGAAGTAACTCTCCGAACCGATCATATTTGTGTTGTACACAATTGCGTAGATTACATCTTATGCCAGCCGGAGGGCTACTCTCAAGATCAGCATTGCGTTGCTGGATCTCATTGGTGCGTGTAGGTCCAGTGGAGGGCTGAGCCTGCCTTGTTCCTGTTCTGGAATCCTCGCCTTGTCTTCGCTCCAGCCTCGCTCCTGCTCTACCCGTGCTCGTACCAGCTCACCTCCCGCGGTGTGTCTTGGGGCTCCTCCATGAGCCATGCCATGGCCCAAGGGCTCACATCCTACCTTAGATGGGACCGCGCCTCCACGCTCCTAACAGGGCCTGAGGGCGCGCTCCGCAACATCAAATGGAGTCAGGCTCTGTTCGGATCACATCAGCTCATAGTTTTCTTTGGCTCAGATAAGACAGGATGAGTCTAATCTGGTCCAGAATGCCCATCCTGAAGTACAACTGAAAAGGTCACGTGACTCTAATCCTTGAGGTCCACAAACCTGGTCCAGTTTTCAGGATATCCACAATGGTTATTCATCACATCTAAGTGTATACATTTGGTCCAAGAACCAGGTTAATTAGCGTAGTTGATTTATCATAGAAACCAGACCCGTTGAATACCATACAAGTCTAATTACTTTCTAGAATTAAAAGAACTCTTATACAGAATCTCTTTTCATTATGTTATTCAATGAGTAGGGGTTTTTTTTGTCATATAAAGCAACTATCTGAAGCTTTCATTACTACTGCAAAACTGTTACTCGGTTTTTCCTTGTGGAAATGGCACAGGGGAGCAATTTTTAAAAATTATGAGGGGGCCTGGAAGCGAAGTCTCGAAGGCAAACTTTTTGGGGAGAGTTTTCCCCTCTCTAAAAAGTCCAGGGCCAGTGGTGCCACAGATGCAAAGTCCGCGTCCTAAACATACACCGAGATCTCAGCATGAAAGCCCTGCCGCTTTCTGGCACTGCCAAGAGTGCCCATGCCGCTGTTAATTGGGTACAACTGCTTAGTGTCCCAGGTGAAACCTTTTGAAATGTGCACTCCTAACGTGGAAGAACTGGGATATCTTTTTCTCATTTACTCAGTGACATGGTTATAGCAATGCTACTACTAGCTTAGTTAAGTCAATTCATTACTTTCTTCTTAAGATGCGGGTTAAGTGAGAAGCAATCAGGGTCCTCAGTTGTTACCATGACTTGTCACGTTTATATCTCGTGATAGTAACTGATTGCTTAAGAAACACCCCCAGTGAAACCCGACAATTTCCTTCTGCTTTGTACCTGTGGAGTATCTTCTTCCTGTGCCTGACGGTCTCATGACGACTCGTAGCCTGCGAAAAGGAATGATTTATAGTTAGGAGGAGCGGATGTGCTGGGAACAAGATTCCCTGTCATATTAAGAAAGGAACCAGAAGGATGAATGAACAGGGCTTCCAGCAAACCTGTTTCTGAGCTTATTTTGGGTGGCGTGATACGCTAGGTCCGAACCTTCTCACCCTGGAGAGAGAGAGAGAGAGCGCAAGTCTTGAAAAGCTCTTTTGTGACCCGGAGCAACACAACAAGCAAAACTGTGCAGGGCTGACTCAGATATACGGCGTCTATACGTTCAGCTCCCGAAAAAATCCCGAAGAAACAGAAGAAAATCATTTCTGTCCCGCGCAGGCTGGATGGATCACTTGGGGTTTTATCCGCCCGCATTTATTATGTTACTCTGTCAGGCTTAGTGAAATCTGAAAACGTGACCTGATTATTAAAAAAAAAAAAAAACCAAACGATGATGATGCAGCAAGGAACGCATTACAACGTGAAGCCCCCAGAGGCTCAGCTGGAGCTCCCAGGAAGGCAGACCAGGCCTTTCTGTCGTACAGGCCGATACAGTACGGTGCGCTGGGCTTATACTGTAAGGGGTAATAGTGCGTCGAAAACACGTGGCCGATCCCCTGAAAACTAATAGCGCTCATCACAGTCGGAGGAAGCAAAAAAATTTTTTAAAAAAGTTTAAATTTAAAAAAATCTGCCCGCTGGTCCAGCAGATTAGAAAAACAGATGCTCAGGTTTACCAGCATCCATTTTCCTAACCCGTGGCTGTCAGCAGGTTTGGTAACCGACGCCGGTAAAACAGAGCGTCGGTTGCCGGGACCCGCTGACGGCCACCTCTTCGCTGATAAGGAGGCGCAAGGGACGCGCTATTGTCCCTAGCGCCTCATTTAGCGTGACCCCCTCATTTACATACAGAATCGCGCGCCCAGGAGAGCGGGTGCTCAACACCGAGCGCCGGCTCCCCCGCGAGCTTTACTGCGTCTGCCTGCTTGTTTGCCGGGTTTTTGCGGCTGCGCCAGAGAGGAAGTTGGAAATATAGCAGGAGGTTCAACGAGAGGCAGAAGATGCTGTGCAGCTCTTTCCTCCCTCAGACCGTTAATTTCGTTTTCCCCCATGGTGCAGCGACTGAGATAGGCACATTTAAGCGACAGGAGTGGCCGAAGCTACTGGGCCAGAAGCCTAGGGAGAGCTCCAGGCCCCCACTGGACCACCGTGAGAGTAAGGCAGGTCTGGGGGCTGGGAGTCCCGGTCTCTGGGGGCTGGATTGTTTTATTGAAGGGGAGAAGTGTGGGCTGGTGCTGACGGCGGGACAGGGGATGGGGGACTGTGGGCCTATGCAGACCCCCCCGGGGTGTTTTGATGACTTTTTTTTTTTAGGGGGCCTTACTCAGGGCTGTCAGTCCCTTTAAGCCATGGTGGTCCCCTGGCTGCAGGATACCATGGGAGTCACAAAGCAGGGGGGGTCATTTACTCTGGCAATTTCCCCCCCTCAGGGGGAAAATACCACAGCTTGGCGAATGAGCCCGGAAGATTGCACCTGAGGCCATGGAGCGTTAAAGTGACTTAGATTGCCCGAGGCCTCTCTCCTGCTTTGCCTCTGGGTTTTGATACTACGGTGTTTGTTAGGAATTCAAGTCTTTAAACTCTGCATTTCCTTTTCCGCCTATTTCCTGGGTGCGACTGTGCAAACTCCTTGTGTATCAGCTGTAGCTGGGAGCTGCCTGGCTGCAGGCTTTCTGCTGAGAGCAAGGCATCAGATTACAGAAGTAATGCCAGCTTTCCCAGTGGTTAGCATTGCTGCAAGGTCTGCCCAGCCCAAGCCAGGTCTGCTCTGAATAAATAATAAGGAGGCAGAACAGACCTTGAAAAATGGTTGTAAATTATTTGTACAGTGAGCTGGAACTGCAATTCAGATTTCAAGACCAGGGGACACTCCCATGAAAGTAACTGACACTTCGCAGATTTAAAGTACTTTTTTCAGTCAATGCCCAATTAAAAGCAGTGGAAGGAATTTGTTGCCGGAAGATGTGGTCAGTGGGTAGTATAGGTGAATTATGAAAAGATTCAGAGGAGATTCTGGAGAACAAGCCCATTAACAGGCAGGAGTGGGGAATGGATCTCCCCATTGGGATCTGCCTGGCACTTGGACTGGCCACTGTCAGAGACAGGATGCCAGGCTTGATGGGCTCCTGATCCGGCCCAGCATGGCACTTCTTATGTTCTTACATGTTCACCTTCCTATAAAGTAAGCCTTGGGTACTATTTAATGTATAAGTAGTAGTAATAATTACAATGATCCAGTAACTACGACATTGTATTGCATGGGGCAGTACTTGCATGCATGAAATCTATGAGGTGAGATCATCAATCTATAGTATAGACTAGAGGCTAGTGGTTCTGGCTAAAACATGTTACAACCGGAGCATTGCTGAATGATAGGAATGTGTGGCAGTGTGTTCAAGGGCCACCTCAGGACTTCACAAATCTGTTCTGGCAGGTTTTCAAGACATCCACAATAAACACACATGAGAAAAATGTACATTGAACGGAGACTCCTGATATGCAAATCTGCCTCATGCATGTTCACTGTGGACATCCACAATAAACACGCATGAGAAAAATGTACATTGAACGGAGACTCCTGATATGCAAATCTGCCTCGTGCATGTTCACTGTGGACATCCACAATAAACACGCATGTGAAAAATGTACATTGAACGGAGACTCCTTTTATGCAAATCTGCCTCGTGCATGTTCACTGTGGACATCCACAATAAACACGCATGTGAAAAATGTACATTGAACGGAGACTCCTGATATGCAAATCTGCCTCATGCATGTTCACTGTGGACATCCACAATAAACACGCATGAGAAAAATGTACATTGAACGGAGACTCCTTTTATGCAAATCTGCCTCGTGCATGTTCACTGTGGATCTCCTGAAAACGCAACGGGTTGGGGGCTCACCGGGGCACGTTTGGGACCCCCCCCCAGTCTACAGCTCACTTTCCTTTTTTTTTTCTCTTCCTCTGCTCCCTCTTGGCCCCACGTCGCTCAACAAAACGAACTTTATCTGGCCCAGTAAACCCAGCGCGGGGTCATCCCAGTTAAACTTGACAGTTCCGCAGAATCCTGGGCACGGCCCTGCCATCTGGCTCAGTGTTAGCAGGGCTACAGGCGCCAGCCCTTGTTTCAGCAGTGGGCAATTCGATATTTACATTCGGTCCATAGGAACAGAGAGGAAAGTGAGGTTTTCACCTTACTGGGTCCAGTAAAGCACTTTCTCACAGCCCTGACAGTTTTGCTTTGGGTCGTTCAATCCCTGGGCTTTTGGATTTCATTTCAAACTGCAGACTGGGCTGAGAGTTTGCAGTGGACGTTGCCCTTTCAATGGACCGGGAAGAGACTTTCAAACAGGTTTGCTCTGACGCTGGCAGTGCTTAAAATGCTTTCCTTTCCTTGTAATGTTTCTTAGAAAATGGCAATGATTCTTTTATTGTTACTTGGAATGACACCCGGAAGTCACTTTCTGCAAACTTTAAAAGCGGGAGCTCACCTCCTTTCAAAAAGCGAATACCAGATAGGGAGGAGGCCGTTTATCTATTTAGTATTATTTACACTTGATTTCATGCTTTTAATTAAAAAAAAACAAAACCCACCCAGAGTGAGTTACAAAAATCACTTTTAATTACTCAACTCTAAAGCATAACCATAAAAGCCCCTCCTCAAATCCTCAATAAAAGCAAATAATACCAACTCTTTCACCCTCGCTATTTACCCCACAGGGGGCGTCCATAAATGCCATCACACTGCTTTGGCATAAAATCAACCCCCTCCCCTCTCCTCACCCTCCATCCCAGATCTCCCAACCCAGACCCCCCCTCTAATCACAGCAGTGGTAACCCCCCCTCCCCCCCCCCATCATTTATGGACGGCCCCTCATCAAACAGCCCATTACATGGCAGCTCCGTCCAGTTCACCCTTAGGAACCCCCCCCCCCCCCCCCAATCCAACCAAATCATGAATACAATAAATCACATCCAACGCCCCGACAGAAGGAGGATCCCTATCCCGGGACACAGAGAACCATGGCCGAGGCCTCTCTCGCTCAACTTGCCCCAGGTGCCCCCTCGAACTGGGAGCAAATCGTCTGGGTTAGGGGGGTCTAGAAATTCAGGACAAGAACGCAGTCCAGGGGCGCGGGATTAGCCTTGTATGCAAGGAAGTTTGTTCTCATTCCTCTCCTAGACCCCAGACCTGGAGCTTCGTCGCTCCTCCTGCAGCCATCACCGGGGAATTGCCCCGCGATAAGTAAAGCAGGGGGAGAAATGTGCTGGTGATTGTGCAGGGTACTTACAGCAGGCAGAGAGTGCTCGGCTGATCCGCCCTGGTGGCTGCTCTTCCCGGCTGGGCTTGTGCTGGGCTTGTGCCTGTGCTCGTCCTTCCCTTGCAGCAGGCAGAGAGTGCTCGGCTGTGCTTGTGCTGTGCTTATGCCGTGCTGTGCCTGTGCTGTGCTCGTCCTTCCCTTGCAGCAGGCAGAGAGTGCTCGGCTGTGCTTGTGCTTGTGCTGTGCTGTGCTCGTCCTCCCCTTGCAGCAGGCAGAGAGTGCTCGGCTGATCCGCCCTGGTGGCTGCTCTGCTGTGGCTGTGCTTGTGCTTGTGCTGTGCTGTGCTGTGCTGTGCTCGCCCTCCCCTTGCAGCAGGCAGAGAGTGCTCGGCTGTGCTTGTGCTTGTGCTGTGCTTGTGCTTGTGCTGTGCTGTGCTCGTCCTCCCCTTGCAGCAGGCAGAGAGTGCTCGGCTGATCCGCCCTGGTGGCTGCTCTGCTGTGGCTGTGCTTGTGCTTGTGCTTGTGCTTGTGCTTGTGCTGTGCTGTGCTGTGCTGTGCTGTGCTGTGCTGTGCTCGCCCTCCCCTTGCAGTAGCTCAGTGGCGCTGCTCCTGCCCTGCTCCGCGCGCCCTTAAATAAGAAACGCTGCCGGGAAATCCCCCGGGTGTGACCTTTGCTGTAGGCTCGGCCCTTGCAGGGGACTTTTCTCTTGGCAAGTGCAGAACAGAAGGTTTGTGGAGGTAGGGAAACCCCCCTCCACCACCACCACTTACTGGATAAAGTGGCTTTAACAGATTGGAAATATGTTTATGTTTTAGCAGCACAATAACAGGGAGCCAGAATTAATCTCCCCCCCCCCCCCCCCCCAATAAGGCGATTCTTCTGTTTTCTAGATTTCACCTTTGAATGAATGCCGAGTCTTTTCCAGCCTTTCCATTCTCCCATCAGTTGTGAAACTGTAGGAAGTCCCCTGTTCCCTTCATAGTGTAGGACGTCAATACAGGCTACACCAGTGAGGTGCAGGCTGGCTTGCAGTACAGGCGTATAAAGTCCTTGATGCACCTGTCTATACCTGCCTTCTGATTTTACTTGCCTTGCCTTGCCAAAATGGGGCTGGATAGCCCATCTTTTGGGCACCTTCTCGCATCCAAGGCCATTTTGTCAAAGCATGACGAGTAAGATCACAGTGTGAGCTCAGGCACCTACAGCTAGCTGCACAAAGCATAAGCTCTCTGGGGCAGGCACCGATGGCTGAAGGGTATCCACTTTGGCGCTGTTCACGCATTCTTCAGCTGTTCAGAAAAAGCGGGAAAACCTCTGACTGTTTCCCCTCCCCGGAGAGCTTATGCTGGGAATCGAATTCCTGGGTCTGAGGTGCACTAATATCAGATTTCTGGTGGCCAAATTATTTACTGCTGGGTCCAATATTATACTCCACCTCAGACCCAGGAAGGACTAACATTTCCAGTGTAAGCTCTCTGGGGTGGGGACCTACAGCTGAACAGGATGCCAAAATGGCCTTAGATGCGAGGTTGTGCCCAAGTCGGGATGCCCAGTGCCCATCTCACATTCAAGCCCATTGTGCCACGGTGCCCGGGCGACACTGTTCAGCTGTCGTGCCTGTCCCATTGCGGCAAGGCACGGCAAATAAAATCCACGCATAAGCTCTCTGGGGTGGGCACCAACAGCTGAACATTACGCACTGGTACTGTGGCAAAACGGCATCGTGCCAGATCCTGGCTCGGGCGCGATCTCGCATGCCAAGGCCCTTTTTGGCGAGGCGAGCCAAGTGAAATGAAAGAGTAAGCTCTCTGGGGAGGGCACCTTTTTGTGCCTGAGTCAGGATGCACAGCGCCAAAGTGCACACTGTTTAGCTGTAGGTGCCCCCCCCCTCCCAGAGAGCTTACCCTTTCATTTATAACCAGGCATTCCTTACCCAAATGGCCATGCACGCGAAATTGCGTCCAAGTCGTGATGCCCAGTGCCAGCCTTGCGTGCCAGGCCCTTTTGGTCGCACTCCTCCTCCCTCTTCTCCTAAAGCACTTTCTAAGGCACTTTCCTACATGAATGCGGATCTTCAGGTTAGCTCGCTCCTTAGCCTGCTTTTTCTTACTCCTGCTCGGTTTGCATCCTCTTAGCTTACCGCATCCCGTGGGGCTGTGTGGGGTTTTTTTTTACCATGCACATTAAGTAACTCCTGTTTTGGCGTGGGGTTTTATTATATCGGGCTGATGCAGTCTGGTGGTCCCATCCTGAAGAACCTTATCGGACCTCAGGCCTTCTAAAGAGGCGCTGGTGTGCCAGACGGGTGCTGCCAGCAATTTCACGGCTCAGAGGCCATTTCTGAGCAGACCTGGTCAAGTGCTGTGAGTTTTCAGCCTGTGCTCCAGAATTATCTGAAGTGTTCACTAGCGCTGTGTACCTGGAGTCCAAGTGCGCGCCGTGTCTGGGTGAGGAAGCAAGGTTAACCAGGTCACCTGATCTGCATTTGATATATTCGGCAGACTGCGCTTAGATTTGTCCCAAACATTCAGACTGATACAGAAAAAGTGCGCTCAGCTGAGCTCACTGTTTAACCCGCGGCTGGACGCGCGTTTTGCACGCGTGTCCACAACCCCTTTTACCATAAGAGGTTTAGTGTGTCCAGAACGCGCGTCCAACCCCCCTCCCCAAAACTAATAGCGCTCATCACATGCAACTGTATGTTGATGAGGCTATTTAGCTATTCACCCCAGATACAAAAAAAAATGTGTGCCCGATCCGCACGTTTTATGCTCAGAAATGAACGCTTGCCCATCCTCCGACTTAATATCGTGGCGATATTAAGTCAGAGGAACCTAAAGGGTGCCGGCAGTCAGGTGACAGCCACCTCTCCTGGGCCAGGGCGCGCCATTGTCCTTAGCCCCTCCTTTTAGCGCGACCTCTCATTTAAATATCGTATCGCGCGGGGGGCTCATCACTGAGCGCAGGTTTTCCGCGCAGCTTACCGTATCGGCCTGTAACTGGAACCTGCATTGTATATTCTACAGCAGGGGGTCCCAAACCAGTCCTGGGCAACCCCCCTGCCCATCAGGTTGTCAGGATATCCGCAATGAGCAGGCCCGAGGCACATTTGCATGCAATGGAAGCAGTCTATGCAAATCTCTCTTATGCATATTCATTGTGGATAATCCTGAAAACCTGACTGGCCCATGTATCTTAACCTGCCCTTCACCCTGAGTGTGAAGTCCACCCTATTATAGTGCTATAACGGTCTGCTATATTGAGGCTCTTTCTCTCTGTATAAAATGATGCTTAGCTGGATATTGCACACACTACAAAGCTCAGCGTTTGACAGACTTTTCAGATTTCAGCCAGATCAGCATTAGAAAGCCCTCTGATTTCCCCTGCTGGGTCCGACTGAAGCGGATCAGAACATCCCAAGGCAGGTCTAACGACCTGATAGAATCCATTTTTGATTTTTCAGCTTTCCTTCGACAATCCAATGACGCCTCTATAATGTTCAACGCATCAAAAAACGTGGATGAAATAATTCAACGTAACCACATTTATCTTGCAAAGATTTTTTTTTTCTTTTAGCAGTCAATCCTGCATGCGGCAGAGCTGGAACTTCAGCCGCAAGCTTCCCGTTCTCAAATTACCGCTTCATTATGATCAAAGCCCAACAAGATTTTTGCGCAGTGAAGAACGTGCAAAACCCTTATTGGTGTAGATTAAAAGAGAGCTCTTAATCAATATATCAATATGACACACAGTCACCTTTTCAGTGATTAATCCAATGCACACATACAGGTAAACGATGGAAACAACAAATTGTTTGACTGTTTTGAAGATCTTTGCACAACTCTTGTGCCTGACAGGAAACCAGCAATTAAAAAACACTGTGGGCCAAGCCCACATTTGTGAGAGACTGTGTGGGTAATCTGATTTATGTGAGGGTTACACACACCTTAAGCAGGTAAAAGCTTTTCAGGGGCACTTAAAAGTGAAGGCTCCCTTTAGAGCGGGGGAGGGGTGGGGTTCTAGACCCAGTCCTCAGGACACGCCCCGCCAGTCTGGTTCTCAGCATCTCCAGAATGAGAGGTGCCTGAGACGGACTCCTCTGCATGCAGATCCGGGCCGTGCGTACGCAACCGTGAATTTCCCGACTGCCGGACCGGCTGGGCCTGCCCTGGGGACTGGGTCGAGAGCTGCTGCTTTAGGCTGGACTTCGGAGCTGAGGGGGCAGCGATATGGAGATGGAGGGGGAGGGGGGGGGATCATGAATTTTCAGTCGTCGATCTGAAAACCGTCCACAGACTCCAGGGAGCCTGGGAAGAGAAATGAATGAATTTGTGGTAAAAGACAGAGCCTTGCGCAGTAGATGGCCTATGCTATGAACAACTTTGGGCCTGCGCTGTGGTAGGTGAATTGGACTGGGGGGTTCCAGGGGGCCACAAAGGACAATCCTGCCTCTTCCCCTACCATAAGAACATAAGAACTGGGTCAGACCAAGGGTCCATCAAGCCCAGCATCCTGTTTCCAACAGTGGCCAATCCAGGCCACAAGAACCTGGCAAGTACCCAAAACATTAGACAGATCACAAGCTACCACTGCTTATTAATTTACCGTAATAGCAGCTTATGGATTTTTCCTCTAGGAACTTATCCAAACCTTTTTTAAACCCAGTTACACTAACTGGCATAACCACATCCTCTGGCAAGGAATTCCAGAGCTTAATTATTCTCTAGGGTAATAACTCAGTATGTTTTCTTCTAGCCTGAGATTCTTATCTTTGTATGGCACTTTCGCCCTCCTAAGAAACCCAAGGCCATTTCATCATCCCAGCCTCCTAATCATGTCCTAGTGATGACCCTAATAGTATTTTAAATGCACACTCACAGCGTATGAACCACTGGTGCTGGGGAGGAGGTGATGTGCAGGGGGGGGGGGAGAGAGAGATTGGTGGGACTGGGCTGGGGAGGGTATCATGGTGGAAGCACGAGAAAGGGGAATGAGCTGAGGGGGACGAGAGAGAGATCACTGGGGATAGGGGAAGATGACTTTCTCCAGTGCTGTACCACTGAAGGGTAGGGGTGGAGAGGAGTTTGACCCATCACCCAACTCCCCCTCCCCCCCCCCCACACACACCAATTTCCTTCTCTCCCTACACAAACCACCAACCTGGTTCCTTTATTTATTTATTTATTTATTTATTTGTTTGTTTGTTTGTTTGTTTGTTTATTTATTTATTTATTTATTTATTTAATTATTTAATTATTTATTTTTTTTTTCCAAATCACCCCCAAGGCAGACTAAAACCCAGGTGTGTTTGAGAATGAGTCATGCACTTGAGAATAGCAGGTACAGTCAGGCCTCTGAGGAGAATGTATTGTCCTCAGTCTCTTATTTTGGTCTGGGTGGCTTAACATGCAGGGTTACCGTTACCAGAGATAGGGGTGAACGATTGGGATTAGTGAGCATCCTGTCGCACCCTCCGTGTGGGAGCAGCTGTGAGCGGGCGATGATTTGCATCTTGCATGTTTAGCAGTGCAGGGAATGATTTAGGTTGCATCTTGCATTATTAGCTGTGCAGGGGATGATTTAGGTTGCATCTTGCATTATTAGCAGTGCAGGGAATGATTTAGGTTGCATCTTGCATTATTAGCTGTGCAGGGGATGATTTATTTATTTATTTATTTATTTAAGTTTTTTTATATACCAACATTCAAGACAGAAGTCCCATCATGCTGGTTCACAAGGAACAGGGGTGCACAATATAATAAACTTTACAATTTGAACAATAGTGCAGAAAAGCAGTTACATGTAACAGGAAAACAATAACTTGGATTAAGAAGGAAAAAGAAGATCAGATAATTATATATGTAAATGATAACATTGTAAGAGGTGGTTATTAATGCTATAACTAGCGAAGCATGATGATTGAAGGGAGTTAAATGATATTGGAGTTAGGAAAGGCTTGCGTGAACAACCACGTCTTGAGTCTTTTCTTGAAGGTTGAGATGCTAGGTTCCATTCTAAGATCCGGGGGAATGGAGTTCCATAAAGTTGGACCGGCTGTGGAGAAGGCCCGATCTCTTAGCGTGATGTGTCTGGTGGTTTTGGTTGGAGGTACTTGAAGTGATCCCTTGTAAGCATCTCTTGTCGGTCTTGTAGAGTGGTGTAGTCGGAGGGGGATATGGAGATCGATTGGGGCTAATTGGTGGATATTTTTGAATATGGTGAGAATGGCCTTGTAGATTATTCTGAAGTGGATGGGCAGCCAGTGGAGGCCCATCAGGATAGGGGTTATGTGTTCTCTTCTCCTGGTGTTCGTGAGTATACGAGCGGAGGCATTTTGGACCATTTGCAGTGGCTTGGTGTGTGAAGAGGGGAGACCAAGCATGATGGTATTACAATAGTCCAGCTTTGCAAAAATGATTGATTGTAGAATTGTTCTAAAGTCATGTGTGTGGAACAGAGGTCTTATTCTTTTCAGCACTTGGAGCTTATAAAAGCAGTCTCTGGTGGTTTTGTTGATGTTAGCTTTCAGGTTTAGGTGATTGTCAATTAGAACTCCTAGGTCTCTCACTTGTGTAGTATTTGGTAAGGTAGGATGAGTGTGTGTGAGGGAACTGTTTTCTGGTGTGATGAGTAGAAGTTCTGTTTTTGATGAATTTAGAATCAGGTTGAGACTTGTGAGAAGCTGTTTGATATTTTGGAGGCAGGTTTCCCAGTGAGCCAGTGTTTTTGCGAGCGACTCCTTGATGGGGATCAGGACCTGAATATCGTCAGCGTAGAGGAAGTGTTTGAGATTGAGGTCAGTGAGAAGTTTGCATAAGGGTAATAGATAAATGTTAAACAAGGTAGGAGACAGGGAAGAGCCCTGAGGGACTCCTACTGACATGGGGTGAAGAGAGGATTCTTTATTATGAATCTTCACCTTGTATCCTCTGTTGCTGAGGAAGGTTCTGAACCATGACAGGGCAGTGCCTGAAATACCTATGGCTGTTAGTTGGTTGATGAGAAGGGAGTGATTGACCGTGTCAAATGCAGACGACAGGTCGAGTAGGATCAGAAGGAAGGCTTGTCCTTTGTCTAAGCCTAGGATGATGTGGTCAGTCATAGAGATGAGGAGGGCTTCCGTGCTTAAGGTTTTACGGAAACCGTATTGTGATGGGAATAGTAGGTTGTTGTCTTCAAGGTAGTTAGAGAGTCGAGAGTTTACCAATTTTTCCATTATCTTGGCTATGAAGGGGAGGTTAGCTATCGGTCTGAAGTTGTTCGGATCAATAGGGTCAAGATTTGGTTTTTTGAGAAGGGGTTTAAGTGAGGCTAGCTTAAGGTTGTCAGGGTAGAATCCTTGTGTGAGGGAGCAATTTATGATTTCTGCCAGTGTTTTGGAGATAGAGTCTGGAATTGAGAGAAGTAGTTTAGTTGGGATGTGATCTGAAGGGTGAGAGGAAGGTTTCATTTTCCTTAGAATTCCTTGGATTTCGATGGATGAAGTTGTGTCAAGTTCTTCTAACCGAGTGTAGTTGATTGAGGGTTGGGGAGTGGTTGGTGGATCAATGGGGTTAGTGGGGAACTGAGCTAGAAGATTGTTGATTTTGTTGCTGAAGAATAGAGCTAATTCTTCCGCTTTCGATTGAGCTTGGTCATGTGCAATCTCTGGTTGGTTTAATTGTGTGAGGTTGGCTACATAGCTGAAGAGGGCTTTAGCATCGAATACGAGGTCGTGTATCTTCGAGGCGTAGTAGTCCCTCTTGGATCTTAAGGTGCTTGATTTGTATTGGTGCAGTGATGATTTGTAGATTGAAAGGGTGTTGGTTCCTGGGTTTTTGCGCCATTTAGCCTCATTTTGTCTTAGTTGGAGTTTGAGCTTTCTTAGTTCTGAGGAGAACCAGGGCTGTCTTTTGGAAGAATTCTGGTGTGGTTTTTTTGTAATTGTAGGGCATAACTTGTTAGCTATAGTTTCGGTGATGGTATTCCATGATCGAAGTGCTGAGTTCGGATCTGTAAAGTCCAGTTGGTGTAATTGTGGTGATAGGTGATTGTTGAGGTCTTCTGGGGAGCAAGTTTTCCTGTAAGTGAAGGAGGGCGAAGGAATGCAAGCCAGGCTAGTATCTTTTATAGAGAATGAAGTTGTTATGAGGTAGTGATCTGACCAGGGGACCTTAGTGCAATTTGGGATAGATAGGGGCTTGATGGCAGCGTTAACGAAGATCAGGTCTAACGTGTGGCCGGCTTTGTGGGTAGGTTTGTTGACTAATTGAGTGAAGCCTAGCGCTGAGAAGGCTGTGAGTAGTGTTTCACAGTTAGGTGATGGGTTGGGGTTATCAACGTGTAAATTGAAATCACCTAGGATGATAGCTGGAGAGTCAAAGTTGATGATGGAAGAGGTTAATTCGATTAGTGGTTGATTTAGGTTGATTTAGGTTGATTTAGGTTGATTTAGGTTGATTTAGGTTGATTCGATTAGTGGTTGATTTAGGTTGCATCTTGCATTATTAGCAGTGCAGGGAATGATTTAGGTTGCATCTTGCATTATTAGCTGTGCAGGGGATGATTTAGGTTGCATCTTGCATTATTAGCAGCGCAGGGAATGATTTAGGTTGCATCTTGCATTATTAGCAGTGCAGGGGATGATTTAGGTTGCATCTTGCATTATTAGCAGCGCAGGGAATGATTTAGGTTGCATCTTGCATTATTAGCAGTGCAGGGGATGATTTAGGTTGCATCTTGCATTATTAGCTGTGCAGGGAATGATTTAGGTTGCATCTTGCATTATTAGCAGTGCAGGGGATGATTTAGGTTGCATCTTGCATTATTAGCAGTGCAGGGGATGATTTAGGTTGCATCTTGCATTATTAGCTGTGCAGGGAATGATTTAGGTTGCATCTTGCATTATTAGCAGTGCAGGGGATGATTTAGGTTGCATCTTGCATTATTAGCTGTGCAGGGGATGATTTAGGTTGCATCTTGCATTATTAGCTGTGCAGGGGATGATTTAGGTTGCATCTTGCATTATTAGCTGTGCAGGGAATGATTTAGGTTGCATCTTGCATTATTAGCTGTGCAGGGGATGATTTAGGTTGCATCTTGCATTATTAGCAGTGCAGGGGATGATTTAGATTGCATCTTGCATGATTAGCAGTGCAGGGAATGATTTAGGTAGGTTGGCATTGGCTCTCTGGCAGCTGCTGAGCTATTAAACTGGGTTAGACTGTGAGACAGAGCTCGGGCTTGCCCCCACCGGGAAACGGTGGTTCCACGGTTTATTGGGTCTATTAGGGTCAAAACAATTAAAGCAGCAATCCAGGCAGGAGCAGCAGTAAAACGTCTTGGCAGGAAAGTAAAGGGAAAGGTAAACAAGGCTCCTTGGCAATAACAAAACTGAGACATGAAGAACTGGTGAGGCTACCTCCCGTCCCTGTTCCAAAGATAGTGGGGGCAGAGTCCCATTACTGCGGTCATGGGGGGGTATTCAAGGGATTTATTTGTGGCACTTCAAAGCAGATTGCATTCAGGTACTGCAGGTATTTCTCTAAAGTTTGCACCTGAGACCTCGGAGTGTGCAGTCACTTACCCAAGGTTGCAAGGAGCAGCACTGGGATTTGAACCCTGCTTTCCAGCCCACTAGTCTAACCATTAAGCTATGCCTCCATTCCAGTCGGGCCCCTTGATGGACAGGAGCCCTGGGTAGATGCAAAAACAAATCACATCAGACACCGGGCTGGAGTTCCCAATCACTTGCACTTGTTTGAGGTAGACAGAAAAAAAAAATATTTAGAAGAAAAGCTGAACAGGAAGCGGCCTCTGCTTCCTTCCAGGCTCGACAAGGTGCGACTCAAAATCACACTTTTGACGGTGCTGCAGGAGTATCGAAAGCCATGTAATTTCTATGCTGTGCACCCAAGCAGTCAAGTGAAACGGTCCCTCGAAAACCCTCTCTTTCTGGTGGCCAGACTCCGGTTCCTCGGGGACCACTTCCAGAGAGCGGGTCCTGCAAGGAGGAGGGTGTTAGGACTTGGAGCTGAATCCTAAAACATTCTTCCAAGCATCCTCTGGCTTAACTGTGTACAGCCTGTGCGAGTGGGAAAAAGGGGGTGCAGTCACTGTGGCCAGAAGGAGCAGAAGCATCGGTAGCGTTGGCCCATGTGCCAGAAGAAAAGAGCAGGAACAGTGTCAGCCATGTCCCGAGAGGAAATAGGAGGAATCCTGTCGGCTGCGTGAGCCGAAGGTGGAGGCCGTTGCAGCTTGTGTGTCCTGGAGGGGGAGATGAGAGAGAGAGAGTGTGTGTGTTTGTTTGTGTGTGTGTGTGTGAGAGAGAGAGAGTGTGTGTGTGTGTGAGAGGGAGAGAGAGAGTGTGGGTGTGTGTGGGTGTGTGTGAGAGAGAGAATGTGTGTGTGTGTGTGTGTGTGAGAGAGGAGAGAGAGAGAGTGTGTGTGTGTGAGTGTGTGTGTCTGTGTGTGAGAGAGAGAGAGAGTGTGTATGTGAGAGAGAGTGTGTGTGTGTGAGAGGGAGAGAGGACTAATCCACTACAATGTCAGGGTATGGAGAGCAGGAATTTTTTTATCCTTATTAATTTTAATTATTGGATGTTATCTGATGTGTCTGCTCTCTTGAAAAATGTTATTTATTTTTGGGAATGTTTACAAATTTTTATATGTTTAATTATTGAATGTTATTTGTCAGCTGTTTTGAAATATTTATTCTTAGTATGATTTTATTCTTAGGATTCGTGTCTTGATTGTATTTGACTTTTTGCCAGGAATGATGATGTTTCTGGTTTTTCCATTATTGCACTGCATACAGAGTCTGGCTTGATGTGCTTTCCAGTTCAGGTTTTGTCTGCAAGTTTCTATTTGTACTTTACAGTCTTTATTCTGTATTTAGCGAGGATCTCTCTCTGTTTTTTTGCACATGTGGCCAACGTGAGGTTATCTGCTAGCATGTAGTTTCTGTGTAGGGAATTATTGCAGCCTGGCTTGTTCTATTTTCCTAATAGGAGACGTCTTGGTGTAATATTTGTTGTGTTGCCTTTCCATAGGTAGGGCTGTTACTGTTTGAGTGCTGGCAGTTAGTGCTGTTTTGTTAGGGGAGGTTATTATTTTGTAATTGTAATTCATTGTCCTCATGACTTTCTGAGGGCCAAGCCCACGCCCAAAATGTCTTACAATAGGCTAAATACCATATGGATTTCAAGAGTCTTTTTTTTGCTTTTTTGCAGGGTTTTCTGGTTGGCACCATAGCAGTAAATGTAAATATAATGTACATGTTGTGATACTTTCTCCCTCAGAGGTATTTTGAATGCCCTTTCTCATGTAAAATCTTTTACTATAAATGCAGCATTTTTAATTGTGTTTTTTGTTTGGATGAAGCCCGGGCTTGGTGGTGGGGATGCAAGGCTGTAAGGTCCACCGAGGGTGCCCGGAGAGAGTGCACCACACACAGACCCCTACCATTCACCCATCTCCCACTTCCTAACAGGGCAAATGCTGGAGAAGGCTGGGAGGCAGGCGATAGGATTGCCAGCTTCCTAAAATATGATTACTGACGCTCTGTCTGCTACTCCTTTGGGAATCCTGACCCCTGACCCCTGCCTCCCCATTCCCCAGGTTTTCAAATTAACCAAAGGGCCAGAGGGACCCCCAGCGTTGCTTCAGTCTGTGCCGCACCTCAATGAGGCAGCTTCTTTCCTCACCTCGGGCAGCTTATGAAGGGGGGTGGGGGGGGGGTTCTCTTCGGTTTTGCTCCACTTGGTGAATCTATTTTTATAAAATAAAACTTAAAAAGTGTGTGTGTGTATGCGTCCCAGGAAGGAACCTCCCCCAACACATGGCTGCTAAGGGAAAGGGGCAGGAAACAAGCTAATGAACCGTATCACAGCCCTCAACCAGCTGTTATTAAATAGACGGAGCTGTGGATTTGGATTACTTTGGGTTACAGAGGATGCTGAAGGCACAGGACAAGGAAGGGGGTAGCAGAACTCAGCCTGCAGCTCACATCCCAGGCCTCCCAATGCAGAAAGCAGGAATCCAGTTCCCCTCCCTCTTCCCTTTCTCACCCCATGGAGTCTGAAAAAACAGTTTACAAAGCGGGCAGACGGCCCGGCCCCGGGGGCCTCAGGTTTCAGGCCCAGCAGGCCGGGGGCAGGACTCAAACTGGCTGGGCCAGAAATGAGTTGTGGCCAGGCAGGGGGAATTTTTGTTGGTTTCCTTCCTGGAGAGAATTCCTGCCATCTTGACGGGACGCCAACATCTGTAGGGAGCCCTGCCTCCCCCAGGCAGAAAAACAAACACCTGGCAAACAAGTCTGGCTGCCAATTCAACCTCTTTAATAAGTAACCGGCCCTGGCAGCTTCATTCAGGCTCCCTGATTACATTTCCCGCTATTGTCCGGAAATATGTAGGCGCATAAAACGCCCCCCACTGGCGCTTACAGGAAACCCTTGGCATGTGGGGGAAGGGGGGTGACTGGCACGGAAACGCTGACGGCTAAGTGTAAAGGGGGGGGGGACAAGTAAGACACGGGACCCCTGACATTTTTAGAGGATAGAAATGGAAAGGCGACAATAAAAAAGGCATTAGTAATTCATATTTTTGCGGGGTCACAAAGCTTCAGATGAAAGCAAACTGTAAGGTTGTGATAGAAAATCTCTCTTTTACTTATTGGAAGCCACCTTTCAAGTCCCTTCGGAGAGAAGGGAGCGAGAACTATCAGAAGCAGGTCATGCAATGTTTACTGTGCTTCTGTTTTATTCCTAGATGTGTGGAGAGGAGTTTTTCTTTACATCAGCCTTGGGTCCTTGTTAAAGGTAGGCATGTGCTGTGTATTCTTTGAGATCTCATAAGTGCCAGAAGGAGGTGGGGGTTAGGATTATCATTCTAGCAAGATTTGCAAGCTGCGATTGGTTGCAGGTTGTGCAAAAAGATTTTCATTTAATTCTTCCAAAAAAATCACTTCAATCCTTGAAAATAAAATCTGAAAACTAGCAAACCAAATGCACTTAACTGGCCACACGGGCGCCTGTTTTATCTTCTTGCCAGGTGCCAGCATTGCTTGCATGGGGAGCGGGGGCCTTCAGGTTTCCTTCACGCAGCCTGGGCAGCGGGAAGAGAAGATACAATAGGCGCATGGCCAGTTAAATGTCGTTCTTGCTAGTTTTCAGAGATTTTAGTTTTAAAGACTGAAATGCTGTTTTGGAAGCACGAAGTACAAATCTTTTTGCATATTTAAATAATAAGAAATGAAAAGACGGGAACTTGTAAACGGCCACGTGGGCGCACGGCGCCTCAAACAAATGGACGTGTGCATTTTATAACAATCGCGCGTAGGTCGGCTGTACGCGCAATTTTGTCTGGGCGTGCGCGCGTGCGCTGAAATGCCGGTTCTACCGCGTAAGGCGGGGGAGGGGCGGACATTATTAGAGGCGGTTACCGGCCTCCCCAGTCCATTCCTCATCCACCCGACTTCCTAACCCCCCCCCCCCCCCAATTAACCTTTTACCCTATCAGTGCGACCCTTTGAACCCCGCTGCAGGGAACCCCGGGGTGCGCTGGTGTGCGCAAATGCCAGCGCGCGCATTCCAAGTGACCTTCCTGGGACGCCCAGGCCACGCCCTCGGGAGATACGCGCCTACCCGGGAGCTTCTTAAACGCCTGAGTCACGCACATATCTCAGGGCTTCCGTGCGCGCAGGGCTTTTAAAATTCACCTTAAAATGTTCATCTTCTCAAAGCAGGTAGGCAGGTGGGGACTGGTAAGTGAATGTTTTCCGGAGCGCTTTCCCACGATGCAGTTTGACGCCCATTGTAGTCAAGAGACCGTGGATTAAAGATACAAGCCCAGACACTGACTGATAGCAACTCCTATTTTTAGAAGGCTGTGGAATATAAAGGGGCACTTTTGGGCAGAAGTTTGCCTCTTTTTCATTAACATTGTACCCCCTAAATAGTGCTAGTGCTAGTGCTACTTGGTCAAACAAGCTGGAGAAGAAATGCACAGTTAGGTAGCCATGCTGTAAAAAAAAAAAGAAAAAGCCTGCTGTGCCCTGGGGCAAATTAGGAAGGAATGTTGTGGTCCCTAACGTTTTCAGCAGGTCAGACCTAGCAGAAAAAAAGTTGCTAAGTGAAAACCTGACCTCCCTGGGCACCCTCGGGAGAAAGAAGGCTGACGTGGCAAATGGAGTGCGACCTGATCCCAAAACAGAGAACTTCTCACCCGTCTTTGCGTGGGCTAGGGATCGCGCCTTATTTTCATAGGTACCCAGGGAGTCTAAAGCAGCAGTGCTGCTGTCTGTCAGCAATGCACTGACACAACAGTCACTGGAGACGAAAGAAAATAACTTCTCATTATGGACTACAAGAAAGCGGGATGGGCACCCTGGATCACATCATTTTACTGTGTTACTGTGCTCCTTGCTAGGTCTACGTGCGAATGCAAAACAGAAAGGCAGTCAATTTGATTGATGTTGGTACGATCCCCAGCTTTATGGTTTTGGATGGGAAAGCTTGAGCTGTTCCTGGTCGAGGGCGTGATGAATCGAAGACTACCGAACACTGATAATCATCTGAGCAGGCCAATCAGAGCTGCATCGATGGCACTGGGACCGCAAAATCCCAGTGTCTACCACTGCACCGGCTGAGGACAAAGGGCACATTGTGCCGTCCGCCCCAGAGCAGAAGGCTGGAGATGGGGATTGTGTGCAGAGAGCAGATAATGCCATGAAGCTGTGCTCCGTGTTCAGCTCATTACTGAAAAAAAATGTTTACTTCTGGGAAAAAGATTTTTTTTCCCCCTAAGTTTATAAAAAAATAAAAAAATCTGTTTTCATGGGATGTACTTTAAACGTTTTCTTTTTTTTTTACACTAAAAAGTTTGTTAGGTTAATAAAACAAATCATGTTTTTCCAGAGTTACTCCGTATTATTTATTGTGTATTTGGGTCGAGGTCCAAAAGGACTCCAGAACTGTACCGAGGTCAATTTAATGGTGTCTGAATGTCCCCCATATGGAGCTAATGGTTCGTTTCATGACCGGGGACGAGGGGTAAGAGGGGTAAGAATGCTCTCTTTCCTGCAGTTCCAGCGGCGGATTCCCGATGAAGACCGGCCCGGGAATTCGCCGCCCAGGCCGGCCCAGGAGATACCACGTGGTCTGCCGAGCGCGGCTCTGTCACGGCCACGCTCGGCAGACCACGTGACTAGCGCGACCGGCCCACCGGGGGGATGCCCGATCCCCCCCGATAGGATAATCCGCCCCTGTGCAGTTCATAACAAATATAGTTAAAAAAAACAAGCCAAATAACCCTCAAACTGTTGCCATAGCATTGACATCTAGAACAAGAGTTATCCACAAGGGAGCATTTTCACAAGAAGTCACCTAAACAGCTACAAATATCATTTAAAATAGGCAGTGGCAGTCTAAGCCTTACGGCAGAGTTAAGGGTGAGAGGACGATTGATTCTCAATGCCTGCCAACAATGGTGCCAGTGAGTGCTAAGCTGAACAGAGGCCACCAATCCATTTCACGAAGGCCACAGAATGCCTTTCAGATAAGATGGATTTTGTTTTATGTTGGTTTTTCATTTTTACTTACGTGCAATTTTCTAGTAGGGAACATAACAGACAGGCCATGGGACACCGAGAGGTACAAGAGCGCCAAAATATGGAATCTTTCCATTTAAGAATTGGTAAAGTATTGTGCAAAAATCATCCAACAGCTTGGTTCATATCAGGATAGCTTTTTCTCTAGCAAGCATAACCTACTTTGAAATAATTTTGACAATGGGGGGGTCCAATCAACCAGGAAGGCTGGGACATCGAGAAGTTTTGGCTAATATACAGGTTGGTTCTATTTTTCTATCTTATTAAGCCCCGATGAAGGTTTCCGTACAGAAACCATAGAGAAATGGTTGAATTAGCACAGCTTAGGAATTTGTGTGTCCTGACGCCTCATCTTGACCTCAAACATGGTATTTATTGTATGTTCACTCAACTTTCATCACCATACCTGGGAACTCTCCGGATTTGGCCCAGAGACTCCGGAATTCTAAAAGAATTACTGGGTCTCCGGGCCAATACCGGAAATCTCCGGGTGCTGCAGCAAAACCAATCTACTTGGACCCGGGAAGAAGAAAGGAACGTCATTGGTCTTGCGTGGCTGAAAAAGGAGGAACTCAACAGTGATTTCTACCATCTCCGGACCTTTTTAATTCTTAACTTCGTTTCCTCGTGACACCATCTGCACAGCCTGTTTCCTGTTAGGAAGTGCTAGGAGAGTGGGTCCACTTTCCAGGGGATTGTTTGTCCTTGGGCCATGACTCGATCCCAGAGGAACTCCGAAGAAGTGCCGAGGCAGGCGAAGCTTGCTCGAGCATGGGCTAGACAGGAGCGAGGCTGGAGTGAAGACAGGCAATGGGATCTGGAGCAGGAACAAGGCTGGAGCGAAGACAAGGGTGACTGAAGGTACTGACCCTCCACCGGACCTGCACGCTTTGGGAAGACCAACAACGCAATGGTGGTCTTATGAACGGTCCTCCGCCCGTTCCAAGCCCTTTTGGACCTGCCGCTGGGTAATGGCAAGAAGCGGCAGGCCGGACGGAGGCCGGGGCAAACGAAGACCGGAACATATAGATTCAGATGAAGATTCAGGCAAAGACCTAGGTACTTGGATGAAGACTCAGGAGTGAGGTTCAAGAGCTGGGTTGAGACTGCGACGCAGCGCACCCTACGCAGCCCACCCGCGGGGCTGGTCACGGACCATGCTGGGACCGACGTAAACTCTAGACGAGATAGTGGGATAACTGAGAGGAGCATGTCTCAGAAACTGAAGAGGCCTGCACCAGAGCGCGCCCTACACAGCTGCCAGTGATTGGTCGCGGTCCACGCTAGGACGGCACAGGTTCTGGCAGAGTCTTTGGCATGGACAGAGCAAACACAAGGGAATCCGAGGGCCAGCAAGCTTCAGGACACAGGGCCAAGACAGGTCTTGGCTTCAAGCAAGGATTCAGGACACAGGACCAAGACAAGACTTGGCTTCAAGCAAGGATTACCCTCCGGAGGCTTGTGCTGCGGTAGTGAAGAAGGCATTGTACCATGAAGTGCCATACTCAGCCCACCCGTGGGGCTGGTCGCGGACCTCGACATGGCACGCCGGCAAAGGTGGCAGTGAGGAACCAGGGGTATGGGACATCTGGATTGGATCACGGACATCAGGAACAGGAGACGGATATCAGAGCTGGATCACAGACGTCAGGAATGGAGGACGGACACCTGGACTGGATCAAGGACATCAGGAACTGGATGACAGACATCAAGACTGACCATGGACATCAGGAGCGGAAGACGGACATCTGGAGTGGATCAAGGACATCAGGAATGGATCACAGACTTCAGGACGAGACATGGAGCTCCAACAGGAAACAGAACACCGGACCTTGAAGAAGAGCGGGAACAGAGAAGACTCCTGGAGCGAAGAACAGGAACATCCAGGAGCATCTAACTCCTTGCGAAGGCAAAGCTGGAATGAACGCTGGGCCCTTTTGTAGGGCCGAAGAGGACTACGCCCAGGGAGGAGCTAGCAGGGGGCACACCTGGCTGGCCCTTCAAATACAGGAGTGAGGCGCACGCCCGTGCCATAGGAAGCTGGGAGAGAGCAGGATCCGTTGGTGGCGTCCTCAGCCACGTGGAGGACCCAGGCTGGAAGAGGATCGGACTGCAGGAGCGGCTCCGTGCCGCAAGAAAGCCAGGAGAAGCGCAGGCAGGCTGCAGGCACCGGCAGGGACGGCTTCCCTGCCGGATGAAGACCCCAGGAGCAGCAGCATCAGAGCGGCAGCCCTGCCGCGGAGCTGGAAGGAGAGAAGCAGGCTGCAGGAGCGGCTTCCTGCCGCGAAGATGGACTCGTCGGGCAGAGCAGGAGCGGCAGCCCCAGCCGCAAAGAAGGCTCCCGGCTCGTCGCGGGCAGGTTCACAACATTTCCTGTATCCAGCCACTTGCCCGCCCCATCCTGTTTGCCTTGGCCAATCGGCATTGCGATTCCCTGCCCGTTCATCAAACGAGGAGTAAGAAACAGGCAGCGTCCACTTCTGCAGCACAGGAGGAGAAGGAAGAGGCTGCTGCTGCTCCAGGAGCCCAAGTTAGAGTCTGCTGTTGCTAGTGTGTTTTGAAAGGGGGGAAGACAGAATGAATGAGCATCTGTGAGAGAGTGAGTGAGTGTGTTTTTGTGTAGGGAGACGAGATCTGAGAGTGTATGTGGGTGAGTAGGAGAGAGATGAGTGCAAGTGAGCATGGGTGTGAACGTGCGTGGGCATGTGTGTATGGAAGAGGGAGAAACGTGAGTGAGTGTGTTGGTGGGAGAAAGCCAGAAGTAAAGGTATAAATGGACATGTGAGAGAATAAGCAGTGAAAGTAAGTGTGAACATGTAAGAGGGTTTATGAGAGCAAATTTGTGAGCATCCGGTCCCACTGTGCAGTTTCCCTCCCCCCGTCCCCCCGCTAATCCATGGTAATCTCAGGGTGACTGGAGGTCAAACGTTCTCAGGCGTGTGGCCTAGTGGTGAGAGCAGTGGACTAAGACCCAGGGAGGCCGGGCTTCAGATCTTGCTGACACTCCTTGTGGCATTGGGCATGTCTCAGATTCAAGCTTAACCTTTAGTAAATTGGGTCCTGGTGGAAAAATGCTTAGTAAATCAGGCCCTTAGATTTAAGTCTTCTAGGGATGGGGGAAATACTTGCCTTGGGCTACCAAGGAAGAAGACGTGAGCTGAATAAATCAGCCTGCACACACCTTCCGTACAAGACAAGCCCTTCACGTTCGTGCGTCCGGCTCTCACAGCAGGGGCAAATGCATCGTAAGTAATGCGTGGCTGATCATAAATGATTGCTCAATACGTCTCGAAAGTGATTTATTATGGTTATTTACAGGAACAGATAAATACAAATTTGTATGAAACAAGTTTACAATTCAAAGAGCAGGAACCCCGACACAGCTGTGTTTCGCACCAGGGGAAAGAACAAACATACAGGGGCGGATTTTCAGAGCCCTGCTCGCCTAAATCCGCCCAAAACCGGGCAGATTTAGGTGAGCAGGGCCCTGCGCGCCGGTATGCCTACATTCAAAGAGGCCTACCGGCGCGCACAGACCCCGGGACTCGCGTAAGTCCCGGGGTTTTCGGAGGGGGGCGGGCCTGGTCGTCGTGGCGTTTCGGGGGCGTGTCGGCAGTGTTTTGGGGGCGGGTATGGGGGCGTGGCTACGGCCCGGGGCGGTCTGGGGGCGTGGCCGCGCCCTCTATACCCGCCCCCAGGTTGCGGCCCGGCGCACAGGAGGCCCGCTCGCGCGCGGGGATTTACTTCTCCCTCCGGGAGGCGTAAATCCCTGGAGAAAGGTAAGGGGGGGGTGTAGACAGGGCCGGGTGGGTGGGTTAGGTAGAGGAAGGGAGGGGAAGGTGAGGGGAGGGCGTTAGAGGATTCCCTCCAAGGCCGCTCCGATTTCGGAGCGGCCTTGGAGGGAACGGGGGTAGGCTGCGCGGCTCGGCGCGCGCCGGCTATACAAAATCCATAGCCTTGCGCGCGCCGATCCAGGTTTTTAGCAGATACGCGCGGCTCCGCGCGTATCTGCTAAAATCCAGCGTACTTTTGTTTGCGCCTGGAGCACAAACAAAAGTAGGCCTATTCGCGGAGTCTGAAAATCCGCCCCATAGAGTATGAGCTGATCGCCTAACACAGAAACAATGCAAGCAGCCATAGAAACCTATAGTAACAAAAACCAAAAAGCAATGGAAGAATACCAGGCCCAGCAACAGGCACAAAGGTCTATACTGACAGGGTGCAGTAGGGTCTGTATAGTGAAAGTAAAAGGTGGCGGAAAAAAAGCATGGAACAGAGACGGCCCTGAGACAGCAAAGCGTGTGGGGAATAGTATAATATAGAGGGGCAGATGGAGAATACCTGGAAGGGGCTGGTTAAGGCTCACATACAGGAAAGCTTAAAAAAACATAAGAAATCAAGGCAGAACCCAAAAAGATGTAATCAGTAAGGAAAAAGAAACCAGGCTTACAATGGAGGGATTTTTTCACCGAGTCAGGGGTACAAGGATCCTCCACGAGTCTTGATGTTCTGAAAGAAGGGGTGAGAGGTTAATAGGAAGACTGTTCAAGCTTTTAGGTGGTCCTATTTGTATTTAAAATCCATTTCAGATAATTCATAGCGAAGGGATGATCTTTAGCCCTTTCCTTTGCTTTGCAAAGAGAGCGTTCTTGATAAATGTACAAAATGCAGCTCCTTGTAGTTACAAGGGGCGCGCAGGGCATAGAGCGGACACATGGCAGGACACAGAGAGAAAGGGCTGAATTAACATAAGATGGAAACTTGTGCACAATAACACCTTGCCGAACCTTCAACCCATGCACGCAATTATAGAATCCAAAACGCCATCCGTTTGCTCGGCTTTTTACTTTAGAATTATTCACAGTTTTCAAGGTGTGGCTGACTATCTCACCATTTTTAAAAGGGAGAATACTTTTCCTGCATTGAGAATCAGATGGGGGCCACCTGCGTCACACGCATGCTCTCAGTCCCCAGGAAGGGAGGGCAGCTGTTGCTACTGTGTTGGCCCCTGCTAGCCAAACTGTAAAGATAAGAATTGCCATGCTGGGTCAGAGTGAGGGTTCAGCAAACCCAGTATCCTGTTTCAAAAGTGGCCAATTCAGGTCACATGTGCCTGGCAGGATCCCACACAGTAGATAGATCCAGGCCCGGTGCCAACGGGTGTGCAAACCGTGCAATTGCACAAGACGGCACACCCGGTGGGGCAGCGTCGGGAGCAGGGAGAAGCCCATGAGGCTACCAGTGGACTCTGTCTCACCGGCAGCCCAGAAGAGGAAACGGCCCTTGAGGCCACCGGTGGACCCCATCCTACCAGCAGCTGAAAGAAAGAAGCAGGAGCCCGTTCTCCTACTCCTTCTCAGTGCCGGCGTTCGCTGTCCAAAGCACGTGCAGCTGGCGCATTTTCTATGCTGATCTCGCGATGCACGACATCAGTATAGAGGAGGTGCTAGGCTCACGTGGTTTAATTAGTGCACGGGCCGGCACACGAGGAGGAGCAGCAGAGTGGATCCTGGAATATTTCTGGGGTTGTTTGTGTGTGTGAATGGCAGCCTGCCTGGGTATGTGCGTGTGCATGTGTGTGTGTGTGTGAAGAAAATTTGTGCTTTCTCACTAATCCATGCCTTACTCAGGAAGGGGGCAGCACAGTAATTGTTTGCACAGGGCAGCAAAAATGCTAGCAGCAGCCCTAGATAGATTCCATACTGCTAATGCCCAGGAATAAGTAGTGAATTTCCCCAAGTTTGTCTGTTTAATAACACTTTATGGACTTCTCCTTTAGAACTTGTCCAAACCTTTTTTAAACCCAGCTACAGTAACTGCCTTTCTTACGTCCTCTGGCAATAAATTCCAGAGCTTAATTGTGAATTGAGTGAAAAAGAATTTTCTCTGATTTGTTTTAAATGTGCTACTTGATAACTTCATGGAATGTTTTGTATTTTTTGAAAGAGTAAATAACACGCTCTATTCCCCTCATGATTTTAAACACCTCTATCATATTCCCCCTCAGCCGTCTCTTCTCCAAGCTGAACAGCCCTAACCTCTTTAGCCTCTCCTCATAGGGGAGCTGTTCCATCCCCTTTATCATTTTGGTTGCACTTTTCTGTACCTTTTCCAGTTCAGTTATATCTTTTTTTGAGATGCGGTGATCAGAATTGCACACAGTATTCAAGGTGCGGTCTCACCATGGAGCGATACAGAGGCATTATGACATTTTCCGTTTTATTAACCATTCCCTTCCTAATAATTCCTAACATTCTGTTTGCTTTGTTGACTGCTGCAGCACACTGAGCTGTGGACTTCAAAGTATTGTCCATGATGATGCCTAGATCTTTTTCCTGGCTGGTAACTCTTAATATGGAACCTAACATTGTGTAACTATAGTATGGGTTATTTTTCCCTATATGCAACACCTTGCACTTGTCCACATTAAATTTCATCTGCCATTTGGATGCCCAATCTTCCATTCTCGCAAGGTCCTCCTGCAATTTCTCACAATCCACTTGTGATTTAACAACTTGGAATAATTTTGTCTTCTGCAAATCCGATTCCCCTCACTTGTTCCCTTTTCCAGGTCATTTGTAAACATATTAAAAAGCACCAGTCCCAGTACAGATCTCACCTTTTACCTTTCTCAGCAGAGAAAGGTAACCATTTAGTTCTACTCTCTGCTTTCTTTTAAACTGTTTGCAGTCCTGCAATTGGAAATCGCTTCCTATCCCATGACTATTTTTCTCAGAAGTCTCTCATTGGGGACTTTGTCAAACACTTTCTGAAAATCCAAATACACTGTAGCACTGGCCCACCATTATCCACATGTTTATTAACCCTGTCACAAAAAGTAGCAGATTGTGAGGTAAGACTTCCCTTGGGTAAATCCATGCTGGCTGTGCCCCATTAAACCATGTCTATCTATATGTTCTGTGATATTGTTCTTTAGAATAGTTTCTATGACTTTTCCTAGCACTGAAGTCAGGCTCACCAGTCTATAGTTTCCTGGATCTCCCCTGGAGACTTTTTTAAAGATTGGTGTCATATTGTCCAGTCTCCAATCTTCAGGTACATGATGATTTCAATGACAGGTTACAAATTACTAGTAATAGATCTGCAATTTGAGTTCTTTCAGAACTCTGGGGTGTAAACCATCTGGTTCAGGTGATTTGATACACTTTAGTTCGTCGATCCACCTTATTACATCATCTTGATTCACTGTGATTTGTTTCAATTCTGAACTGAGAGCTCAGATTGGAGGAGATGTCCCCCTCAGCTCTTGGGATCAGCTGCAAGGGCATGCTGTATGGAGTGGGGCACAGTTTAAAGAACAGAGGATAAAAAAAAGAAAATAGTACACGTTCTGGATGGCAATTACTTCCACTTTTTATAGTGTTCTGGAATTTTCTGCATATTATTTGTAATTATCCAGCCCCCACGACTGAGTGTATCAGAGATCCTGGGCCCAGGTCTGGAAGAGCCGAGGGTCATTAGTTGACGTGTGCTGAATTTTAGCAGTAGCCAGCTCCATGAAAGAGCCAGAATGAAAGCACTGCAATAGCATGCATTAATATTGCCTAACCGGCTAGGCTGCAGCTAGAAATTATCCTAAGGTTGCTGGCTAAGTTTTAGCCGGCAGTCTTACTCATTCTGGGGCCACCTGAAATTGCTATGACAGTTTTCAGAAGACAGTTTCTTTTTTTGTGGCCTTCGTGGCCCAGGCGAGCTTTGTTCTTCTGCTGAAAATGCTCCAAGGTGATGAGTTTATTCAGAGCAAAGTTCAGGCATTTAAGAAATTCTGGATAAACTTCAGTCCTAAAATCTAAACAAAACTAGAATAGGCATCATCCGGAAATCTTTTTCAATGCTTCCCTAAGATCCTATTACAAATCTTTTCACATAGGATGGTGGGACTAGCTATTGAGACCTGCTGTCTTTTCAACAAGTGATTAGAGAGCACTTAACTCCCACAATCTAGTCACAAATGTATTGTTAGTTCAATAAAGAGACGTCACCCAGACCCTGTATGTCTACCTTCATAGGTAGGCATCCAAATGGACTAATAAGGCAACTGCAAAACTTTATTCAGTCTTTTCAGAGACTTTGCCTGATTTCATGTCATTTAAAAGGACGAGCTATTAGGACCAATAAGGAGAGGGGAAAGATGTGTGACCTGTTACAGCACGAACAACATAGCAAAACCCACAACATGGACGCAGCAGGGATCCTGGCACGGAACATAGTGCTTGGAATTGCTCTTCCAGTCCGCCCACTCTCAATACCTAAAATCTTAGGGCCTGAGTTGCAAAAGCACATACACGCTTTAAACCGGCTTTTACCTGTGCACTTTTGCAAATTGCCGCAATATATGCTGTTGAATTGTCATACGTGCGTTTGAGAATTGCTACGGTAGTAAGTTATATTTCTGCATGCAACTCCTTTGAAAATTCATGTGAACGGCTGTGACAGCTTTTTCGGTTATAGTATATAAGCTTTTGAGATCACACAGGGGCCCCCACCTTCAGATGTCTTTACGTGCACACACACGGACACAGAGCGAATAAATATCATACATCATACAAAACCTTTTTTTTTTTTTTTCGAGCAACCATATTAAACAAACCTCCTTCACAGTCCTGCATCATTTACGTTGATTGTAAAATTTCAAGCACTGCTCTGAAACTGAGGTGTGCTGAATCAGCCCAATGAAATGTGTGAGGGCTGTCATAAAGGGGCTAGGTGTATGAATGGGGGTTTTTCCCCATTTTATGTCTATGGGATAAGTGCTTGATACATGCGGGCTCCAGGTCAGCTATTTCTGCAATGATTAATGACATCGCAGAGGCGGGTGGACAGCTACAGCCGAACCAGAAAGGTCCTCAGCAGTCACGTCGGGAATTAACTCTTTTTTTCTTTTTTTTCATTCAAAAACTGTAATACCGTTCATACGGTGGCAACAGAAAGGTCTCACACACCAATGGACCCAGGAAACAATAAGGAAGGCGATCTATAGAAGCCGCGAGGGCCTAATTACAGAGAAGGGTCAGCGTTTCAGTCTGGCCACAGTTACCGGCTTGGGACTTGTCAGATAAGTAAGCATATAAAATGTAACTGAGAACACAGATTTCATGTGCATACAATGCTTTAAAAAATATTCAGATATAGGACTGATGATTATATGACATGAGGGCCTGCGGCTAGTGAGTTGCTGCATAAGTGTTTTGCAATGGTTGATCCCCGGAGTCGATGGTCCTAATAATATTATTAGGTGAAGTTTATGGGGTACATGTTCTATGGTGTTTAGCAACGAATAAAGGATTGGGTGGAATTACAGTTTTGTTGGCTATAGAAACTCTACACCTCCTTCCAAAATGTTTACTTTTTCTTGCCCTATAGCCTGGCAGTAAATGCATTAAAACCATGTTTGTGCCATGAATCCATACATCCTATCCCACAATTAGGGTTGCCACCTGGCTCTTCCAGTCCTAGTATTGCCCTATTATTTTTATTTATTTATTTATTTTATTTATTTAAGGTTTTTATATACCGGCAATCATGAGCACATATCTTGCTGGTTTACATGAAACGGGAGTGCATTAAATACATCAACTAGAACTGTGGTGATCGAAGGAGCAGTTACAAATAACAAGGGTAGCAGAACTTGGATAAGAAGGAAGAGATAGGAAAGAATAAACGGTTGAACGGTATACAAATAAATTAAATGCTATGTAAAAATGGCATGATTAATGGCTGAATATTTGAAGTCCTTGGTTTGTATCTTTGTTTGTATCTTGGTATCTTTGTTTGTGTATCTTTGTTTGTATCTTTGTTTGTATCTTTGTATCTTGGTTTGTATCTACATGCAGGGACCTGTAGTTCTGATTTTCTTTGGGGAAATCAATTAGATAATTAGAGCTACAAGTCCCTGCGTGCAATGTGGCATGGAAAGGCCTGGTCTAAGAAGGGGAAGAGAGACCCCTATAGAAGAGAGTTGAAAGTCTTCTGGGAGTAGGCTGGGGTAAGGTCTCTACTGTCTGAAGAAGGAAAGTACCTTGGCCAAGAGCAGAGTAAAAGCCCGAAATCACTCTGCATGGACCTGCTCTAAATCTCATCGGTGATTTGAATTACCCGGTCACATTCACTGAGTACTCATCCGCTGCAATACCAAAAATGGAGAGGGGACTTGCAGTGTGAGAGGACTTCCAAGCAAGGATCTCCAGCCAGGGGGACTCTGGGAGAAACTGTGCTAGAGGATATTCCCGGGGGAGTTGTCAGCTGAAGAACTAGCCAGCTAGGGGCAGCGGGAGGCCTGAAGGTCTGTAGCAATATTTCCCAGATTTTGGTAATGTGCATTTCTGACCTTGAGCAGTGCCAGTCACTTTGCAAGCGGCTAGGATGCTCCTTGGATCGGAGATGGTCAAGTCAAGGACTGTACGTTATAGCAGATGGGGTGCTTGGATGCCACTCGAGTTCTGCTGTCCACAGTACTATTTCAACAGGAGGCGTCTGAGTTAAGACTTTTCCGTGAAACACCAGAGGGGCAGAGTCTCCATACGGGTTCTGGGCACACCATGACAGGAATGAATCTCTCTCGCGCCAGCTGTGTGTGGAGGCAGGCGCCTGGATGTTAACTACCTTTGTTTCCAAGATAAACAGCAGTAGGGCGCCGGTTTATCGTCCCACCCTCCACACCCACGGGGGAAGAAAGCCCCCAAAAAGAAAGGGGCAGAGGAATAGTCCTTTGCATGTAATTAAAATTGCAGCTGATTTACTAATGGCAGTTTATACACTGAATAGATTAAAACCGGGAGGTTAAGTACTTTACCCATTACATCCCCAGCAGAGTGACTGCCACTCCTGGCTGGATACCGCAGTGGGGCTGCCGCACCTGGTGGTCTCCCACCCAAAGACTAGCCAGGACTGATCCTGCTTAGCGTCCAAAAGCTGAGGCGGTCAATGCTCTCCCAGGGCAGTGCTGCTCCGGAAGCCCCTGCTCGGCAACTGATTCCAAAATCTACTGCACTAGAAAGCTAATTTTCAAGATACTGTGAGCAACCTTAAAGTAACCCTTCGGTGACAAGTCGCTGTGTAAAAATGGCATCAAAGTTAAGCCTGCATGATTGTTTTATGACTTTCCAATTTGCATCTTCTCAGTTTTGCAATTAAAATTAGAGATTAGGAATGCAATTCCAATTCTTTTTTTTTTTTTTAATTTAATCTTTATTGGTTTTTAACAAGTTACAAAGCATATTTACTTTGTTAATGAAACATAGGGCCTTATTTTCTAAGGCTATCGCACGCCTGCGCTAGCTACATCTGAGCGGAGTCGGCCCCGGAAGAGGAGGAGTCGGGGCGTCACTGGGGCCGACTCTGCGAAGATGGCGCCGACAGCGAAAAGGTAAGGAGCCTTTTCGCTGCCTATTTTGCACCGAATAATAACTAGTGCAGGACCGCCCCCCGCTCCGCCCCCCCACCCCCATTAGCGCCAGGATTCACTAAGCCTTGCGGCATTAGTGAATCCAGGCCACAGTGTATCATATCTGGATACTAACAAAAAAACATATTACATCTTATTCAGAGATATTACTACTACACATTATAAAAATTCCCAGACAGTTTACAAATTATTAGACTCCAAAATTGGGGGGAGGGGGGGTGTAACTGCAAATATAAGGAGTTTATGAATGAAAATATATTTTTACTCAGAAATTAGGCGAGCAATTCTTACAGCATTATTCTAAAGACATCACTAATTACTACCTAAAAGTAGTACTGCTCTCTTTGCTTCAACAAAGCTTTTCAGCTGGAGGTGGAGGTGAGAGGAAGCACTGCCGGTGGATTATATTACCTGGATAATTCATTTCTTCAGGCCCAATGAGCCTTTCCTGTTTTGGAGAACTGTTTCGGAGAACTTCCGCGATACTGACGTCATCGAGGCGGGACGTCTGAAAAGTATAAGACCCGACGCCCTGCAGTGCTTCAAATGAGGTGGAGGTGAGAGGAAGCACTGCCAGTGGATTCTATTATCTAGATAATTCATTTCTTCAGGCCCAATGAGCCTTTCCTTTTTTGGAGAACTATTTCGGAGGACTTCCGCGATACTGACGTCATCAAGGTGGGACTTCTGAAAAGTATAAGACCTGACGCCCTGTGGCGCGTTGACGTTGCCAGCTCGTCGCCGAAGCCGCGCGTGCCAAAGGGGCGCGCGGCTTAGTCTCGTTGGAACTGTTTTGGCCAATTCAATAAAAAGGATAGGAGAAGCTCTTAACGTCAGAAAAGTGAATAATAACATAATATTTTTGATCCCTCTACCCGAAGCCTTCACTCACGAAGGAATATATTGGATTTTGAGAATTAGGGTTGAAAAGGCAATTCCGAAGGTGATTTATAATTTATTCTCATTAGGAATTAAGATGCCTCATACTAAACGGAAGGCAAAAGTCAGGGAGATGTCAACATCATCCCCTGTACTGGTAACTTCCCAGCCTCGGATACCTGCCATTTTTGCCCAACAACATGTTTAAAACCGGAGGCTCTGGCCGCAGAAGATGCTGGTACTGAGCAATTACCAGCCTTAATGGCCGAAACATCTTTAAGCCCCGGAGCCCCAAGTACCCCTCCTCCACCTCTTCAAATTTCCTCAGACTTTTTAAAATTACAACCTGAAATACAAGGAAAAGGAGAAGGAGTCTCAGGTACTTTGGGGGAATTGGAATCCAGAATTTCAGCGAGCCTATCTTTACATCTGGATAAGCCAACAGTTATAACAATGGACACTCTTTGGGATGCAATAAAAGCTTTAGAGGCAGCTGTAATAAACCTAATGAAGATAACGGTGGACTCTAATCAACCTTTTAAGAACATTGAAGCCTCAATATCTAAATCAGATGTCAAAGTGGAACAAGTGGAGAAGAGACTAGATAATATAGAAACCTGGCAGCAAAGATTTGCTAGAGCGGAGATAATTTATGATAAGAAGCTTGAAGTATTGGAAAACTCAATTAAATACTTAAATCTTAAAATAATACATTTTCCAAGACATGATTTAATCTCCCCATATGATATGTTTAAAGAGTATTTAGTAGAAATACTGTTCCAAAGATTTATTATGTAATTCCAAAAGGGATGTCAACGCATGGAAATAATTTAGGAGAAACTTCGCTAAATTTAACAGGGGTAATTGAATCCAATATAGATACTGTTATAACAAATAGATCAACAATGCATGTCTCTTTTTCATTTGCCATAGATAGAGAAGCAGTCTTTAGATCTTACATGAGACACCGTGGATCCATAAAGTCTAGAGGATGTGAATGAAGTCTAGAGGATGTGAATGAAGAGTGGGTGGCTCGCGGGAATGATGGCTACTACCTGGAGATAATACCCTTATTCAATAAACATACACACGGTTAATGTGACTCCAACATTGCTCTAAGACTCCAACATTGCTCTAAGCTTCAACAGTAAGAGGAAATGTGGAAAAAAGGATTTGCATTTACAAAAAGCGGGGAGTAGCTGGCTTGTTACGGCGGTTACTACCCCAAACCAAATAAGCCTGATACTTCACTTTCAATGCATAACCAGCATAGCTCTCTCCTTCAATGGCAGGGGAGAAAGACTAATACTTCACACATATCCAGCATTGCTCTCTGCTTCAACGGCAGGGGAGAAAAGTCTGATACTTCGTGCATATCCAGCATAGCTCTCTGCTTAATCGGCAGGGGAGAAAGTCTGATACTTCACTTTCAATGCATATCCAGCATAGCTCTCTGCTTCAACGGCAGGGAGAAGGTCTAATACTTCACTTTCAATGTATATCCAGCATAACTCTCTGCTTCAACGGCAGGGGGAATGAAGAAAAGTGGATCTATATACAGACAACAACCAGCAAGGACTGAATTACATAGTCTGGGTAAACAAATAAGCATGGGTGTAGCTTGCTTATTGCAGCGGTTACTACCCCTAACAAATTAAGCTAGATATTTCACTTAGATGCAGCTCCAACACTGCTCTCTACATTAATGGTGGGGGTGGAAGGGAAAAAGAACCAAAAGGTCACTAAGAGCCAAGAGTAACAGATAAGTATGAGAAAAAAAAATGCGAAGCTTGCTGGGCAGACTGGATGGGCCGTTTGGACTTCTTCTGCCATCGTTTCTATGTTTCTATGTTTCTAAATAGATTGGTTCCCTTTCATGGAGGTAGAATTTGGATCTATCCTAATTTTTCTAAACAAACTCAGGATAGGAGGAGAAAATTTTTAGATTTAAGATCAGAGATAGAAGCAAAAGGAGGGAAGATGTTGTTAAAATTCCCCTGTAAGTGTGAAGTAGTTTTTCAACATCAGAAATACCAATTTTTTGAGGTATCACAGCTTCGAGTTTTTCTGGATTCGTGCCCCCAAGAGAAAGAAGCTGTAGAATTAGTGGCTAAATAAAGATGGATACCTGTTGTAAACTCAAACATTTCAATTGTTTATCTGGTGGGGAGTTGAACCTCCCAGATTGTCCTTTGATATTGCTCTGTTGCATATATCTTCTTGAGTTATTATCTTATACACTGGACACGTAACTTTGAATACCAGATAATAACATTAATGGAGATAATTATTTTATTTTCTATGTTTTAATTTCTTGTATGTGTATTTATTGACACTTGCTTATTGTATAATGGAAATGCATAAATAAAAAAAAAACCCCAAAGCTTCTCAGCTGATCAGGATGATAAAAGATGCAACTATTGTTCTCATATTTTATTACGCATTTACACGGAAACCTTAAAATATAGGATGCTCCCAAGGCTTTCACATCCGATTTCAAGGCCAGAAAATTCTTCCGTTTCGTCTGTGTTATTTTCGTGAGGTCAGGAAATATTCTAACCCAGGACCCCAGAAATGTCTAATTAATCTTCTTAAAATATGCTCCCATAATTATTCCCTGGTCACTCTCCTTAAAGAAGGACATTAACAGCGTCGTTCTCTCTGCTATCTCGTAATCAGAGGACTCAAGAAAGTCTGTTACATTTTCCATTACATTCTGTGGCATTTGTTGTTGTTTTAACTGTGCTTTCCCAACTGGCAGAAAATAAACTTTTTTTTTAGGGGTGGAGTCTTCTCCGGACTAATTTCTAATACTTCGTGGAAGTATCGATTCAATGTAGTTTTAGGATTTCTCCAATTACCCCGGGAAAGTTTATTATCCTTAAGTTTAAATGCCTCAGTGAATTTTCTATAGTCTCGATTCTTCTATTAGCATCTCCACAGCCCTGAATTATATTTACTTGGACTTCCTTGATCTTTTTTCAACTTCATTTTCCAAACTTATGCAATTCCAATTCTGAATCACAAGGTATTCCAGCTGGAAAAGAAAATGAACTGGCACTGCAGTGTTTTACTGTTTCTGCACAGGAGACCAGCATAGGTTGACACAGTCCCTTTAAGCCATCTGTGAGCTCCGTTTACAAAAGGGCTTTATACCATTTTGTGGTCTTAATTCACAGGCTCTGGATGAGGCTAAGTCACTTTGCTGAAGGAAGCCCTCCATATCATGAAACAGGCCAACGAACCGGTTTAAATAAGTCACGTTCCTTTCTCAATTTCTGCAGAAGGGAAATGGCTTTCACACCGTCACGCAGTCGTGCAGAGAAAGGACCTTACATGATCTTGAAAGTGAGGCTATATCGTTGCCTCTGGTTAATTGTGATGCTGGACCAATAAAGATAGCAAAACCTGCTAAGAGCCAAGCACAGGAAATGTAGTCCAGGCTAAGAACACCATCAGATGGTCCTTAATGACCAGGCTGAGAACGCGGCTGGAGTTCTGCTTATCCCTGTGTGGCAGCAGAGTGGGATCTGTCTGCTGTTTGGGATCCTGCCGGGGTACCAGTGACCTGGATTGGCCACCGTCGGAAACAGGTTTTACTGGGCTCCACGGACCTTCGGTCTGACCTGACTTTTAAACCCATCTGCCTAAGGCAGGATGCACTTAAGCATTGCCCACATAGTCGCAGAACGGACGAAAGCCTTTGGCACATTTGTCCCCTTAGCTCCAATCATGACAGACCCCTTTGGCCGCGCCCTCGTGGATCACCTGATTTTTCCAATCTGATGTATCAACAGGAGCCATGTTGTCTAGCCTACTCCATGCAGTCAAAGGTTTTTCGCTTAACCACAGAAAGAAAGAGACCAACAAGCAAGTTTCAGGTGATACTGTCTCCAGACCATAGAAAGAGGAAATGTTATTTCTGAATTTTATAGGCAATTCAAAGGTTCAATTTTTAGGTGCACCTTTAACCACGGCATACCTGTGTTAACGGTGGCTGCCTTTAGAGAATTAAAGTCTGATTACTCAGATATCTGGCAACGTGATAAGGAAATGGAATGCACTTGTTTTTCTGACCAACTTAATATCCTAGGAACCCTAATCCTCTGCAATTTATTGGTCTGTTATTTCTAAGATCGTCTGAGGGCTCCGGGTGATAAAGTGACAAATTAGGTTCACCCTTGGTATTCAAAGTCCAGTAAAGCAGGATGGTTCATGCGCAGTGCATGAGGCACCTCCACGTCTCGCCGGCTTTCGTGTTCTGGGCTCCCTTTCCTGGCCTGATCGTGTGGAGGAGGAGTCGGAGCGCCCGTGCCATGGTGTCCACTGGACAGGCTCGCGGTGCATCCTGGGGGGGGGGGGGGGGGCCAATAGGCTGAAGGGGCTGCTGGCCCAGCGAGAGAAGCTGTTTCTGCTACTGGGCAGAAGAGGCAGCTGCCTCTGTTGGTGAGCACTGGAATGGGTTTGGTTAGGCTGGAGCAGATTGCTACCGGTGGAAGTGCATCTGAAGAATTTGCTCTATTCTATTTCCCAGGGGTGGAAAATATTGCCACCCCCCTTCTGCTGCCCATTTCTACTCCGGCTTCCGGCGGGCCTTCTCCAAAAGCTGCATTGGAACTCACAGGTGCGAAAACCAGTTTTATCTTCAAACCTAAATCTAATATTAAAATAAAACCCCCTTCTGCTGCTGGGGAGACTCTACCGTCACAGGCATTAACTCGGGGGGCCACATGTGGAGAAAGAGAAAGGTGCAATGCTGGCAGGGGTAGAAACCCAATCGTTAGCACTGCAGGAGCAGAAGGGATTCTGAAGCGATGACAATGATCCATCTGGCTAAGAACAGAGTCAGGGGGCACGTCCTGGGGGTCAGCGGGATCAGAAAAACACGGGAAGGCTTTGCGCCCGCACTCTGCCAAGATGGCATTTCATAGACAGAGGCGCCGAGCCAAGCAATCAGCCATGGAGTCAACGGCAAACCCTTCCCTAGAGAGAACACCTCCCTCTAACAGAGGCCAAGCTCTCGCTCACCTGCACGGGGGAGGGGACACCTCTCACTCCCTTCTACCCTTCTGGTGCTGCTCCAACCATCTCACGGGGCCAGCAAATTCACCCGTCCGAACACCGCCTTCCCGCCTAGCCTTCAGCCGTTCCCGGGGGCGAGTTCTGGTTAGGGAGGGAAGATGGCGCTCAGACATGGCCTTTTCCTGCTGTTTTACCTCTTCCCCAATCCTCTGGCTGCTTTCGCACATAGCGGGTGTAAAGCATGCGGGCGCCTTTGTCGCACGGACTTTACGCCTCACTAACATTGAAAGACAAACTCTCCGGGGAGTTTCTGTTTGAAAATTATCTACAAAACTATGCCCCGTAAAAGTCCCCGTGTATTTTGCAACCTTTTCGGACGATGTGAAAACAGCCTTCTTAATGTATCATAAGAACAGGCCATACTGGGTCAGACCAAGGGTCCATCAAGCCCAGCATCCTGTTTCCAACAGTGGCCAATCCAGGCCATAAGAACCTGGCAAGTACCCAAACACTAAGTCTATTCCATGTAACCATTGCTAATGGCAGTGGCTATTCTCTAAGTGAACTTAATAGCAGGTAATGGACTTCTCCTCCAAGAACTTATCCAATCCTTTTTTAAACACTGCACGAACCACATATCAGGACATGGCCAAGGAAGATCTCCCGCCCCGCTCTGAAAGCGCGTGGATAGAGCGTGAGATGAGCTGCGGGGTAGGACACAGGCTCTCTCCTACTCCTTGCTAACACCGTGATGCCTCATCAGGCGCCAAGCCGATCCTCGGGCACAGTTGCATTACGTAACTCGCTCTGCAATGCCCTGAAGTAATTCCTGGATGGCGATTCACGTTCCTGTGACTGTTTCACAGAACGATGCTGCCTGGATACCCCTAAAGCTAGTGCCACACTGCTGTCCTGAAAGCATCCCCTCTCTGGCTGTTTCCCCCAAACGCACCAAGAGAAATTTGGTGAGACCTGCACCTTTCTGCTTTCTGCTCATCCAATCGCTTAAGCAGAAACAGGAAGTACAGACCTGGATGGCGATTTTATCAGGCCCTGGCTGGATCTTAAAATGGTCGTTTGCAGGTGCCACGTAAGAGGTTTCAAGTGGGTCTTGCTGAGTCTCGTCTCTGTAGGCATGGCAGCTCATTTCCTGGGCCTTTCCAGGTTTCTCCAGGGAGGATGTAGTGGCAGGTTCCCTAAAGCAGTGAATTTCAACAGTAACTACAAGCAAACGCCAGTTTGCCAGTGCAAGCAGCCTTCTCAAAGCCTCTTGAACATAATCTTCCCTGTGGCTAAGGTAAATTAAAGATTTCCCTTGAATGCTAACCTAGAGGAGAGCTCTTAAGCTGCACAATTCTGTTTTCTCAAATGTTCACAAATACAAAAAGGTGACAGATCACACGTTTAGAAGTGGGAGAGCTGTGTGTAGCTTTTGCCACGAGGTTGAAACCTACCCTACAACAGGATGTCTGAACGGCAGCCGCCTGCCTAGGCAGACGCTTTTATTTATTTATTTATTTAAAAGATTTTATATTCCCTCATTCGTAATTACATCATAACTGGTGTACAATAACCTTAAAACTTAAAATGCATCAACAGAAAACAATCATCTAAATACAATGATAAAGGTATAAAACATTTAAAAACCGTTCACATATACAGTGCAATCGGCATACGCAATTAAATCTCAGTAAAAAACTAAGCTTGACTTCTATCTATGAAGGCTTTCTCAAAGAGCCAGGTTTTCAACACTTTCTTGAATTCTTTTGACTCTGTTTCGAGTCCTAACTCAGCTGGCAAGGTGTTCCAGATGCTTGGGCCTGCTATAGAGATTACTCTTATCTTGAACTAATGCTAAATGTGCAGTATTTAATTGAGGGGACATGAAGCATCCCTTTATTGGCGGATCTTAGGGATCTATGTGGAGTATGCATGCGAATAGAAAGATTTAACCAATCTGTCTTATGGGCATAAATAGCCTCAGTAATAAGCTTTGTCATCTGCTCCTGGGAGCCATCAGCCCACTTCCTCTCGTCTGCAAAGATTGCCTCCTGCATGGGGGCCGCCTTTCCCCCATGCATGCGCCCTGATGATGCATTATGGGGCGCTTAACAGGCAGTTGCTCTTCCACTGTTCGAGAGCCAAGGACAGGGGGGGTCTGGTCCAGTGGGCTGGTTAGATTAGAGCAGTGAGAGCTGTGGAGCAGAGCTACCAGGATTCAGAAGCCCCAGCTGCTCCGCACCACGGACCATCTCCCTTGACCACCCCCGCATCTCTGAGTAAGATCAGCCGTGGCGCTGACCCTTCTCTCTTCCCTTCAGTAGCTGTCATGCCGATAAGGCACGATAGGTGGCCAGACGTATCCACCTTTGCAGCAAGGCAGGATGAGATACTACGTGGATGAAGGTCTCTGGTAGAGAGAGAGCCCGGTGCTGCTTTTAGCCAGATGTTTAGTGGCCGGCAGAAATAGAAACAGCTATCGTGGGAGTGTCCTCTTCCAAATCCTCAGCAGGCAGCTGAAGTACTTAAGCCATGAGGGGGTTCATTTTATAATTGCCTGCACCGGTGTATAGTCTGGGGGTACTTTTTACCTCTGGACTTCACGCTTATTTTCAAAGGAAAAGTATGCGTTTACATTCCCTTGGAAGATTATCCCGCCAAAACTCCCCGTGCACATGTCTACCTCTTAATTAGTGCAAGGAGGCCTTCCGAGAAAAGTTACACAGAGAGGCCCTTTTCAATGGCCACCCAGCTGGGCGCATTGACGTCTTTAAAAACTGACTGCCTTGAAAGCCACCCAATGTTTCACCAAGTGGATAAATGTATCCAACTCAAATTCTGGGCAGGCCTGGGGATGAGGTTAGTGCAAGGGTGGGGGAGAAGGTTAGGAGGCTAGCACTGATTTTCATTGCTAGCCACCTAGCAGCTGGCCAAATGGTGGCGCTGCAATAGCAGGCCTAAATCTGGCCAGCCAAGGCTCAGCTAGCCTCCTCTTGAGCTAAAAAGCTATTAATCCCCCTCCCTATCCAGTCCTGCGTCCACAATTCCCCTCCCAGCATCCACATGAATTTTTTAAAAATTGGCCCCCTTTCTCCAAGCAGAGCATTACATTTTTTGAAAAACCAGGTAGCAGTCACTATCACCGCTGCCCGCTCCTTCCCGGCATAATATAAAGCTTAAACAGTGCCCTCCCATCACCACCCCTGATCCAGGCTACCTGACTCCCAGCACAATCTCAGTCTTGAAGCTCTGCAACAGCTCCGCCCTTCCCCATTCCCCTGATCATGGCAGTTCCCTCCAAAGAACCCAAACTCACCTGAGGTTCACCTGTGATCTTCTCTCCTGCTGGCTCTTCCCTCTGTCCCTGGTCGGGTGCTTTGGAAGGGGTATTGGGCCGAGTCAGGAGGGGGAATATGGGGAGATGGCACCTACCTAGGAACTTTTGACTTCCAGTCACCCTGAGATTACCATAGATTAGCAGGGGGGGGGGGGGGAACTGCACAGTGGGACTGGATGCTCACAAATTTGCTCTCATAAACCCTCTTACATGTTCACACTTACTTTCACTGCTCATTCTCTCACATTCTCACAACCTTTACACCTTTACTTCTGCCATTCTCCCACCAACACACACACACTCACTCACGTCTCTCCCTCTTCCATACACACATGCCCACTCACTTTCACACCCATGCTCACTTGCACTCAGCTCTCTCCTACTCACCCACATACACTCTCAGATCTCTTCTTCCTACACAAAAACACACTCACTCACTCTCTCACAGACATGCTCGTTCATTCTCTCTCCCCCCCTTTCAAAACACACTAGCAACAGCAGACTCTAACTTGGGCTCCTGGAGCAGCAGCAGCCTCTTCCTTCTCCTCCTGTGCTGCAGAAATGGACGCTGCCTGTTTCTTACTCCTTCTTTGATGCACGGGCAGGAAATTGCAATGTCAATTGGCCAAAGCAAACAGGATGGGGCGAGCAAGTGGCTGGATACAAGAAACAGGCTGCGCAGGAGCAGGTGGTGTCAGGAGTGTGAGAAATGTTTAGAATGTTGCTATTACATAGAGAATAATGGATATAAGGTGCTTTAAGTTGCTTTGTGTGTCTGATATTAAAGACCTACTCTATGTTGCTATAAGAAATAAGAATGCTGCTAGGAAGAACTGACTGTTTGTAGAGACCCTTTTGTAGCTTTGCTAAACATAGTAGAGAGAGAGAGCTAAAAGAAAGGTTTAAGTTGTAACTTTTGCTTAGAAGTTATAAGAGAAAGCATAACCTTTGCTTGCTAGAAATCATTTAGCGTGCCTGACCCAGTTGCCACAGAAGGAGGAAACTAGCAGGCTGTGAAAAACTGCTGGAAGTCGGCTAACCGGAAGGCTTCATTATAGCAGAAAGATAACAGTATCAAAACACACTCTCCAGAAATCCTCTCTTACAGAAACCCAATACCTGAGTAAAAATCCCCTCCTCATTAAGACCATGATAGGAGCCTGAAAGATAAACAGGCCTAAGTAATGAACCAATTTCCTGCACAGCTCCTGTGAAGTCACCTCTTTCTGCAGAAACTCTTAGCTACGATATTAAGAAACATTAAGAAAGCAGCCCCCATGCCCTCCCCCCTTCCCTTGTTCCAGAGGAAACAGGTGCAAGCTGCTAGATTTAGGGAAGTACAGAAAAGCAACAGGCCCCCTCCTAATCTCTCCCTTAAACAACCCCCCCCCCCCCCCCCCCGATATGTACCAAGAAGAAATAGAAAAAAACAAGTTAACCGCAAGGCTTAAAAAGAGGAACTAGAATGGGTATATAAGACCCTGGGCAATCAATAGCAAGCTTATGTCAGCATTGATAGCACATGCGTGTGTTGGCTTTGTTTGCATCCATTTGCAAATGATAAATAAATAAAGACTTCTTTCGCTGAATCTTTTGTTTGTTCACTGTTTTATCATTCCCGAGAGGGAATAGTGTGTTTTATTATTTCCCACAGGAGGAAGCGAAGTTAAGCGTTAAAGAGGTCCAGAGATGGTAGAAATCACTGTCGAGTTCCTCCTTTTTCAGCAGCGCAAGGACCAGCGACGTTCCTTTCTTCTTCCCGGGTCCAAGCAGATTGGTTTTGCTGCAGCGCCCGGAGATTGCCGGTATTGGCCCGGAGACCCGGTAATTCTTTTAGAATTTCGGAGGCTCTGGGCCAAATCCAGAGAGGTCCCAGGTATGGACAGCACCTACATTAAGGGAATGGGGGAGGGGTCAAGGTCTGGGTGGTGCCAGGAGGGTGGGAGTGGTAGTGTTTAAGGTTTATAGTGAGCTGGGAAGGAAGCGAGCAGCAGGGGTTGATGATGGGGGGGGGGGGGAGAGTCAATTTTATTTTTTAATGCTTATATGGGGGAAGGGAAGGGGGAGAGGAAGGATCCCAGTGTGTAAGCGCATGTGTAGTTTTATTTAAAACAAGAGTTAGCTAGAAAGCACTGATTATCACCACAAACAGCTGGTCAAATTTTAGCTAGAGAGATTTAGGAAAATTCCCAGCTAAAAACCTAGCCGATTAGGTTTAGCTTAAAATTCTCCTAAAGAAAACCATCCGGAATGACCCAATTATCTGACCCACTCTGCAGGTCTCTGAATATTGACCAGATACTTTGGAAAATTGAAAAGTGTTGCACGTAAGCATAAACCCCACCCTAAGCCATCCCCAAGGATGCCTCCTCATGCTGCGGCTAAAGGTACGGGCATAGAGGCCCTGGGGGCATGCGGTGCTTTTCCCCGAATACGGGGCGGGCAGTATTCAAACAGCCTATTTCTGCGGGTCAAGCACTGTTTTACCTCAGGGAATGGCTTTGAAAGTCACCCTGCATACGGGAAACGATGGGGAATAATGCAAGGAAACTATCAGAGGCCTCGCGTGATGATTCCCAGGTGAGGGATGGGGAGAAGTGAGAAGAGCAGTCTTGCAGGAGGAGATTAAACAGGAGGCGATGGCTATTTATTATTTATTAGGAGAATTTAGCTCTCTAAACCCAGGCTTTGCTCCCACTCGCCTTCTCATGACCGTAGAAACTGTCCTGAGGTCTTAACTGACTCAGTACTTTTCACAGCCAAGTTCCGGGCTGACACGAGCATTTCCCTAATGCTGGAAAACTTCCACAGTTGGTGCCGAAAACTTTGTATATTTGGAGATCAGCACATTCTGTTTTCTCTGTCAGCAGTGCTGCTACCAGATCCTGGGGCCTATACTGAGGATGTTTATCAGGAAGAAGCAGCCACACCAACATCCGAAAACTTCGGTAAAGGTGCATTAGTGAGAGAGCAAGGGAGGCATTAAAGGCTTCCAGTGACGTGCCCTTAAGCTGGATGTTTCACTTCAGGGACAATAGGAAACAGTAACATTCTTAGACCAAAAAAAATAATCAAGAGACTTTCTCTTAAGAAGGCAAAAATGAGCAAAACTAGGTAGATGTGATGAGAGCATCAAGGAATACCATGTCAATTAATTCCCAGCAGTTGCGGGTTGACGGCGTGATGGATTCCCATAAACTTGGATTCCCATGCCTTGTGTCCCAAACGGTTGCAGCCTTTCCAGGTGACTGCTTCCTGTCCAGCAGATGACCCATCAGCTTGGTTTCAGAAGTAGAGTTCTTTGGTGAGCATGGAGACCACGCATGGTACTTGCTTCTTGCCACAGTAGCGCGCGTCATCAGACCAAGACTCAAAGTTGGTGGCCACCAGGAAGTTGACCCTGGTGAGGATCTGCAGGACCTCCAGCTGTTTCCCATACATGTTGAGGACCTGGCATAGAGCCTGCACAAACCAGGAGCCATTTCCAGGGTTCCTCCAGGAGTAGTAGCCTGTAACGAGAAAAACATTCTCAGAACTTAAGGAGTGCTTTTTTGCAGTTGCTCTCTGATCCACACAATGCAAATGAAAGGGAGATTTAGACAGCCAAGATCCACTTCAACGCATTTCTCTTTACACAATAATTCCTGGCAGTTAAGAGCCAGTGAAGAAGGTTCCCTCTTGGTCATCTTGGAGGTCCTCAGTCTGCAAAAATCAACATGGTTTATAAGAACACAAAAAGGGGGAAAGTCTTCCTTTGTCTCGAGGCAGCGAAGATAATAAAGCCAGAGATTAAGTTTGGTCTGTGGTGTTACAACAGGAAAGGCCAAATGGGCAAACCGGATGGGCCTTGAGGCCTTTACCTGCCGACGTCATCCAGGTCATGTTTCTCTTTTCTACTCTATTATTTTCTGAAAAACGATAGAGGTGAGAAGTATTTCCTTGTCATGTATGCACCTTACCCCAGCCGATAAGAAAAGGAATTCAAGTGCGGCATTCTCTCCGGGTCCCCAGAGGAAAGAGACTCAGATTTCAGATGAAACAAAGAAAGGCACTGACTCCCTGACTCTCCCTGACAAACGTCTTTTATTTGTGCCCTAGTTACCTACTTATTTATTTATTTATATCTTTTATATACCGAACTTCAAGTAACAGGGTTACTTATCAGTTCGGTTTACATTCAACAAATATGCGAACAATGACAACAATTGTCTTACATTGAACAAGGAAGCGAACAACTTGGATGAACATAACTTGGAAGAACCAGAGAAATAAAGAATAGTAGAAGCTTGACTTGAGGGGTATCAAGCCTGCAGGTAGGGGAGGGATGGCTGAGGGAGGGGATGAGGGAAATGTGAAACTAATGATTTATTAAAAAAGGGAAGTATAGTTAGGGGAAGGCCCTGAGTGAGGGCAGTCCAAGAATCTGAGGATTGATGCTATTTGATGCACATGGAAAGCAGACAGCTCAGGTTTATTTCAGCAGCAGAGACCCTATTTATTTATTTATCATTCCTACAGGTGTCTCAAAGCAGATTACAATCAAAATTACAATTCGAACTGCAATCAAATCAAAGACACGAAGCCTGAGGTTGCAGCATGAATACAGATATGGCTAGAGGCAAGGAGGTCGAGCATCCAAGCTGGCCGTTTAAGGAGCTTGGCCGGATATAACTTCTCCGGTTGAGTTACACGGTATAGTCAGTGGTATAATAGGCACAGAGTGGGAGAAAGGCCTTAGTAAGTCAGGCCCTAAGTTAGACCTGCTCTTTATGCACATCTAAAACACTGCTAAACGTGTCGTTCCTTCCTCGAACATCGCTACAATCTGTCCAAAATGCTCAGCCATCTCCCACTTGGACTACTGCAGCCTACTCTTCGCGAGCCTCCCATTGAGCCAGGTTTCTCCACCACAATCTCTTCAGAATTCAGCTGCACGGCTTCTCTTCCCTCACTGTCGCTGTGACCAGGTAACCCTTCTTTTCAGGCTGCTGCGTTGGCTCCCCATCCACGTTTGCATACAGTTCAAGCTCCTCTTACAAGGGCATTCATGCTGCAGCTCCTCATTACCCAGCTTCTTCTCTCTCTCCCTCTACGCTCTTCCTCACAAGCTCCGATTATCGAGCAAGTCTTCTTATCTGCGCCCTTCTCTATCGCCAAGTCCCAGCTCTCTGCTTTCCGCCTTGCTGCTCCCTACGCCAAGCCTCCACCCCCCTCCACCCCCCTCCAAACCCCTCCGATACCGATTTTTTACACAGGTTCCAGGGGTCTGGGCCAGCTCCTTCCCCTCCCCTCCCTGTTTCTAACAAAATTTGGAAGATCCGCCTCCATTGTGCCTTCCAGGCCCCAACCATAACCCTCCCGGTACTTTTTAAATTCTAAATCTTCTTCCTAGGGTCGCAGTAGGGGCGGCTGCCGCCGCGATCCTGTGCTGGCACTGAGCCAGCACGGGAGAAAGCATCGGCCCAGGATATATATATATATATATGTTATATATATATATATATATATATATATATGTTATATTTTTTTAAGTCAGCATGGCACTTAACTGGCTAGAGTCTTTTAAATACAGCTGGTTAAGTCTAAACCAAATCTTTAAACCTAACCAGCTGTATTCAAAAGATAAACATTTGCGTTTAAAGTTATCCCGCTAGAGGTAGCCCTGCCACCATCACTACAGTGGCGCTGCGGTGAATAAATCCCGATGCCCGTTACACAGCAGCACAGACCCTGCCCCCTGACCTGGCTTGACATGTCCAGCTGGGTTTCTTTTCTTTTTATATTGGGAGGGGGGTCCCTTTTCATTCATTTCCTTTTTTTTCCTTTGAGCTATGCAACCCAGGAGAGCAAGAAATGCCGAAGGGGAGAAACCCAAGCAGGAACAAAAAAAAGCAAAGCTGACTCCCTTTTCTCCTTAACACGCGAGAAAAAAGTAAATAAATATCTCCCAGACCTGCCAGGATGGCACTAACGTGAACCAGGAAACAAAGACTTAAATGTGTACAAAAGAAACACTGAAGAAGCTTAGTGTCAGCGACATGGCACATGAGGCTGACTGGACGCCTTCTCCCGGCCCCCAGTGCTGCCCCGTAGCAGCTTAGAATAATGGCATTTCCCGAAACCAGCAGGCCCAACTTTTCTTTACGTAATAAACAGCAGAGGGGATTTCTTTTCTTTCGTTTCTGCAGGTGGTTTCGTTTTGTGCGCGCCAAAACGAAAACTCTAGGACGTTCTCCCTCGCCCACCTTGACGTCTTCCCTCCTCCCGTAGGCGCCATTCTTCTGTACGGGGTAAAATTTCAATAGGCCGACACCGTTATGAGAAACAGCACCCACGGGGGCAGGAGCAACCGGGGATTGCTCCTGCCCATGGGAAGACGCCGGGCTTTATGGTGAGGGGGGGGGGGAGGAGCTATTTAAACATGGCAGCCGGGTTTTTATTGCTATTGTTATTTTTTTTAATGGAGGTTTGCAGATCACAAAACAAAAAACAAACATTTCATTTGTTTTGGGGATTTTTTCATTTCAAAACAAAACGGCATAGGGAAAACCTTTTCTATTTCATTTGAAACCATGGCACATCTCTAATAAACGGTGCATGCATAACCTGGTATCGACCATCTTAGTGAAAAGTAATAACAACATAACAACCGATGGCAGATAAAGGCCCAAAGGGTCCATTCAGTCTGCCCAGCAAGGTCTTCAGGGTTGTAATTGCTGCTCCATGCAGGTCACCCTAATGCCTTCTGTTTAGAGTTGAAACAAACAAACCAAAATATCCTTCTGAGCTATCCACTGCTTGCCTAGAATAAGTGCTCTGCGTACCTGGCACGGTAGAGTAGGCAAACAAGAAATCCGCCTCGATTGGAATCTTGTATCTGGGGTTGGCATCCGTTTCCAGAGCGTTGTCGGCAGAGCCGGAGTCGGTCTCCAATCCCTCGTCAAACTCGGAGCCCCTGCAAGCCTGCAGCCAAGTGAGATGGGTGAGATTCATTCATGTCAGCAAATAAGAGATCCTTTGCACTGATACCTACACGTGTCTGCCAATGCAGGGGTGGCCAACTCCAGTCCTCAAGGACCACATACAGGCCTGGTTTTGAAGCTATCCACAGGGAGGTCAATTTTAAAACGAGTGAGGAAACGCTAGGATTTTTAATCGTGCGTGAACCTATGCACGTATGTTTTAAAATGCACTAACCGTGCGTAAGTATGCTCCTAATTTTAAGAGCTTACTCAAGCACAGCTAGAGCGCTTGTGTCGTCAGTAGGGCCATGTCAGCTTTTACTCGCGTATGTCAGCAGATTTTAAAACGCGCTCGTGCGAGGCACATCCCCCAGTTTGTCCAGTTAATAGCGAGGTCGTTCAGACCCCCCCTGGCTCTTCATCCTGCAGGCTGCCCAGGTGACCCGGACCCCTCTCCCCGTCCTATGAGCCCTAAAGCTCGAGATCCTACCGACTCGCTCCTCATCAGGAGGAGCAGTAAAGTTGTGCGGATATCTAGCCTTTATGCGCTGCAGATTTCACTTTTAAAATTCAGAGTTACACCCGCTAAGTCTCAGTCCCATCCCAGAATGCCCATGCCCCACACCTTATCCGTCCCGTTATTCCTCACGCGCACGCAGATGTTGCAGACTTTTAAAGTGCGCGTGGCTCGGGCGCAGCCCGCTGATGCACGTATGCGGGCATTTTTACGCGAGCAATGCTTTTAAAACCGACCTGAATGAATATGCATGAGACAGATTTGCAGGCACTGCCTCCATTGTATGGGGGATGTCGTGCATAATTCATTGTGGACATCCTGTGAACCTGGCCTGTTTGTGACTCTGGAGGACTGGAGTTGGCCACCCCTGTGCCAAAGGATGACTAAAGCAATAAATACAATTTTAAGATAGCCGATGTAGTTCACCACAATTTCCACTGTTTTCACACAGGAAACACACCTAAGATCACCGCATCTGACAAATATAAAGGTGGCCGTGTCTGGTGAATATTACAAATTAAAGGCAAGGTCAAGACCATTAAAGGTTAGTTTTACTTAGAAAAAAAATCAGGCTGAAAGGAAGGAAGAGACAGGACTATCAAGCAGGAAGCATTATTTATTTTATAAGAAAGGGATGCTAGAAACAGCCAATGGAAACGAGCACAGAGGATCATTAATGGTAATGATGCTAGGGATGGGCCCGATGGCTAGGTGCAGGCACTACCATGTGGAGAACCTGGGTTTAATTTACAGCTCAGGTCTCTGTCCTCCCGGCTGGATGGGGCTGGGGATGATGCAGAAGGAGGGATCTTCAGTGTCGCACAGCAGCCAGATGATGTGACCATGGGTGCTACCATGGTCCATAGGTAGCCCCTAGTGCCTGACTCCCAGCCAAGGACTGGCACTGCAGTGGTTGGGCTTGGCAAGTGAGAGTGGGGTTTTGAAATAGGAGGGAAAAAGATGCCAGAAGTTACAAACGAAGGCTCAGGCGAAATTTTCAATTGAGCTGGAAGCCCAACAGGGACAGTAGGAAACCACAGGGCCAAAAATAGTCAAAATGATGGTAAATTCAGAGATCAAGTAAAATCTTCTTATACTGCAGAGAAAAAAGTAAACTGGATGGGTTGCTGGAATTTATCTGCCATCATCGTCTCTGCTTCCATTAAGGTTGTCCATTCTTTCATTATCCAGTGTTGGGCAGAACTTGGAATGATGTAGAAGAAGATATTTCCCCTGACCATGAAGCACTTGGAAAGATATAGAAGACGATACTTAGAATGATGTAGAAGGTGATACTTCCCCTGACCATGGAGCATTTGGAATGATGTAAAAAATGATATTTCCCCTGACCATGGAATTTGGAATAATGTAGAAGACGATACTGTTATGACTGTCGCTGCCCAACGTCTTCATTCCGCCCACCTTACCTTTTTTTGTGACTCCTCCCACGGTTGATGGACGTCTGGCTGCCGAGGCATCTGCCTGCCGTCCTCTCCGGCGTCCCCGGTCCGGCTTGGGTGCTGCATCCCGGCATGTTGTCCAGGTACCATAGGGCGCGCGCGCCGCACGGCCCTGCTTCTTATTCTCTCTTTGGCACAAATCTCAGGAGCGTCCACCTATGATGACGTCATGCATCCCGGATACAAAAGCCTACACTTTTTGCTAGCTAATCAAGTTAGCAACGGGATCTCCTAATGGATGGGATTCGCTCTCCGTACCTAGCTACTCTGCCTCTCCAACTTTTGGACTTTATCCTAATGGGGTACCCGCTCCTTGGGGACCTCTCTCATTTCTTTCAGGTCGCTATCAGGAACCGGTACTCGCTCCTCGAGGGCCCTTGTTCCTTGACTCGCTGCCTGAACTTATTTCTTCTGCTTGGAAGAAACCGCTGCCTACATCATCAGTGAGTTACCAACTTTATTTCCTCAGAGCTGTTCCCTGGAACCAGGTACTCGCTCCTTGAGGGCCTGCCTCTATTCCAGCTTCTGTGTCACCTTCCAGGAGAAACCGCTGTGTGAGTAACTTTACCAACGAGGCTCCATACCAGAACTCTGTGTATGTTCCACTGTACTCACTATCTCAGTTTTCTCCATTACAGCACAGCCATAGAGGGAATCGCTGTTCCAGTATCCTGAGGAACCCTAGCCCAGGCGGGCTTCATCTCTACACTCTACTGCCACCTCTGGTGGCTTCTCAAATCTGTCTAATAAAAGATATAACTCTGTGTTGTGTGTCCCAAAGCTGAGCCTGACCTGTGGCCCCTCATGGGACTTCCCCCGTGGGCGTGGTCTGCTGCCACAGTGTTCAAGGATCCACCCAAAACCTTACAAACAATAACAGATTGCTAACTCCATGGATCCGGCACAGCTCAATGCCCTGCAGGCCATTCCGGGCCTGGCCCTGCGCATTGCTGAACAGCAAGACGCTTTGGAGAAACTCACTTCAGCGTTCCATCAGCTGCACGCACAGAAGGCTCAAGGCACTACTTCCAGTAATGAAGGTCAGTTACCTGAAGTAACTTTAAAGACTACTGTACCGCTGGCTGCTCCAATTCGTTTCTCCGGAGAGATTCAGAGAACCAGGGGCTTTCTAAACCAGTGCTGCATGCATTTTGCATTACAGCCTTCTCACTTCCCCACCACTTTTGCCAAGACTACTTATATTCTATCTTATCTGGATGGAAGGGCCTTGTCTTGGGCCTCTCCACTGTGGGAACCCAAGGACCCTATTTTGCAGGATATTGAAGGATTTTTGGACTTATTTAAATCCGTTTTTGGCGATCCTGCCCGAGTGACCGTTGCTGGTTCTGCTCTGGTGGACCTGAAGCAAGGCAACCGATCACTGGCTGATTTTGCGATAGAGTTCAAGACTCTTGCTACAGAACTCTGCTGGGACCCCAAATGCCTGAAAACTCTCTTCTTCAGAGGTCTGGATACTCGCTTGAAAGACAAGCTGGCCACTCGTGAAACACCTGACTCGCTGGATGAACTAGTGGCTTTGGCTGCTAGAATCGACCACCGGCTTCGTGATAAGGTGAAAGAACTCCGGCCTAATAGAGGACCAGGTCAGAAGGAGGCTAGTGCTTAAACTGCACCTCGGATGGTTCCAGTAATTCCTGTTGCCAGTAGAGATGAACTGATGCAACTTGGTCGCAGTCATTTGACTTCTAAAAAGAGAAGACTTCGGAAGAGGCATGGTCTATGTATGTATTGTGGACAGGCTGGTCATGATGTCCCAACATGCCCAATTTGTCCGGGAAATGGACGGGCCTAATTCCTGCAGGAGGACTGTTCTTAGGCCTTACTATGCCATCTCCTCCGCTCTCTCTCCCAGTCTCCTTGATCTGCGGACTGTCTGAGTTTCAAACTCTTACCCTGGTGGATTCAGGGGCAGGAGGCAACTTTATTCTTCGACGCCTAGTGGAACATTTGAGGATTCCCCTTGTCACTTTGAAGGTTCCACTACTCCTATCTTCCATCCATGGGTAGCCCTTACCGGGTGACGTGACTTGCCAAACCAAACCGATAACCCTTCGCACCAGAGCTCTCCATACAGAGTCAATTCCCTTCTTTGTGTTAGAGAAGGCCATGCACCCTATCGTCCTGGGGTTACCCTGGTTGCAGTCTCACCAACCAGGGTATGGCGGCCTTGGAACCAGGGAATGGCGGCCTTGGAACTTTCCCACTGGGGCCCAGGTTGTCATGGAAAGTGCCTTAAGGAGATTGCTCCTGTCATCTGCATGCCTACAACTCCAGTGATGCCGGGACTGCCGCCTCAGTACGCATCTTTTAGTGATGTGTTTTTCAAAGAAGCTGCTGACATTCTTCCTCCGCATAGGTCCTATGCCTGTGCCATAAGACTGAAACCCAATATTGAACCTCCTAAAGGACGTGTCTATCCACTCTCAGTGATTGAGAATAAGGCTATGTCTGAATACATCGAGGAGAATTTACAGAAGGGGTTTATTAGACCATCGAAGTCTCCAGCCGGCGCAGGCTTCTTCTTTGTGGGGAAGAGGGATGGTACCTTACGTCCTTGTATTGACTACCGAGGTCTGAACGAGATCACGATTAAAGACCGCTACCCCCTGCCTTTAATCTCGGAGCTGTTTGACCGGCTTCATTGACCCGAAGAAAGTCATCTTGGCGACTACACATTCTGTGCCCGCTGGTAAAACCATCGTGCCTAAACACCTTTTGGGCGCACGATTCCAAGCTGGCTGGCTATCCTGGTCAATGCCACACCCTGCTCAAGATCCAGAAGTTCTATTGGTGGCCTACTATCAAAAAAGATACACTATCCTACGTGGCATCTTGTACCAACTGTGCCAAATACAAATCTGCTTCTGGCCAACCATGGGGATTGCTGCAACCGCTGCCAGCTCCAGAATAGCCCTGGTCACACATCGCTACTGACTTTGTAGTCGATTTACCCCTTTCTGGAGGAATGAATACCATTTGGGTAACAGTCAATCGCTTCAGCAAAATGGCCCATTTCATGGTGCTGCCTGGCTTACCTTCAGCCTTGGAGCTTGCGAAGCTCTTCATATCGCACATTTTTCGCCTTCACGGCCTACCAAAACACATAGTCTCAGACCAAGGATCCCAATTCACGGCAAGATTCTGGAGGGCCTTGTGCAAGCTATTTGACATCTCTCTGGACTACACTTCAGCCTATCATCTGCACTCAAATGGCCAAACTGACTGGATGAATAGAACCTTAAAACAGTTCATTCGAGCCTAAGTGAGTTGCCATCAGAATAATTGGGCTGAACTGTTACCTTGGGCTGAATTCGTCAGCAATTCTCATCCAGCAACATCAACTGATTCAACACCTTTTGAAGTGGTATATGGACGTTCACCAACACCGCCACCTCCACTGAAGCTCTCAGTGACGTCCCCAGCAGCTCAATCTACTACTGATGAAATCCATAATCTGTGGACTCAGACGAAAGACATGCTAATTAAAGCGAGTGATCATGCTAAGAAGTTTTAATGTGCTCACCATTCTCAAGTGCATGTCTTCAAACCTGGTGACAAAGTCTGGTTATCCACCAAACATCTCAGACTGAAGTTACCCTCCACTCTATTTGCTCCTTGCTATGTTGGACCATTTCCAATCCTCCTACGTCTTGGCAACATCACTTACAGTCTGAAGCTACCACCCGGACTAAACATCCACAACGCTTTTCACGTTTCACTCTTGAAACCTCTCATACTCAGTGAATTCTCTTCCAAGACTCAGGAACCACCTGCCATCAATGCAGAAGACAACCTAGAATATAAGGTCGATGCCATTCTTGATGTCCGAAGACAAGGCAAAACATTAGAATACTTTCTTTCTTGGGAAGGTTTCGGCCCCGAAGAAAACTCTTGGGAGCCTCAGGCTAATATCCTTGATAAAGAGATGCTCCATCAATTTCATCTCGCACATCCTTTGAAGCCAAAACCTGGACCCGCAGAGGATACTGCCCTTTGAAGGGGGGTACTGTTACGACTGTCGCTGCCCGACGTCTCCACTCCGCCCACCTTACCTTTTTTGTGACTCCTCCCACGGTTGATGGACGTCTGGCTGCCACGGTGTCTGCCTGCCATCCTCTCCGGCGCCCCCGGTCTGACTTAGGCGCTGCATCCCGCCATGTTGTCCAGGTACCATAGGGCACGCGTGCCATGTGGCACTGCTTCTTATTCTCTCTTTGGCGCGAATCTCAGGGGTGTCCCCCTGTGATGACTCATGCATCCCAGATACAAAAGCCTACACTTTTTGCTAGCTAATCGAGTTAGCAACGGGATCTCCTTATGGATGGGATTCGCTCTCCGTACCTAGCTACTCTGCCTATCCAACTTTTGGACTTTATCTTAATGGGGTACCCGCTCCTCAGGGGCCTCTCTCATTTCTTTCAGGTCACTATCAGGAACCGGTACTCGCTCCCCAAGGGCCCTTGTTCCCTGACTCGCTGCCTGAACTTATCTCTTCTGCTTGGAAGAAACTGCTGCCTTCATCATCAGTGAGTTACCAACTTTATTTCCTCAGAGCTGTTCCCTGGAACCAGGTACTCGCTCCTTGAGGGCCTGCTTCTATTCCAGCTTTTTTGTCACCTTCCAGGAGAAACCGCTGTGTGAGTAACTTTACCAACGATGCTCCATACCAGAACTCTGTGTATGCTCCACTGTACTCACTATCTCATTTTTCTCCACTATAGCACGGCCATAGAGAGAATCGCTGTTCCAGTATCCTGAGGAACCCTAGCCCAGCCGGGCTTCATCTCTGCTCTCTACTGCCACCTCTGGTGGCTTCTCAAATCTGTCTAATAAAAGATATAACTCTGTGTTTTGTGTCCCAAAGCTGAGCCTGACCTGTGGCCCCTCACGGGACTTCCCCCCATGGACGTGGTCAGCTGCCACAGTGTTCAAGGGTCCACCCAAAATCTTACAAACAATTACAGATACTTCCCCTGACCATGGAGCACTTGGAATGATGTAGAAGGCGATAGTTCCCTGACCAGGGAGAATGTGGATTGATGTAGAAGGCGATACTTCCCCTGACCATGGAGCAATTGGAATGATGTAGAAAATGATACTTCCCCTGACCATGGAGCATTTGGAATGATGTAGAAGATGATACTTCCCCTGACCATGGAGCATTTGGAACGATGTAGAAGATGATACTTCCCCTAACCATGGAGCATTTGGAACGATGTAGAAAATGATACTTCCCCTGACCATGGAGCATTTGGAACGATGTAGAAAATGATACTTCCCCTGACCATGGAGCATTTGGAATGATGTAGAAGATGATACTTCCCCTGACCATGGAGCATTTGGAATGATATAGAAGATGATACTTCCCCTGACCATGGAGCATTTGGAATGATGTAGAAGACGATACTTCCCCTTAACATGGAGCATTTGGAATGATGTAGAAGATGATACTTCCCCTGACCATGGAGCATTTGGAATGATGTACAAGATGATACTTCCCCTGACCATGGAGCATTTGGAATGATGTAGAAAGCGATACTTCCCCTGACCATGGAGCACTTGGAATGATGTAGAAAGCGATACTTCCCCTGACCATGGAGCACTTGGAATGATGTAGAAGGCGATACGTCCCCTGACCATAGAGCACTTACAATGATGTAGAAGATGATACTTCCCCTGACCATGGAGCACTTGGAATGATGTAGAAAATGATACTTCCCCTGACCATGGAGCATTTGGAATGATGTAGAAGATGATACTTCCCCTGACCATGGAGCATTTGGAACGATGTAGAAGATGATACTTCCCCTAACCATGGAGCATTTGGAACGATGTAGAAAATGATACTTCCCCTGACCATGGAGCATTTGGAACGATGTAGAAAATGATACTTCCCCTGACCATGGAGCATTTGGAATGATGTAGAAGATGATACTTCCCCTGACCATGGAGCATTTGGAATGATATAGAAGATGATACTTCCCCTGACCATGGAGCATTTGGAATGATGTAGAAGACGATACTTCCCCTTAACATGGAGCATTTGGAATGATGTAGAAGATGATACTTCCCCTGACCATGGAGCATTTGGAATGATGTACAAGATGATACTTCCCCTGACCATGGAGCATTTGGAATGATGTAGAAAGCGATACTTCCCCTGACCATGGAGCACTTGGAATGATGTAGAAAGCGATACTTCCCCTGACCATGGAGCACTTGGAATGATGTAGAAGGCGATACTTCCCCTGACCATAGAGCACTTACAATGATGTAGAAGATGATACTTCCCCTGACCATGGAGCACTTGGAATGATGTAGAAGATGATACTTCTCCTGACCATAGAGCACTTGGAATGATGTAGAAATGATACTTCCCCTGACCATAGAGCACGTGGAATGATGTAGAAGGCGATACTTCCCCTGACCATGGAGCACTTGGAATGATGTAGAAGATGATACTTCTCCTAACCATGGAGCATTTGGAATGATTAGAAGATGATACTTCCCCTGACCATGGAGCATTTGGAATGATTAGAAGATGATACTTCCCATGACCATGGAGCACTTGGAATGATGTAGAAGATGATACTTCCCCTGACCGTGGAGCATTCGGAATGATGTAGAAGATGATACTTCCCCTGACCATGGAGCATTTGGAATGATGTAGAAAGTGATACTTCCCCTGACCATGGAGCACTTGGAATGATGTAGAAAGCGATACTTCCCCTGACCATGGAGCACTTGGAATGATGTAGAAGGCGATACTTCCCCTGACCATAGAGCACTTACAATGATGTAGAAGATGATACTTCCCCTGACCATGGAGCACTTGGAATGATGTAGAAGATGATACTTCCCCTGACCATAGAGCACTTGCAATGATGTAGAAGATGATACTTCCCCTGACCATAGAGCACTTGCAATGATGTAGAAGATGATACTTCCCATGACCATGGAGCATTCGGAATGATGTAGAAGGCGATACTTCCCCTGACCGTGGAGCATTTGGAATGATGTAGAAGGCGATACTTCCCCTGATCATGGAGCATTTGGAATGATGTAGAAGATGATACTTCCCCTGACCATGGAGCATTCGGAATGATGTAGAAGGCGATACTTCCCCTGACCATAGAGCACTTGGAATGATGTAAAAGGTGATATTTCCCCTGACCATAGAGCGCTTGGAATGATGTAGAAGATGATACTTCCCCTGACCATGGAGCACTTGGAATGATGTAGAAGATGATACTTCCCCTGACCATAGAGCACTTGGAATGATGTAGAAGATGATACTTCCCCTGACCATGGAGCATTCGGAATGATGTAGAAGGTGATACTTCCCCTGACCATAGAGCGCTTGGAATGATGTAGAAGATGATACTTCCCCTGACCATGGAGCATTCAGAATGATGTAGAAGGCGATACTTCCCCTGACCATAGAGCACTTGGAATGATGTAAAAGGCGATATTTCCCCTGACCATAGAGCGCTTGGAATGATGTAGAAGATGATACTTCCCCTGGCCATGGAGCACTTGGAATGATGTAGAAGATGATACTTCCCCTGACCATGGAGCACTTGGAATGATTTTATTTTATTTATTTATTTATTTAGGGCTTTTTTTATACCGACACTCATGATACCAATCACATCGTATCGGTTTACAATAAACAGTGGTGCAATAACATTAAAATTAACAACTTCGTGAACAATAGGCTAGGAGAGAGGGAGAGAGTGAAAAGTTACAATAAACAGGGGTACTTGAACTGGGAGGAGGAAAAGCCAGAGTAGTGGCTAGCATAGAAATAGGTAGTATTTAGTCTCAGAAATAAATAATATACAGATATATACATAAGGCTATAATAGACTCTAGTATTCAGGACTGAATGTAATCCACTATACATGGTATCCTATACCTAGTTGTAGCAGTAGGGGATGTCATAGATCGGGGAAGGCTTGTAGAAATAGCCATGTCTTGAGTTTCTTTCTGAAAGTTTGCGTGCAAGGTTCCTGTCTAAGGTCTGTGGGCATGTTGTTCCAGATGATGTAGAAGATGATACTTCTCCTGACCATAGAGCGCTTGGAATGATGTAGAAGATGATACTTCCCCTGACCATGCAGCTCTAGCAGATCACATTCCACATCTCAGAGTGCCAACCATGGAGAAGCCTTGGGAAAACTGAACTCCTGGAAACCAGCAAAGAAAGAATGAAAGAGCAGTAAAGCTCGATTCTAAAGGCGGATCCCTTGAGAGATATGGAGCCTCTCCAGTCCTAGGTTTTGTGGGGGCTTGTGTTTCAGGGGGGGGGCGGGGGTCACCTCACTGTTGGCTAGGAGGCTTTAGGCAGCTCATGAAGGTTACAGACTCGCATCAGCAGATGCCCATGAACCTTCTAGATGTCACGGCCTGCTATAGACTCTTTAAAAAAACCCAACCCTCTAAGTGCACAGCATTGCAGTTCTGTATTTTGGATGAGATTGAAAGGGTGAGCAAACTTTCGTACAAACTTTCCCTCACGCCACACACACTTCCTAAAAGACTGGAAATAATTATAGGAGTAATATGTAAGTAGCAGTGGAAACATTAGCCTTGGGCTCTGCAGCTGGATTACAACTGATTACAAAGCTCTCAAAATGAAGTAGGAGAGGGCTGGCAGGGTGGGTCATGGCCAGCGGGAGGGTCAGGATCGATTCCCCAGACCTGCTTCTGCTCCTTAGGCCAGCTGGGACTAGAGATGCTGTCAAAGCAGCGTTCACAGCCCACAGGAAGTAGGAGGCACATACTGTTACACCAGGGGTGAGCAAAACGGGGGGCTTGAACCCCAAAAGGCGGGCAGACTGGCTGCCCAGTCAAGGAAGAAAAAAAAAATGGCTGAGCTATCGAGTCTCAGTGCCACGGGGATGCGCAGGCTCGGGATGGAGGAGGCTGCCACGACTGCAAGCAGGCCAGGGCTCTTTCAGTGAGCCAGGGGGAGGAGCTGCTTCTGCTCTGGGAGACCCTGGGACAGGGAAAGAGCTCCACCACCCAGGAGGAGCCCAGGAGGAGCTCCAGCCGCCCCGGGGGAAAGGAAGGGGAGGGGAATGGGCAAAGGCTGAGGAGGTGGAGCAGGGAGAGTAAAGGCAAAATGTGTACCAAAGCTAAATAAGCAAATCAAAGCATAAGAAAATAAAGAAAAAGAGAGAGCAAAAAAGAGGAAAGATTAGCGAAACAGAAAAAAAGCAAAAAAATTAAACCCACTTGGGCAGGGTGGGATGGGGTTTCTCTCAGTTCCTAAAAACTTTTGACTGGCCCCTGTTTTTTATTTTAAATTTCCCATTGTCTCGTGTGGCCTCTGTGTCTGGATGTGCTGTGGATGTGTCTCTGTGTTTGTCTGGTGGGCTTTGGTCTGTGTGTGATGTGATCTGTCTGCCTGTGCCTCTCTCTGTGTCTGGATGTGCTGTGGATGTGTCTCTGTGTTTGTCTGGTGGCTTTGGTCTGTGTCTGTGTGTGATGTGGTCTGTCTGCCTGTGCCTCTCTCTGTGTCTGGATGTGCTGTGGATGTGTCTCTGTGTTTGTCTGGTGGCTTTGGTCTGTGTCTGTGTGTGATGTGGTCTGTCTGCCTGTGCCTCTCTCTGTGTCTGGATGTGCCTCTGTGTTTGTCTGGTGGCTTTGGTCTGTGTCTGTGTGCGATGTGGTCTGTCTGCCTGTGCCTCTCTCTGTGTCTGGATGTGCTGTGGATGTGTCTCTGTGTTTGTCTGGTGGCTTTGGTCTGTGTGTGATGTGATCTGTCTGCCTGTGCCTCTCTCTGTGTCTGGATGTGCTGTGGATGTGTCTCTGTGTTTGTCTGGTGGCTTTGGTCTGTGTCTGTGTGTGATGTGGTCTGTCTGCCTGTGCCTCTCTCTGTGTCTGGATGTGCTGTGGATGTGTCTCTGTGTTTGTCTGGTGGCTTTGGTCTGTGTCTGTGTGTGATGTGGTCTGTCTGCCTGTGCCTCTCTCTGTGTCTGGATGTGCCTCTGTGTTTGTCTGGTGGCTTTGGTCTGTGTCTGTGTGCGATGTGGTCTGTCTGCCTGTGCCTCTCTCTGTGTCTGGATGTGCTGTGGATGTGTCTCTGTGTTTGTCTGGTGGCTTTGGTCTGTGTGTGATGTGATCTGTCTGCCTGTGCCTCTCTCTGTGTCTGGATGTGCTGTGGATGTGTCTCTGTGTTTGTCTGGTGGGCTTTGGTCTGTGTCTGTGTGTGATGTGGTCTGTCTGCCTGTGCCTCTCTGTGTCTGGGTGTGCTGTGGATGTGTGTCTGTGTGCTTTGGTCTGTGTCTAATGTGATCTGTCTGCCTGTGCCTCTCTCTGTGTCTGGATGTGCTGTGGATGTGTCTCTGTGTTTGTCTGGTGGCTTTGGTCTGTATCTGTGTGTGATGTGGTCTGTCTGCCTGTGCCTCTCTCTGTGTCTGGATGTGCTGTGGATGTGTCTCTGTGTTTGTCTGGTGGCTTTGGTCTGTGTCTGTGTGTGATGTGGTCTGTCTGCCTGTGCCTCTCTCTATGTCTGGATGTGCTGTGGATGTGTCTCTGTGTTTGTCTGGTGGGCTTTGGTCTGTGTCTGTGTGTGATGTGGTCTGTCTGCCTGTGCCTCTCTCTGTGTCTGGATGTGCTGTGGATGTATCTCTGTGTTTGTCTGGTGGCTTTGGTCTGTGTGTGATGTGATCTGTCTGCCTGTGCCTCTCTCTGTGTCTGGATGTGTCTCTGTGTTTGTCTGGTGGGCTTTGGTCTGTGTCTGATGTGGTCTGTCTGCCTGTGCCTCTCTCTGTGTCTGGATGTGCTGTGGATGTATCTCTGTGTTTGTCTGGTGGCTTTGGTCTGTGTGTGATGTGATCTGTCTGCCTGTGCCTCTCTCTGTGTCTGGATGTGTCTCTGTGTTTGTCTGGTGGGCTTTGGTCTGTGTCTGATGTGGTCTGTCTGCCTGTGCCTCTCTCTGTGTCTGGATGTGCTGTGGATGTGTCTCTGTGTTTGTCTGGTGGGCTTTGGTTTGTGTCTGTGCATGATGTGATCTGTCTGCCTGTGCCTCTCTCTGTGTCTGGATGTGTCTCTGTGTTTGTCTGGTGGGCTTTGGTCTGTGTCTGATGTGGTCTGTCTGCCTGTGCCTCTCTCTGTGTCTGGATGTGCTGTGGATGTGTCTCTGTGTTTGTCTGGTGGGCTTTGGTCTGTGTCTGTGTGTGATGTGGTCTGTCTGCCTGTGTCTGCCTTCTGTCTGGGACATGTTGTGTCTATATCTCTGTGCCTGTCTGAGTGTTTGGTTTCTCTCTTTCTGTGGGGTGTCTTTGTCTGGGAATAGGGTAATTGTGTCTGTGTGGGGTCTCTATGTCTCTTTATATCTGTTTGGGTATCTGTCTGGCTCTCTGTCAGTTGGGGTGTGGAGTGTCTGTGTCTGTCTGGATATGAGTTATCTGTGGTATCTCTATCTCTATGTCTATCTGGCTATGGAGTTATTGTGTTGTTTGTTGGTTTTTTTTTTTTGGGGGGGGTTGGATATCTGTTTGGCTCTCTGTTGGCCTGGCTGTGTGGTGTCTATGTCTGTCTGTACATGAGGTATCTATTTCTCTCTGTGTCTGAGTACGCGTTGTCTGCTTCTCTGTGCCCATGTATGTGTGTGTGAGCTTACTCCTTTTAGCAACTTGAAGAAAAACACAACGTGGCCTTTGAGCCACTGGTTGGCAGTATGGGGTGCCTGGTGAATTTATTTATTTGAGTGCTTTATATACCGTTGTCCCATGTGAGAATCACCAGTTCACAAGAGTGTACAGGGTTGGCACTCACAAACTTAAGATGAAGTACAAAGATAGGCAAGCACACGGGTGGACAGGGTAAACATTCTAAAGCTAAGGGTGTGCTTCAAAGACGGACACGTAACCTGCAAGCAGAGCTTGTTCAGGACAAGGTTCGCTTATCTGAGTCAAGGTGAGATGGATACACCAGTCAAACAGTAGGCGTTAATAGTGAATAGCCAAGTTTTCAGGTCTTTCTTACATTTCTTATTGTTCGAAGATTCTCTGGCATTGAGTTCCATAGCTCTGGGCCAGCAATTGATATGGCTCGGTCTCTAGTTTGTGTGAGATGAGAATTTGTTATGGTCGGGATTTCCAGTGGGGAACATGTGGTTTAAATGTTCTTCCCATCATATCGTTGATCCGGATTAATGTTGTTGAATATTATTGTTAGAACCCTGTATAATATTCTTGATTGTCCGGGGAGCCAACGCAATGCTATCAGAGTTGGGGCGATGTGGTCGTATTTCCTTGTTCCAGTCAAAGCTCTGGCTGTGGCATTTTGCAGTAGTTGTAGGGGTTTTTAAGTGACTGGCCGGAAGTCCTTGAAGTAGGGAATTACAGTAATCTAGGTTAGAGAATATTAGAGCTTGTAATACTGTTCTGAAGTCAGCCGTGCATAGTGAAGGTTTCCGTCGCCTTAAGATTCGCAGCTTGTAGAAACCAGATTTGATCAGTTTGCTAATGTGGGCTTTCATTGTTAGATTTTCATCGCTTTGGACTTCTAGATCTCTTATTTGAGTTGCTGTGATTAAATGGTGATTTCCAAGATCAATACCTGGAGGAACAGATTTTGGTGGATTTCGGCTCAACCAAATTAATTGGTTGTTTATTTTCGGGTTCATGGAGAGTTTCAGCTGTGCAGGTTTTTCTTTTATTGTGATCATACATTCAGAGATGAGTGATGCTGTTTTCTCAAATGAATCTTTTAGAGGGATTTAGAATTGCAGATCGTCCGCATATACAAAGAAGTTAGCTCTGTTTAGTAATTTGCACAACGGTAGCATACATATATATATATATATATATATATATATATATATATATATAATAAATAGGGTTGCTGATAGCACTGAGCCCTGCGGTGCACCTGTCGTGCACTGGAACGTGTCGGATTTGTGATCGTCTAGTTTTACCTGGAAAAATCTGTCTGCAAGGAATGAGGTGAACATTTCCATCAGTCCCTATCTGTCTCAGCTGCTGGCACAGAATATTATGGTCAGCAGTGTCAGAGGGGCTGCTGTGAAGTCGATCAGCACTAGGCAGTGTGATTCATTGGAGGCAAAGGCTTGCAGTATAGGGTCTGTTCTAGATTGTAAAAGAGCGATTCTTCCGGAAACCAAATTGGTTGGAATATTAGGGTCTTCTTGCCTTCAAGTCGAGACTCTAATTGGGAAAGAACTGCTTTTTGGAGAATTTTCTCAAGGAAGGTTAAGTTAGAGATTGGTCGGTAGTTATCCCAATTGTTGGAACTTCCTGTTTTATTCTTCACACTGGGTTTAATAACTGCCTGTTTTAGACTTTGGGGCATACATCCTTCTGTAAGGGTAAGGTTGACAATCATTGTGATTGCAGGGGTTATTGTTCGGTTTAACTTGTTCCAGCGAGGAGGCTGGTATCAGGTCAAGGGGCTTAGTAGCTGGTTTTAATAATGATTTTGCTTCTTTCGAGACGTGTGTGTGTGTGTGTGTGTGTGTGTCTATATACAGTATATCTATCTATATATATATGTGCAGGCCGTTGCAATACCATGTTCTGTGTCCAGTGCTCAGCTCGACATGTGATTGGACGCGTGTTTTGGACGTACGTCCATAACCCCCGATGCATGTCCAAAATGCACGTCCAATCGAGCGTGTAGCTGATAGAGCTCATCACGTGTAAAGTGGGAGGTATCACAGACTTGATAGGAGAGCCACTCTTCTGTCTCCAGTGACTGGGGCTGATAGAAAGCCTTTACTTCCCTACACGCGCCCTTCTTGGCAGGAATTTAACTTGACTCCCAAGCAGGGCCGGTGCTAGCTTTTTTGCTGCCCCCTCCCCCCACCCTGTTCATTCATTCTAAGTCCCGGGCCCACCAAAAAAAAAAAACAACCCCACCCAGCTCCATTCAGTGATACGAACTTTAAAAACTGACTCCACCACCCCCTCCCTCCCGAGCCCATGGTTGGCGAACCTTAGAGCCTTGCACAACGCGCCCTCCCCCCCCCTCGCCCTGTTCCACACACACAGTTAAGGGTTATGCATTTATATTTTACATGAAAAATATCCAAGTACGGTGCCCAGGAGAGGTGGCTGTCGGCAGGTTTCGAAAACAGACGCTCAGTTTTACCAGCGTCCGTTTTCCTAACCTGACCCTCCGGCACAATTTTTTAAAAGTCTTTATATATATATATATATATTTTTTTTTATACCTTTTTTGTTCCTCTGACTTAATATCACTAGGATATTAAGTCGGAGGGTGTACAGAAAAGCAGGATTTTCTGCTTTTCTGTACACTTTTTCAGGCTGCTCAGATATTAATGCTCGCCCTTGGGCAGGCGCTAATTTTTGAGTGTAAAATGTGTGGATGGGCCGCATATTTTTTTTCAGTATCCCAGGCGAATAACGAATAGCCTCATCAACATGTGATGAGTGTCACTAGTTTCCGGGAGGGTTGGACACGCATTTTCGACGCGGTAAACCCATTACTGTATACTTATACAGGAATGGGTGCACATTGAAGACGCGCGTCCAAATAGCATAAGAAGGCGAGCTAGCCCAGGCGCACTTTACTGTATCGGCCTGATTATATTTTTACATGCACTGCTGTGATACCAACCAGAAATTCCTGCAAAAAAGACACTTGGAACCCATAGGGTATTATTCCTATTGTGATGTGTGTTGGGTGTGGGCTTGACCCTCTGAAAGCCCTAAAACACTAATACACTTCCTATTAGGAGAAAGCCTCACCTCCGTCACACATGCAGAACATAAACAGACCCTCACCAAATACAGAATAGAGCAACCAGAAAGTAGAAATATGAACACACAGATAAAAACTGAACTGGAAACCGCAAGAAGCCAGACTTCCTATGCAGTGCAACAATGAAAAAAACAGAACCATCACCATTCCTCAAACATCAAACAATAAAATCAAGAAATAAAATAAATACATAATCATAATACTGAAAACATACTTATAATATTATTTAAAAAAAAGCTGATGAATAAAAGATCAAATAAGTAAAAACTCTTATACAGGTTTTCTAAATGTCCCAATCACCAATAAAATATTTCAAAACAGCAGACACAGGAAATAACACCTGAAAAATAAAACTAAAAAGGCTTTTAAAAATTCACGCTCTCCATACCTGGGAACTTTTGATTTCCAGTGACCCTGGGATTTTTGTGGAGTAGTGGGAGTGGGATGCACAAACTTTGTCCGCTCATTCTTGTATATATACACACACACACACACACACACAAGTTCATACACACATATGCTGCTCAGACAAAACCGTAGACATCTCCAGCTCTTCTTTGGTTGGGATCTACCAGCAGCGTCAGGCCCCTCATCTTCATTTCAGCTGCTGGCAGGTTGGAATCCACCTGCAGGCCCCCATTTTCTCTTCCTCTCTCACCTCCCCCCTAGACAAGCCCCCATTTACACCCACACCCCAGACAGCCTTCCATTCACTCATACACACACACACACTCATCACAGGCAGCCTTCCATTCACTCACACACACACACACACACACATCAGAGGCAGGCTCCCATTCACTCACTCACACACACACACACACACACTCATCACAGGCAGCCTTCCATTCACTCACACACACACACACACACACACACACACACACACTCATCACAGGCAGCCTTCCATTCACTCACACACACACACACACACACTCATCACAGGCAGCCTTCCATTCACTCTCACACACACACACACACACACACACACACTCATCACAGGCAGCCTTCCATTCACTCACTCACTCACACACACACACACACACACATCAGAGGCAGGCTCCCATTCACTCACTCACACACACACACACACACTCATCACAGGCAGGCTCCCATTCACTCACACACACACACACACTCATCACAGGCAGCCTTCCATTCACTCACACACACACACACACACACACACTCATCACAGGCAGCCTTCCATTCACTCACACACACACACACACACACACACACACATCAGAGGCAGCCTTCCATTCACTCACACACACACACACTCATCACAGGCAGCCTTCCATTCACTCACACACACACACACACACACACACACTCATCACAGGCAGCCTTCCATTCACTCACACACACACACACACACTCATCACAGGCAGCCTTCCATTCACTCACACACACACACACACACACACACATCAGAGGCAGGCTCCCATTCACTCACTCACACACACACACACACACTCATCACAGGCAGCCTTCCATTCACTCACACACACACACACACACACACTCATCACAGGCAGCCTTCCATTCACTCACACACACACACACACACACACACGCGCACACCCATGCAGACCAGGCAGTCAGGGTCCATGGGTCATTCTCCCTCCGCTGCTGCTGCTGCCAGCCTAGTCCTTCTTTGGGAGAAAGGCCATTCTGCAGCTCCTCTTCATGTGCTGGCCCCAAGATAATTCAACACTCGCAGTGATAGCCCTTCCTGAATTCTCATCTTGTGAGAATTGCACGGTTTGCACACCCGGTGGCGCCAGGCCTGCACCCAAAGAAAGCACCAGCAACTGCGAGTTGTCGCAGCCCCTCACTCTGTTCTCACCAGTCTCCCTCTCTCTCGACCCCCACTATGTCCCTGCCGGTCTCTCTCAACACCCCTCCATGCTCACCAGTCTCTCTCTCGCTGGGTCTCACTGTATTTGCACTCCAGCATCAGCTCTCCTCTTTCTCTGGGCCACTGACTCGGCCTCCTCCCTTCAGTCCACACAGGCTGGTGACTCTTGTCTCCTTCACTTAGCCCAATGATGCCGCTGCTGCCGGTGCTCAAAGAGCCGAATTTTCCCTTTCATTGACCAACATGGAGCTCGCGAGATGCCAGCTAACCACCCCTGGAGTACAAAAATGCTGTTGCGGTTGCGTATGAGCTGTCAAGAGCTCACAAAACCCGAACTCTCGTTGACCTGTAAGGCCATTACCTGGATGAAGAAAAGCTTGGGTTTTCCCACAAGAGTCTTGCATCGGTCCCCTCTGAAGAGTGAGGTCAATGTCTTGATTGCCATGGGCCCGTCCTTCCCATAAATGACGCCCTCCTCGCCATGGCTTAGAAGAATGCAGACATAACAGGCACAACTGGAGTGGTTTTCTTGAGCCACTGCAAAGAAACGAAACACCTTTTTTAAGCTTTTGGAGCAAGCCCTGGGGCTCACCAAGCAAAGGTCTGCCCTGGGAATATCCCTGATGTGAGGCCCGATGCGGTCAGCTCCAGGTTGCAACTGGGCAGTTTTTGAGGAAAGGTCCGGAGAGAGTTAGGAGTCGAGTCTAAAGACAGGAGAGAGAGATAGAGAGAGAGAGAGCTGCTGCGAACCCTCTCCCTGGGAGATTTATTGCAGGCCCCCGTGGGAGGATCCTGTCTTTCAGAAGTGTCTCCTAGCTGAGCCAGAGAGGTGGACGCTGATCTAACCGTAGAGAGGTGAATCGGGAGGTTTTCTGAAGCTCGTGAATGATGCTGGTGAGAGGAGCTAGTTAAGGGAGTCAGCCACGAATCCCCTAGAGCTGGAGCTGGGGGGCTGATGCCAGGATTTGGGCAGGACGTCCCTAGAGGGCGTGAGTCTGCGTTGAAGGTTCGGGCTGAGGTCCGTGCGTACTTTGTACAGGCAGACTTCGGCCGTCAGCATGTTATTGTAAACCCAGGCTATGGCTCGTTATAATGTGGCCTGGGCTTTTTGTGCATGAAAGCTAGGGGGATCAATATTGATCAATATCCGGCTAACTTAGATGGGCTGTTCAGCAGCCGGGCTATGCAGCGCTGGAGCCGCCGGGAGCTGGTGAGCGAGACCCTCGCTCCCGGCAGGGATGGGTTTTGTCACCAGGGGGAGGGTGGGATGGGGTGGAGGGTCCGGGGCGGTGGGATGGGAGTTCGGGGGGGGGCTATCAAATAGTTTGAGACTGGGGGAGGGGGTTTCAAATTCTGGAGAGGGGCTGTGATAGAAATTTTACAGTGAAAGTGGAGAAATGGGAGGTGTGTGTGGGGGGGGGGGGGAGGTAGAGACGGCCCGGTAATGTATTTGAGGAGTGCGGGCTGAGACATTGCAATTTATGATGAGGCTGGGAGGGCCGGGCCTTTCATTTCTTTCTTTTTTCTTTTTTAATGCTGATACAGCGCTACTTACCTGGATATCTTTTAAAGATCTCCGGATGAATAGCAAGTAATCTGCTCATACAAGGCTGGATAACCTAGCCAGATACACCGGATGCTCAGCTGCATTATCCAGATATCTTAACTCCTCTTGGAACGCCTCCAAATGCCCCTTTTTTCTCCGGTTGAGTTATAGATAGAGAGAAAAGGCTGGGAAGGGTTAAAGGAAAGGAGGGAGGGGGGACCAGGCGGGAGAGGGTGTGAGGGAGAAAAAAGGGAAAGATGGCTGGGTGGGGGAGACTGGAGAAGGAGGGCTGGGATGAGGGAGGTGGGAGAAGTGGTAAGAAGGGGAAAGAATGGGAAAGAATGTCAGCTGTAGGGGGAGAGCTGGAGAAAGGAGGAGATTCAGAGCAGAGAAACGTAAAAAAGAAAAGGAAAGGAGGGAAAGGAGGGAAAGGAGTCTAGAAAAGCCAGAAGATGAAGGCAGAGGAGAGAGAGAACAGGATGATGGGGGAAAAAGGAAACGTGTCTTATACTGAGTTTTTAATGATTTTATTTTCACAGTATTGGTTTTCAATTCTAGCTGGCAGTGGTCTACACTTTTTAGCTTTATGAAGTATTATTTGGGTGAGGAGTGTTGTGCGCATTGTAACGTTTGACTCTCTACCTGTTTCCCCCCAACCTTGTCTCCCTGAAATCCATTATCCAACCTTGGGCTGTTTGTGGAAGGTAGAGAGAGAGAAAAACATATTGGATGTGCATCTGACTGTCTCTGTGTTTGGAGTGGTGTATGACAGTGTGAGGAGGCTGCGAGTGTTGGGTGTGCATAGGAGTGTGAGGAGGAGGCTGTGAGTGGTGGGTGGGTATGGGAGCATGAAGAGGAGGCTGTGAGTGGTGGGTGGGTATGGGAGCGTGAAGAGGAGGCTGCGAGTGTTGGGTGTGCATAGGAGCGTGAGGAGGAGGCTGTGAGTGGTGGGTGGGTATGGGAGCGTGAAGAGGAGGCTGCGAGTGTTGGGTGGGTATGGGAGCGTGAAGAGGAGGCTGCGAGTGTTGGGTGTGCATAGGAGCGTGAGGAGGAGGCTGTGAGTGGTGGGTGGGTATGGGAGTGTGAAGAGGAGGCTGTGAGTGGTGGGTGGGTATGGGAGCGTGAAGAGGAGGCTGCGAGTGTTGGGTGTGCATAGGAGCATGAGGAGGAGGCTGTGAGTGGTGGGTGTGTATGGGAGTGTGAAGAGGAGGCTGTGAGTGGTGGGTGGGTATGGGAGCGTGAAGAGGAGGCTGTGAGTGTTGGGTGGGTATGGGAGCGTGAAGAGGAGGCTGTGAGTGTTCGGTGTGTATGGGAGTGTGAAGAGGAGGCTGTGAGTGTTGGGTGTGTATGGGAGTGTGAGGAGGAGGCTGTGAGTGGTGGGTGTGTATGGGAGTGAAGGGTGGTGGATGTGTATGGGAGTGTGAAGAGGAGGCTGTGAGTGGTGGGTGTGTATGGGAGTTTGAGGAGGAGGCAGTGAGTGGCGGGGTGTATGGAAGTGTGAGGAGGAGGCTGTGAGTGGTGGGTGTGTATGGGAGTGTGAGGTGGTGGATGTGTATGGGAGTGTGAGGAAGAGGCTGTGAGTGGTGGGTGTGCATGGGAGTGTGAGGAGGAGGCTGTGAGTGGTGGGTGTGCATGGGAGTGTGAGGAAGGGGCTGTGTGGTGGGTGTGTATGGGAGTGTGAGGAGGAGGCTGTGAGTGGTGGGTGTGTTTGGGAGTGTGAGGAGGTGGCTTTGAGAGGTGGGTTCTGGAGCGACCGGGAGGATTAGTGAAGCGAGACTGACACTGGGTTTGAGTTGTTCCCATCCCCTGTGAGGGGAAGGAATGGTTATTTTCTTGCTTGTGTTTGTTATATTGTATTGTTTGATTATGTTATTGCTATTATGATGTGCGGACAGCGGTATAGAAATAAAAAGTGTATTGTAAAGAATGAATGGAAGGGAGGGACATGAAAATGAAAGGGGGAGCATTGGTAAAATGATGGGCAAGCGCTGAAAGACTAAGCCACCCTAGAGCAGTGATAGGCCACCCCGGTCCTGGAGTGCCACCAACAGGTCTGGCTTTCAGGATATCCTCAATGAATAGGCAGGAGGTATATTTTGCATGCAATGCCCCCACTGTATGCAAATGTGCCTCCTGCATATTCGTAGTGAAGGTCCTGAAAACCAGACGTGTCGGTGGCACTCTAGAATCGAAGATGCCCACCCCTGCAAGCCAGTAACTTTGGATATTGAGAATGGCACGCGGTACAGCCACCGACCACTAAAATGTCCTTTTCTTAGGGAGACGAGACTTACCGCCTTTAAGTAATCTCTGCATCTCATCACATGTCTGATCGTTGTAGACGGACGCCTGGAACCCCAGACCTTTGAAACATCGAAACAATTCTCCTGCATCTTTATCCGTGCCGTTGCGTGTGCCCATGCCTGCCAGTAAGGAAAGAAGCACAGGATGCAGACACCATTAAGGACACTCGAGACCACAGTGCTGAGTTTGCAATGAGGGCTTTGCCCTCCTCAGCCTTAGCAGCACTACACATCTAGCTATGCTTGGGGAGCCCCATCCAGGATGTATTCTCACAGTCCCATACTAAAGCACAGCTGCTTGTGCTGGGATCACGCTAGAAACAAGAGGGCCTAGCCCGTGCCCGGACACTGCAGGTGGCCCGGCTCCCTGTCCATCAGTGACAGAGTCAGGAATGCTGAACTGGATCAACGACGCAGTCGCTTTGCAGTCACGGCCACCAGCAGAGGATGAGTCTATAATCCTGGGTGTCCTGCGGCTCTGGCCTGGCTCACTAGATGAATCCATAATTACCCGAATGCTCTGGCCGGCTCAGCTCCCCGGGGAAAGCTGTGCTGAATGCAGCTCTGCTTCATCAATGAAACGTCAAACTTGGCCACCTGCAGAGCACAGCACGGACATCTCTTTTATCGGCTGCTCTCCTGGAATTTGTTCCCGGACATATGGAGGGTGATTTCATAACAGCCTGCATAGCAGTAAAGGTCTGTAAGTATATCCTACGTACACGCAGGCTGTACCAGGTATACCAGAAAGCCGACGTCCACGCGTAGCTTCCCTTTGGTTGAGTGCACGCACAAATAACTTCGCACGTGCAAAGGGGCGAACCCTGCACGGTGCAACGCAGGTGCAGCCTTTCAAAATCATAAAGGATCTGCCCCCTCCGCCCTGCCTCGCTGCGCATAAAAGGGGTCGCGCAAAACCAAGCTCCCTGCGCCTGTTCAGAAGCGTCGGCCTCTGGATTTTCAGGAACGTCGCCGGCTCGCGGGAAAAAAAAAAACTTCGATTTCTGCGCGAAAGCCGTTCTGAAGAGCAGGCCCCGGCAGGGGCCCACGGCCGGCTCCGGCCAGCGGGTATAAGGCGCCCCCCCCCCCCCGGGACCTGCGCGCACCAGGCCCGCGTTAAATAAATGTTCAGCTTGTGCCGGCGCGCAGGACGCCGCGGTGGCTCCCGAGGACGCGCGACTTTCCCCGCGCGCGCGATTAAGCGCACGTGCTTCAAAAAGAAATATCGACGGTACGCGTGTGAATGCTTTCTCCGCCCCCCCCCCCCCCCCCTGGAACACAGAACCGCAAGCGTGCGGGGACCAGGATGCAAATATTGTGCCCCACACGATACTCCTGCAGATAATTTTCAACAGCCGACTGTCAGGCATGTACCAGGGAGCATGCACGTAAATCCCCTTTGGAAAAATGACCCCCCCTGACAGGCGGTGAGCGGAGGAATTACCTGCATAAGACAGATAACTGCGGCTGAACATTCACTTGCCCGGGTGAAGGTACCCAGATCAAGTGAGCCGGATAACTCTGCCGCTCACTGAACGTTTGCAGAAACCAAGAGAAGGAAAAAAAAAAAAAAAAGTGGACTCAAGCAGATCCTCCCTCTCGCCACTCCCCCCTCCATATTCCCAAAAACCGAGCACTGCAGCCGAGCCCCCACCTCTTCCCAATCTCATTTTAAAGACCGAGCCACAGAAAGCACCGCTGGCCCCTCTTCCGAACGCTACTTTAAAAAAAACAAACGATGGTCCAAAATGTACCCCACCCCCAACCACTAAAACTGGCCTGAGAGCAGAGCGGCAGGAGGGGGCAATGTTCCAGGTTCTTTGAAATATTCTTGAAAAAAATAAAATTCCCCAAAGTGTGTGTTTCCTGGAATATTTGCCAGGGGGGCTGGAATTTGGGGAGGTCTCTCACTGTGCCAGTTTTAGTGGCAGCGTGGCTTCAGGCCTTCACGACCCACGTAGAAAGCCAACGACGGGCACGGATCACGGAAGCGTTTCAAGCGGTGGCTTTCAATTCAGCGTGGTCTCCTGCGGCCTGCGCCCCCTCCCCCAGAAATGTGAGGGGATAACTTGGGCGGCAGGAGACTTATTTATGTATTTATTTAAGGCTTTTTCTTTGCCGACATTCGTAAGGCGCATCATGCCGGCTTACATAGAACTGAGAATAGGAAATACAGTGAACAAAATCAAATCGTAGTCAAAGCGAACAAAAAGGGAAGTAAATACAAAGGAGGCATTATAAAACAGATATTCGAGGGCTAGGTGAGCAAGGGCAGGGATGTAGGGAAAAAAGGAACTATATACAATTAATACAATATTGACTTAATTAAGAGCTCGTAGGTGGAGGGAGTTCCAAGCAGGAATCAGGGAGGGGGAAGGGAGAGTACCAAGGAATCAGGGGGAGGATGAGGAAGACGCTAGAGGTGGAAAGGTGAGGAGGGGGAGGCTGGCAGGGAAGGCTTTCTACCATGGGGGGGGGGGAGGAAAAGGGATTCCCGCCAGTACAGGAGCTCTCTACTTCCCTCCCAGGCATTCCCCGACCCTCCACACCCTGAAACAGAACCCGGCCCTCCCCATGACTCTTCCCCCCTTCCTCACAATAACATTGAGGCCGGGGTTCAGGACCCTGACCTGATCCACACGTCAGATCCCTTTTTTGTCTTCACTGCGGGTAGGATGGAAAGCAGCTCCCTCCTGCCGGTGAGGATCGTGAGGGCCTTTTTGGAGAGATGAGTGGGATCTGGGGGGGGAGAAGGTACAGAGAAGGGCAACCAAAATGATAAAGGGGATGGAACAGCTCCCCTATGAGGAAAGGCTGAAGAGGTTAGGGCTGTTCAGCTTGGAGAAGAGACGGCTGAGGGGGGATATGATAGAGGTGTTTAAAATCATGAGAGGTCTTGAACGAGTAGATGTGAATCGGTTATTTACACTTTCGAATAATAGAAGGACTAGGGGGCATTCCATGAAGTTAGCAAGTAGCACATTTAAGACTAATCGGAGAAAATTCTTTTTCACTCAACGCACAATAAATCTCTGGAATTTGTTGCCAGAGGAAGTGGTTAGTGCAGTTAGTGTAGCTGGGTTCAAAAAAGGTTTGGATAAGTTCTTGGAGGAGAAATCCATTAATGGCTATTAATCAAGCTGACTTAGGGAATAGTCACTGCTATTAATTGCATCAGTACACCAACTTGAGTATACAAGGGAATCCTTGTGTGGTGGTAATCTTGTACGGAGGTTTTCGAAAAGGGTAACCGATTTGCAGTTATCCTTTCTTTTACCTCCGTCTATTATTCTTTTATTAAGGTCAAAAATATTGTTAAAGATGCTCTTTCGTGTGATTTTTCAATTTTTCTTAAAATACCTTCTCCCCTGCTGCTTTTCCGACCCACTGCTAGTCTTATGTCATACTTATCAAGGTCGTCGCCTTTATTGAAGTCTCATGGGTACGGAGCTGCTTGTCCGACACGGGCCATGTTTCGGCACAGTGTGCCTGCTTCAGGGACTATGGGAGAGTGTGCTGTGTCCTATGTAGGGTTCACAGCATGCTAAAGTCCTTCAATATATAAAGATATTTAATTAAACATCAAACTTTGTTTCACATTCATTCATAACTCTCTAATTCTTACCCACCTTTTCATGAAAAACTTACTTATCAAAAGCTTCTGCTGTTTCACGTGCGACGCCTTCTGTGTTTGCCTGGGCGTCTACTCTATTCTCACTGTTCTTATAAGCCTGCCTAGGGAGTCCACCACCCTCTCTGGCCAGAACGAGGCTATCTCAGGTGTGTGCTATGAAGCTAATTAATTCTTTTCTAGCTTACATACGCGATGCTGGACCCTTAGTTGAATTAAACTCGATGAATAAACATCTTTGCTACATGTCATATATTGTATTGACTTGCAACCGCGTTTAACTGATATTAATTTCGATAGTTTTGCATGGTTTTGTGTGCACGGCTTTAGAGGACCTGATGGAGAACTTCATCTAATTAGCAACTAGTTTCCTCCTTGTCTCGGGTGGACCTGGTGGTGAACCTGTGTGCACCACGTCCGCTCATACTGCTTCTGACTCATTAGGTGTCATTGCTGGTGGGCGTTTCCCGGGCGGGGCGCTTGTGCCGCGCCTCTCTGTAGATTAGCTGTCCACGGTCCACTCTTCTTTAACCTTTAATTAAGTACTGTGCTATGTTTCTCGGGCGAATCACTAAGCCACATTTGTGTACTAATCTGCTGTCCGCTTCATACTCTCTCTAAATACTCCGTTTCACCACACAAGGATTCCCTTGTATACTCAAGTTGGTGTATTGTTGCAAAGGGAAAGAGGTTGGTTAGCGATTAATTGCATCAGTAGCATGGGATCTTCTTAGTGTTTGGGTAATTGCCAGGTTCTTGTGGCCTGGATTGGTCACTGTTGGAAACAGGATGCTGGGCTTCATGGACCCTTGGTCTGACCCAGCATGGCATGTTCTTATGTTCTTATGGTTTTAGGGCCTAGCAGGTCAGCTTTATGTTTTAGGACATGCTCGAAGGGCCCGTGGGACACCTAGAAGGGCTGCATTGTTGTGAGAGGGGGATGGGCAGAGGGCCATTATAGGTTTCAGGAGGCGGAAGGTAAGGAGGGGGGGCCTCAAAGCCCTGCTTTATAATTCGGCAGGGAGGGGAGTGCGTGCGGAGTTTGGGCCTGAAAGGCCCGCATTAACATGGCCTGCTTAGGTTTATAAAAGTTAACTCTTCCTCCTGGGGTACAGGTAAAGTTAACTTTGCAACATTAGCTAAACCTCAGTGCTGGAGAGTATATTCAGCAGGACATTTGATGGGGATTTTGTTTTGTTTTGGTTTTTTTTTAGGTCATCTGCATGCGGCGTCAGCGTTTCTGTCGGGGATCCAGCTGTAACCCTAATGCACATAGAAAACAGCAGGCACCGTGTTTGGGCACTGGCCAGCACCCACGTTCATGCCAATGGTCTTTTGTCCGCAGGCCCCCTCAGTGACAATGCAGAGGGATAAATTACCTGTCTGGGCATCGAAGTTCTTGTTGTTTATAATGACACATTTGCCCAGTCTCTTGTAGTTCATCTTATACTGAAACTCTGGACAGATGACGCGGCACTGTTTGTTGTCGGAGTCCTCTGGCGGCTGCTCCTGTCCATCTTTCTTCTTTCTGTGGGGCACAAGCAGTCCAGATATTAAATCGCGCAAAGTTATCTTGCCTGCAGGCCCCTAGCAGAGGCGTTCCTGCCATACAGTGCATCACTATTCAGATCACCAACATGAGAAAGAAAACACCAAGACTGGAAGAACCAGAAAACCAGGCAGCGTTTGCTGCTTTCTGCTAGGGTCTCACAGGCGCTGCAGCCTCTCTCACGCAGAAAGCTGTGGATCTGGTTAGGCGGGTGGGTAGTATTGTTCCCTGCACGCCACGCCGCCACTGACAGCGCAGGGCATTCGGTATCGTGTGCTTTACTGTCTTCACTTTGCTCTGCAGAATTATGATGATGCCGAATGAATGCCTTTAGCCTGTGTACTGTACGTATGCATTTGCATAACTAGATGCTGTATGCGAGCATTAAATGGGGCTGGAAGGGTGTGTGTGTGTGGGTGTGTGTGGGTGTGTGTGTGTGCATTAAATGGGGCTGGAGGGTGGGTGTGTGTGTGTGTGTGCATTAAATGGGGCTGGAGGGGTGTGTGTGTGTGTGTGTGTGTATGTGTGTGTGTGCAGGCATTAAATGGGGCTGGAGGGGTGTGTGTGTGTGTGTGTGTGTGTGTGTGTGTGCAGGCATTAAATGGGGCTGGAGGGGTGTGTGTGTGTGTGTGTGTGTGTGTGTGTGTGTGCAGGCATTAAATGGGGCTGGAGGGGTGTGTGTGTGTGTGTGTGTGTGTGCAGGCATTAAATGGGGCTGGAGGGGGTGTGTGTGTGTGTGTGTGTGTGTGTGTGTGTGCAGGCATTAAATGGGGCTGGAGGGGTGTGTGTGTGTGTGTATGTGTGTGTGTGTGTGTGCAGGCATTAAATGGGGCTGGAGGGGTGTGTGTGAATGTGTGCGTGTGTGCAGGCATTAAATGGGGCTGGAGATGGATGTGTATGTGTGTGTGTGTGTGTGTGTTGGGGGGAGGGGGGATCTGTTTCAGAAGCTTCTTGGAACGCTTTTCTCTAGCATTTCAAAGAGCCCAGGACACGTCAAGGTTTCTGAGTGCACGATAATCCTCACATAGGTCCAACGTGGAATTAAAGCAGGGGATACGTGCCCCAGGTTACCCCCAACCCTCCCCCTTATTCGTGAGGGTGTCCCAAGTCCCCCCCCCCCCGAGGGTAAAATTACCCACATTTAAATAAAGGACTGAATTTTCAGAAAAGGCCGTTTTACACATGGATCGCTGCCTTCTGAAAATTACCCCGGGGCTTGTGCGCATAAAATTGCACGCGGGAGACGATTTCACGCAGACCTGAAAAAGGTGTTGCGGCCGGCGTCCGCACGTTTCGGCGCTAAGCGCTGTGTTATGAAACCGGGCTCAAAATCCCACTTGGGGCCTACCTGGTCGCCGAAATCCGACAGGCACAACAGTGCGCGAGGAATTGCGGGGAAAGGGCCTAACGGGGGCAAATCCCGAAAGCCCTCCCCATGGAGAAAGGGCCTTTCCGATCAGCGCGCACTCTCCGCGCCGGTAGAAAGGTTACCCAGCCTAAGCCAGCAGCGCAGGAAGCTTCACCTCGTGCCTCCGGAGGCGCTGCCGGATCGGGACTGGAAGGGAATAACGAAAAGTGCCGGCGGAGTTTTACCTAAATAAACCTGGCAGCAGAAAAGGCGCCGGCGCGGATCCCTGCGGGTACTTTCCGTGGGGGCCATAATCAAAGCCACCCCGCCGGCCAGGCCTTTCCTTTGAACGCTTTGGCGAACACCGGACGAGCGAAAGTTGCCCCCCGCGGGGGGGGGGGGGGTTGGATTAGAGGGGCAGGCGACGGCAGAAACCGGAGCACCGGCACGGTTCCTCCGAGAGGCTCTGGCGAGCTGGCGGCAGCCGTGCCGCGATGAACGGAGAACCGCCGGGCCCGTAGAGAGGCCGAGGGCGCGGGGGCTGCCGAGACGTGACTGCCCTGCTTCCAGCTCACGGCTTTTCAAGGTTCCCGTCGGCGTGCGCAACAGTCTTCGGCCAACGATTTGCCCGTGCTAAAATGAGAGAGGATGGTACCGGGGCCGGCGTCTGGGCGCCAGAGCATGTTCTGAGATATGTAAGCAGACGCGCACCTCTGTCTCTCCGGGAATAAAGTGAAAGGTCCACTTCTGAACTATTGCAGGTTATGAAGAATGGATGAAAATTCAAAACGTCTCTCGAGTAATTTACACAACATGGGTAATGGAAACGTAACCTTAAATATTGCTAAGTATTAAAGTTCTGTCCTCGTTTACTAGGCCGCATGCTGTTTGTAATCAAGGAGGGAAAATGTTTCTCTGAATGACTGAAGTAGATTTGATCACCAGGCCAGGACCCTGGTGCCCGGTGCGAAAACAGAAGCCTGCACTGGCGCCCTCCCCCTCCCCCTCCCCACCATAAACATCTGCCTCCTCCAGCCCAGTATTCCCATCTCTACATCCCAGCTCTTTCCCCTTGCCCACAGTAGCCAGAATGCCCTCCTCCTCCTCCTCCCTGCAGGCTGATCCTTCACCCACCACCACGGACAGAAGTCTCCTCCCCCCCCCCCCAGCACCGGGTGTGGGGAGAGAGGGGGCAAGTCGCACCCCCTCCTTCAGCAGGGCGCCCTGTGCACACCCCAAAAGCCAGCCCTGGGTAAACTTCACCTTTTTAATGCTATTTATCACTTACAGGTTTCACACTCATAACCATGTTTTTACTTCTAAGTGTTCTCCATGTGCACAAGTGCCTGGGCCCCTTCCCACCCCCCAGCAAAAGCCTTAATCTGGCACTGCCTCAGGCTAGGCTTACAGTGGAAGAATGCCCTTAGGCATTGTGGGTGCTGTTCTTCCCCTCCCCTCCCCCCCCCCACTCCCCCCCTTTGTCAGACATCAGAGCAGAGGGTCTGAGACACAGCTGCCGTCTCTGCTCTGCTCTCTCTGCTCCCTGAGTGGCTTTTCTTTGCTCCTGGCTCTGGCCTCACCCCTCTCCTTCTATGCCCTGCACAGAACGGGAGGGGAGGGGCTGAAGGAGGGAGTCCAGTGGTTTTGCTTTGCTCCCTCCCTTCCAGTCTCACCCCCTCCTCTCCTGCTCTCTACAGTAAGAGGGGAGAGCTGGGGCAGGAAGCAGGTTCAGCAAACCTTCAGCCATCCTGCTGCTCCCCTCCCCGATTTTTGCCACCCTGACAAATCCAGATCTGCATATACCCCAGAGGGGATAGATTTTTGCAGCCAGAAAAACAAATAGTGGGACCAGTCTCTGTTTTGCAGAATTTCTGAGTCACATACATGGTCCAATGTCTGGCTCAGCTGCTCTTTGGTTTTAACCTACAGAGATTTACTGGAAGAAGAGAACCACACAGAAGTATTTATTCAGTCTTGATTAATTACATTTTGCTAACCACCTGTATGCATTTAATCCTTACTTTGTAAAAGAAAAAAAAAGGTTTAGCAGTAAGGTAGATCAGATTGACAAACTAAAGTGTAACAAATCACCAGGACTGGATGGCATCCACCTCAGACTTTTAAAAACACCAAAACAGTAAATTGCTAATCTGTTAGTAATCTGTAACCTTTCATTTAAAACAGCCACAATTCCTGACAATGCGATGTTGATTTTTAAAAATGGTGCCGGGGTGATCTAGGAAACTATAGATCGGTGAGTCTGATGTTAGTGATGGGGAAATTGGTAGAAGCCATTCTTAAAAATGTGGTGCCCCCTTGGGTCAGCCATCAGATGGCCCCTGTCCCTGCTTAGACAGTCAACATCCCTGTCAGCCTTCCAGCTTTTTTTTTTGGAGGGCTGGCATTGCTTGCCTCAGCCTATTTAGTGCACTTAGCTGAGTATTAGTGGTGGCCTTCTGAGTTAGTCCCAGAGCAGTGAGGATGCAGCTTTTATACCCCCGGTGAGGCCTCCCTGCCTCATCAGGAAATTTAGGCTGGAGGAGATTTCTCACTGTGCACTTCCTGCCAGAGGTTCTCCCTCAGATTTTTCGCAGTGAGAGAGATTTTTGCCGGATTCCCTTTTAGGACTCCCATGAAGGGGCTGAAGACCTGGGAGCCTCACTCTACTCCCTAAAGGGCCGATACAGTAAAGTCCACGGGAGAGCGGGCAAATGCCCACTCTCCCGGCGTTTGCCCGCTCTCCCGGCTTGCGATTCTGTATGCAAATTAGGCCCAGCGGTAAAAACAGGTAAAAGGAGGCTGTCAGCGGGTTTGACAGCCGATGCTCAATTTTGCCGGCGTCGGTTCTCGAGCCCGCTGACAGCCACGGGTTTGGAAACCGGACGCCGGCAAAATTGAGCATCCGGTTTTCAAGCAGCGGGCCGACTTCAAATTTTTTTTTTTTTTTTACTTTTGGTAACTTTCGGGACCTCCGACTTAATATCGCCATGATATTAAATCAGAGGGTGCACAGAAAAGCAGTTTTTACTGCTTTTCTGTGCACTTTCCCGGTGCCCGAAGAAATTAGTGCCGACCTTTGGGTAGGCGCTAATTTCTGAAAGTAAAATGTGTGGCTTGGCTGCACATTTTGCTTTGTGAATCGCGCGGGAATACCTAATAGGGCCATCAACATGCATTTTCATGTTGCGGGCACTATTAGGTTCGGGGGGGGGGGAGCTGGATGCACGTTTTCGGCCCCTTACTGAATAAGGGGTAACACTAGCGCGTCAAAAATGCGCGTCCAATGGAGAGTTAACAGTGCGCTCCGTCGGAGCGGCCCGTAAATGAGGCAAGCACCAGAGACAGGAACCAACAGTGTGAGATTTCTGATGGCCAACATGTCTCCTGACTTTTCAGAAAGGACGGCGGCTTAAACCTCGCACCATTTGGAGAAGGTTCCCCCGGACACAAAAGACCTGTGAGCCCCAATCTACTCCCCAGATGGGGCAAGCCTAGTGACAGAATAATCACCGAGAGATTTTTGTAGCAAGCAAGTATTTGGATATTGTTTTGTGGGGAGGTTTCTTCACCCATCCCTCCCCATGGTTCCCGATTCCTAAGACCTTTCCTGCACAAGAGGTCACCGACACCAAGACTAAGGATCAAGATCTTCGGAGATCTCCCCAGGATCTCCACCCTATGGGATCAGGACAGGCTGCGTGATGTGAATAATCTGGGTCAGGTTGGACTTTTCGTGTTCGAGGGGACCCCTCCAATAGGATTTCCGTTTAGCCTGCTGGGAAAGCTTTGTGCCCTCTAAGATCACCGTGGGAAGCTTTACCCAGATACCCGGGATAAAGGACACCTCCCCAGAAGAGAAAATTCCCTCTCTACATCAGTCAGCTGTAGTTTCACCTTTATGGGTAAATGGACTTCAATTAAAATGTCAAAGAATCAGTAAACGTTTTATTTAACACCCAGAGCCTTGTCCTACCTGGTTTGTCCCCGCTTCTCACCCCTTGGGATGCAGGAAAGGGAAACAGCTCTGCCTGAGCCATAAGCGAGAGCTTCCCCCCTTCAAAAAGGAGCCACCCTTGGGACAGAGAGTAAAGTCAGGGGAGAAGCGCGAGCCGGAGCAGCCCCGAAGGAATCAATCACTTTGTGTGCCCTTGGGACTTAAATCTCCCCAACAGAGGGTTACAAAAACAAAATCAGTGGCTATTCAGAGGCTGATGCAATGAAGTGCACTCAGCCGTGCACAGGTTAACCCCTGGTTGGACGTGCAATTTGGACACGCTAGACTGATGCCCGATGCAATGAGGGGATTAGAGGGTCCAAAACGTGCATCCAAACAAACGCACAGCTAATAACGCTCATCACATGTAAAAGCCGTGAAGATGAGGCTGTTAGCTATCACCCCGATGTACACAATCCCTGTTCACCCGATGCGCACTTTTTAACCTGACAAATTTAACACCAGCCCCAGAGCTGGCATTAAGCCTTGCCGCACATCAAAGGCTCGACTAAAAAACAAAAAAATACTGCTTTTCTGTGGTTCTTCCTACTTAAAAACCTGCGTCCAGACTGGGCACCCATTGTTTTAATGCGCACTCAGCTTCCTCTCTGGGCACCCGATGCTATATTTAAATGAGCTGGCACCCAGGAGATGTGGCTGTGTGTGCTTATTGCTACGGGCGCTCACTACGAACCATCGCTATCAACTAAAGAATTAATGAAATGGATCCATTATTAAAAAAAAAAACAAAAAACTTTTCTGGATCCACAATCTACATGCAAAACAGCAAACCATTCTGAATGTCAACTTCTAATACACCCAGCTCTTTTTCATGTTACTGTTAGATAAATCCTGCCTTGTTCAGGGCACGGTGCACACCTTGATTCTTCTACTCTCATTTGTTGTATCTCTGCCTACTCGATGTTTTTAGACCAAACTTCAAAGTTCATTGCCTTTGCCTGGAGCCGCACCGCCTTGGGTTCTTATCGCTTCCTATTTTGCATGTAGATTGTTGTTTGTTTGTTTTATTTTATAATGGATCCATTCCAGAAGCGGTTTCGAGCATCAGGCGAAGAGAGTCGGTACCGGAGGTGACAGGAGAGAACACCCCCCCTCCCACACACACACACACAGCTGGGGGCAGGGAGGTTGTGTATCCTGGGATGTGTCCCGTCTCGCCCCATTACCTCGCCCCCTCGCCTTCTCCCATGAACACCGAAGGAAGTATTTCTTTACTCTTTTTGTTCTTTCCCTCCAGATAATCCTCCTATTCACCTCAGTTTTATAATTCCATCCCTTCACTTCCTCCTTTCGCTGACAAACCTGAAAAAAGCCCTCAATTGCTTTACTGCCAGAACTGTAATTATCTTTGCTAACATCTCTGCTGTCCTAATGACCTTCTCTCATCTTCCTGGAGGTCCCGTGTACTATTTCAATCCTTATCTTTTTTTGTTCCCACTTTTCAGCCTCCTCTTTAGAAACCATTCAGATCTCTTATTCTCTTTTACTTTTACCCACCTTCCTAAATACAAAGATTGATTTTACAATTGCTCCTTTTAAAATGAATCCCCTGCTGTACTTCTCCCAGATCCTCCCGCCCTGCCAGCACCTTCCTAAGGTACCACGCCCATCCTAACTAATGCTGGCCCCTCCTCAAGTCCAGGATGGCCTCCTTGAGGTCTCTGACTAAACCCTTATCCAGGTCTGCTGTGGGTGCCGGAGGTCTGTAGATCCCCTTGGTGCTCGTGGAAGCACCATTTCTCCATTTAAAGCTCCTCTCTCTTTTCTGCCGGTCCTGTCCTTCCTGAACGGACTATAGCCAGGCATGGCCACATCCCAGTCATGGGACTCCTTCTCTGTGACAGCAACAATACCCAAAGAAGTCCCGATGAAATCAGACTGACTTTCAGCTGCCTCTCTGCCCAGCTAAGGCTCAGCTGGATTCCAGCCTGCAGGAAGAGAAGGGAACTCTCACACCTCCACTTGACACCATGCTGCATGGGCACCTAAAAAACTGGCACCTAAAGAAGTGGCACCTCAAGAGAAGTAACCACCAAAACCGCTTCCTACCGCTCAGAAGAGAGTTTGGAGGGAGTGGTAAAGAAGTGAGCAGGAAGAGAGAGAAAAATAAAAAAACAAAACCCTAAGCAAAACAAAAACATCCCAAAATGACAAAAAAAAGAGCAAGCAAATAGAGAAGGAAAAATGAGTAAACATTAAGAGAAATCCACAATAAGACAAGAAAGAAAAAAAACCTAAAAAAAAAAAGTCCAAAATGTACCCAAATCAAAAAGAATGAGTCAAAAAAAGTTACAAGTTCTCTAAAGCTTTTTCCAGCCCCGAGCACTGCGATCAGCTGAGGCTTTTCCCGGACTCATGGCAGCCGAGGGGGCAACAGAGGAGCAGGCACCTCGAGGGAGCTTCCCCTCTCCAGGGCTCCTGGGAGGAGGAGGTGGTGGGCTGCAGGGGGAGCGATCTCCCGAGATGCCCGAATCCCACTACTCCTCTGGTTGTGGGGATTGCTTTGCTGCTGCTCCCCAATTGCCAGGGGGAGAGATGAAGGGGCGAAAGCTGCAAAGAGCGTAGAAGCGGGGGGGGGGGGGGGGGAGAGGTTGAAGGTGGAGGGAACAAGAAGGAGTGATAGTGGCTTGACAGGTAAGGTGCGAGAACAAGAGTAGGGGGGAGGGAGGGGACAGTAAAAAAGCGGGGCTAAAGAAAGGGAGATGGAGAGATGGGAGCGAAGCCAGCGAGAGAGGAATGGAGGGCTGCAAGGGGTGCATGGAGCGAGAGATGGAGAGAAAGGGCTGAGAGCCAGTGATGAGGAAGAGCGGGAAACAGATAAGGAAGGGAGCGAGACAAGGATGGAGAGAAAGAGGTCCGGGAGAGGTGAAGGAGAAACAGACAACAGAGAAACCAGAAAGGAGATGAAGTTAGAGGACAGAGCGCCTGGGGAATAAAATCTCCAACAACCGAGAGAAAGAAAACGCATTTTACTCGTAAGGACTGGAAGAGGACTTCCTACATCATTTTGCATTCGAGGTGCAATTGATTTGCATTGGGAAAGAGCGCGGCTGTGCTCCCGGTTACTCCGTTTCCTTACCGAACACGCGGCAGACACGGTTTCTGGGTGCGGGACCCCGCCTCTCCCTCTCTCTCCAATTCCCTGAAACTGGGACCGCCTGGCACTCCCCCCCCCACCCCCTCCCCCTAATTATCAAAAACGAATCTCAACAATTAAAAAAATGTTTCCCCCTTTTCATTTTTCCTTTTTGCAATGTTCTTTTTCTATAAAGAAGGAAGGTGGAAGAGTAAAAAAAACACTCGTGTTAGACACTGCTTGCAAGCAGAAAGGGATCACCTCAAACCTTCTGGTAACTTTCAGCCGATCCCTGCATTACCATCCGCCTTCCCTTCCTAAGCGTCATTACGCCCATAAACAAAACAATTCTAACTGTAATTTCTGCCCTTCCTAAGGAACACATATTTATTTATTTCTTTTATTTCTTTTATACACCGACATTCAATTGAGATATCACATCGGTTTACAGGTAACTGAGCGGATAGGGCGAGTTCTGCCCTATTTTACATTATAACATGATAACAAATATAACATGGTAACAATTATAACAGGAATATATGGAAAAAATAATATTATGGCATATAACATATGTACATTATGTCTTAATGATAAAATAATTTAGGTATCAGGGTTGATTGAAGGAAGTAAGGGGAGGGTCGGGGGAGGGAGGATAGGAAGGAGGGAGGTATGAGGAGGGGGGAGAGATGCATTCGGGCAGGTTAAGTGTCAGGTGGGAAAGCTTTAAAGAACAGCCATGTTTTGAGATGTTTTTTAAAGACTTGTGATGAGGGTTCATTTCTGAGATGTGGGGGGAGGGAGTTCCATAGGGTCGGGCCCGCTATTGTTATGGCTCGTTTGCGGGTTGTGTTGAGGTGTGCAGTTTTGAGATTGGGGATGGAAAGAAGGCCAGTGTTGGATGACCTGAGATTTCTTTGTGTGGGGTATGGTTGTATTGCATTGTTTAGCCACTACTCGATATTGTCTCAAAAAAAACAAAACATAACCTCAAATCCTCCTTAATTCCCTACCAATGGGAAAGGTTTCCCACCGTTCACCCCCATCCCAAGAAGGGCTTCCTCAGGGGTCATCAACTTCTCTTGCTGTAGGAATTAGTTCTAAGCTGTTTATTGAGTTAGCATCAAAGGTAACAAAGCACGCAACAAGGAAAGGTACATGGTAGGTCCAGACACATATCCACAGACACCTACAAAGACCACACACCTAATCGATACCCAGTCAAACAGTGGCCACCAAACAATGGGATGTCTTTGATATATTTTTACGGCCAAAAGTTTTCGTTTGACTTTCTCTCCTTCTCCAATAACTCGGTTCTCAGGTGCCTTAAACTCGCGCACCCAGGAAATTGCAAACGTAATGGAAATAAATCCAGGAAATAAAAACAAAACTACTAACATCAACTCGCTACCGAATTCCCATTCCCCCCCCCCAAAAAAAATCCATGTCGAAACAATTCAGAAGTGTTTATTCTTAATTGATAGAAAGCAAAACAAACAAAAATCTTCCAGTCGCCCTTTCCAGATCTTACTATTTGCTCAAGATCAAACTTCTAGCACGTGGACGTAAATTTTGAATGTATTTATCCCACACCATCAAAAATCATTCCTTACGTGCACAACTAGTATTGGTAGTCAATATCATAATTACCATATCCTGTAAAGAGTTTCTCCATTGCCAGTAAGATGGTGAAGTCTCTTCACGCCAAACTAACAGAATAGATTTTTTTCCCCTAATACAAAGGCCTTATGTGCAAAAAGAATGTTTCCCTTCTTTAAAAAAAAAAATATTGGGATAAATCCTTTTCAAATAGCACCAGCTCAGGGGACAAAGGAATAATATTCCCCAATAGACCTCGTAGAACTTGTATCACCTTGCCCCAGAAATTCTGGATAATACCACATTCCCAAAACGCACGAGTCAGATTCTTGTTTACACTTCAAACAAAGCACTTAAGACGTCAGTTTAGCATAGAAAGCTGTCAATTGTGGAACATATGCCCTGTGTAAGAACCTGATTTGCAATTCCTGGATGTACATGTTTGAAGAAATAGTCTTTCATCCTTTAAAACAAGACTGCACTTCTCTCTCTCTGAAAATTACCCTCTCTCACCCATCTATCTCTCACAGCCTCAAGTGTGTCAGCCTGTGATCGTTTTTGTAATCCTTTATATAAGATAGACACTGAAAGTTCTCTCCTTTCTATATATATAAAAAAGTCTTCAGTTTTCACTACATCTTGAGGTAAAGTCCCTTGTTGCAGAGAGCCAATTCAATGTTTGAGTTGTAAATCTGGGAATATATCGTTATCTCTTAAACCAAATTGATTGCACAGATCTTGAAACGATATCATCGTGCCATCAATTGCTAAAACCTGTTGCAACGAGATAAGCCCAACCTGAAGATAATTTGCAAAGGACTTGGATTGGGATCCTGGAGAAAAATCTAAATTACCCCAAACAGGCAAGAAAGAAGAGCAGGAATTGGATAAGTTCGTAGAATATAATGCTTTTTTCCCAGGCCTAATGCACAGGGGCCACTAATATATTGTTTAAAACCACTTTTGGGAACTATATTGGTGTCCGTGTGGAGTAGATACTTTAAATCCAGCGGAGGATCAAGGTACTTCTCATTGTCCAAGCACACATACCTTGCTTTTTCAAAAACCCAATCTCGCACTATTCTCAGTAGACTGGTCAGATTGTATTGCTCCAAATCCAGTACTCCCAAGCCTCCATTCTCCCAATTCAAGTTAAGTCTTTGGAGAGCAACCCTTCGTTTTCTACCTTTGCAAATAAATAGTCCAATCATGCGGTCCAGTTTTTGGATATCACCCCACCTTATCTTAATTGGTAAATTCTGGATAACATAGAGCCATTTCAGAAATAAAGCCATTTTAAAAAGATTAATGCGACCAATCATTAGAAATCGGTAGATGCCACCATACCCAAAGCTTAGCCTTTGTGAATTCCAGCAAAGGTGCAACATTCAGATTATACAAATTTTCCACTTTGTGCGTCATCTGAAGACCCAAATATTTAAATGTTCTTGGGACCCAGCGCAAAGGGAACCTTCCTACCCAATGAGAGCGGACCGTGTTCAGGATACACTACAGCTTCTGGTTTATCCCTATTCAAATGAAAACCTGAAAATTCCCCATAAACTCCTCTAATCTCCAAAACTTTTACCAAAGAGGATCCAGGGGAAGTTAGAAAAACCAGTAGATCATCTGCAAAAGCAGCATATTTAAAGTTACGCTGACCCAGCTGTACTCTACACACTTCTACATCCAGCTGGATAGCTTTCAACAACAGTTCCAAAATTAACAAAATTAACAAGGGAGACAGAGGGCAGCCTTGTCTAGTGCCCCTGCCAAAACTGAGGACCTCCAAACTCTCCCCATTCGTCACGATCGAAGCTTGAGGTCTAGGATATAATAGCTGCACTACTTTCCCTAGTACAGCACCTGAGCCCAGATGTTCCAAAAAAACAGAAAAGATAGGGCCATTCTACGCCATCAAATGCCTTTTCAGTGTCAAAGCTGACCATAATAAAAGGAGTGGCTTGTCATTTACTAGAAAATATTGCTGCAAAAAGTGTCTGGATATTAACTGTCGCAAACCTACCTCTAACAAAACCGACTTGACCTCGGTCAATATAATCTGGCAGAAATAAAGCCAATCTATCGGCCATTATTTTGGCTAAGATCTTTTGGTCAAAATGTATTACAGAAATTGGACGACAGGAGGCTGGCCTGCTTATGATCTTTCCCAGGCTTAGGTATAACTGTAATCACTGCTTCATTCTTCTCCTTTGAATATTCCCTCCTATCAACAAAAGTCTGCACTGTAACCATCTGATCCTGGGGCCTTCAACATTGCTGTCCTAGGTATTCTCACCTGTATCTCTTAGTCTATTTAAAAAGGCCAAATGAGATTCCTGAAATGGTTTTACATTTAAAGTCTCTAAAATCTGTACACATCTTTCTTTATCGAATTCCTCAAAGACTTTCAAAACTCCACTATTGGAATTAACCTTTCTCCCTGCATTTGGTCTTAAAGAAGTAATGAAGGAAGAACCTGAGGAGGCTTTAATAAATTGTGCCAGCAATCTTCCCGATTTCTTGCTGAAATGATACATTTTGAATTTATAATACAAAATCCTTTTCTTTGCTCGCTCGCTGATGTATCACTGAAATCAAGGCAACTTGAGTGGCTACATAGGCCCCTCTATCCTATACCGAATTCAGATTGGCTAAAAGCATTTTCTGCTTTCTCAGACGTTTTTCCAGATCCAATATCTGTTAATCCAAATCTTTCTTTCGTTCAATAAGGAAAGCAATAATATCCCCCCTGATCACCGCTTTAGCAGTATACCAAAACAAAACTGGGTCACTCAGATGTGCCACATTATTTATAGCATACTCGGCCCATTTTATTCTCGAAAAATCTTGAAATTTAACAGTTGATCCTTAGCCAAAAGAGTAAGGACATTTCCAAACCTTCCGAATGATCCCAACCCCGGGATCACGCAAAGTGATCCAAATCAGGGCACGGTCAGGCACTTTCATTTCTCCAGTTCCAGCCTCCTCAGCTTTTGAAAAAGAAGCTTCTGAGGCAAAGATGCAATCAGATCTTGAGAATGGAGCATGCGCTCTTGATAAATAGATGAAGTATTTTTTCCAAGGAGTGCAATACTCTCCACCCATCCACTCGTTGCAACTCAGCATTCGTAAGCGGGATCCCCTTCAATTCCTGCATCTTGTCCCCTTTGGCTGGGTGCGATTTATCTAACACTGGTTCATGAATTAAATTAAACGCCCCCCCACACACACACACCCCACAATTAAACAATTGTCTGCATTAGACAACAGAAGTTGAATTAGCTTCAGGAAAAAAGAACGATTATAAGCATTTGGAGAGTAAATGTTACGAATAGCCGCTGGTTTCCTCTGTAACTCAGCTAACAAAATAATATAGCAACCCTCTGGATCCTTCATTTCTTTGTTTATTATCAAAGGCAGATTTTTAAGAGCTAGGATCGCTACTCCAGCCTTACGAGTGGAAGCAGAGGCAGGCCGTACATCCCCCATGCACCACTGTTGTAGTTTCTTGCGTTCAGAATCATTCAGGAGTGTCTCTTGTAGAAAGCTATGACAGTGGACATTTTATTTAGCATAGACAGAATCTTGGGAGAATTAATCTCACAAAGATTCCAAGGTACGAGTATTAAACCAGATTTATTCATTACTACCACCCCCTAGGTAAATTGCTGCTACCCACCCAAAATTCCACAGAAGCCCTCCCAGCGTAGGCCCCCCACCATCCCAAAAATTGCCCCAGAAAGGATAAATTCACTTCCTTACCAAGATGAATTTCCTTCCCTAATCCATTCCTCCCTCCCCTTCCCCTCAAACCCCTTTCTGTCCCCAGTCCTCTTCCCAACCTCAGACCCTATCAGGCAGATCACTTCCTAGGACACAGATCCCACAATTCTCCCTAAGAATCCCCAGTCCTCTTAGATACAACATAAATCAGGAAAAAAGACTGCAGAATTTTAAATTGACAAGCCTGAACAAAGAATTCTCTGCCAATTGCCAGCAATCAATCAAATATAATAAGTATTAATAGCCAAGCTCTTAGCTTGGATTACTGTAAAAAAATAAGTAAATAAAATAAAAAGGGTCCAACATAATTGTTCCATTTATTGTTCCAAAAAAGGCGATTCACTCCTCGAATGTTTATTCACACTTCGTTGACTTTCAACTTCAAAAAGCACAAAGAAACCGACTGTTAAGCAGATGTCATGCTCCATAACACAAATCCTCAGTTACAAACCCTGGCATCCACATCAGAGAGAAAAAAATTAAAAAAAAAGAAATGGATGTAGACCTCCGGGAAATCAGCATTCTGTTGCAGTGCGGGCCGACGTTTAACTTTCTCCAGGCTATCGACCAGCTTTTTAGCCTTGTTTCACCCACTGACACCACTTCACCCAGTCTGGAAGAGTAACACTTAATTTCGCCGGGTATAGTAAAGCGAATCGTATTCCCATCCCATAAAGCGTGGAGCATATCGAGGAAAATTCCCCTTTTCTAAGCAGCCAGTTTCATCGAATAATCTTGCAATACCAAAACCTTGTTGTTATCATGTTTCAACGATTTTCTCGCTCTTAGTGCCTGTAGAATTTCCGACTTATACCCAAAATCCAAGATCCTTGCGATCATCACATGTGGCCTTTCAGCCCTCTCTTTCCTCACTCCCAGTAGGTGCGCTCGCTCAATGAGCAGCGGGGCCTTTGTGACTCGGAAAGGCCCAGTTCTTCAGTTAACCAGGATTCCGAAAATTTAGGCAACTCCGATTCCGTAATCGATTACAATATCCCGATGAATCTTAGGTTATTATGGCAAGATCTGTTCCCTAGATCTTCAAGCCGTTCGTCCTGCTTTTGGACCAGCAATTTTAAATCAGCAAGTCCCTCTGATGCATTTTGTATAGCGTCATGGTTATCAGAGACTCGTTGATCCACCTCGGTAAATCTAGTTTCAAAAGCCGTCAATTTTTTTTATTAACTTCATCATGTTTTTCTACTATTTTTTTTTTTATTCCGGTTCCAGGGCATCCACTACCGCTGCTTTAAGATCTGTAACCATAGATATAGGCAAAGTCTCTTTCTCCAGGGTGGGCCAGCCCTCCGCCATCTTACCATCACCAGTCTTCGTCTTTTCCTTATCTTTATCTTTCTTAACTCCGCTCGCAGACATAACAAAAAAACTCACCTGCAAGCAATCAGATGCTAATTCTTCAACCTTCAAGTAAATTTTTAGCAGGTTTGAATACAGATGGAGGTCAATTCTATGGGCATGGGAGCAGAGCAAAGCAAACTACATCATATTTCGCTCATTGCATCACGTGATCTTGTTTAGGAATTAAATTACAACTTGTTCATATCTCCAGGGAACAAACAAAGCAGTAAGGAATTTTAAATCTTCTCATATCATAAGAATTAGATTACAATCATTCACATTTTCAAAGAATGAATAGAACAGTAATACTAATCTTAATCCCATTCACTAGTCTCTATTCAAGGCTCATATTCCATAGATTTTTATTGATCCGTCACATGGCTAAGTTCTAATGCTAGTACCTGGGTCGGCTTTACTATGACTCCTCATGTACACCTCTCATCACAATTATATTAGCCTCCTCCATTACTCCAAACCACGCTGGCTCCTCTCCCCCTACCATACCTCTCGTCATTCCTCTCCTGAGCTTCCCAACCGGTGCCAGTTTGTTGGCAAAACCCACATTACAGCACTGAAGCAACGCGCCCCCGGCTACTTCAGTCCTGCCGCGCTGACGTCACTTCCTGCGAGACTCGGTTTGAATTCGGCAGTGCCTGGCGTCTGTGCATTGCCATTTGGCAGTTGGATGCCAAGTGAAAACCAGGCCCAGATACCACTCTATAAAATGACCATGGCACTCGCTGTTAATTTTGAATTCTAGCAATCCTGGGGGTACCCAAGGCATCTCAAAACTCTTAAAAGGGGCAGAGCAGTCACGAAAGATCAAGGAGCACCACTCTAAGCTGATAAAAGTGGTGCGGACCAGTTCAGGGACTCACGTTTTCCCTGCCCAGGTACACAAATAAAGCAAGACTTACAGAGAGGGAAGCTTTCAAAGCTATTTCCCTGGGTAAATATGCATTTAGCTACGTAAAGCAACCTTGCCTGAAAATCTTCTCTCCTTGGAGCCACTAAGATGTCCGCACTGGGTTCGGAGAGAGCATGCTTCTAGCTGGGTTCCAGTGAGGCGCTTCCAGGGGTGGGGCTGTGTTTATTTATTAAAACATTTTTATACTGCCTATCAAAGTCTCTAAGTGGTTTACAGATAAAACATTCATGAGTTAATACAAATAATTAATCAATAACAAATAATCTAATAAAAGTGAACAAAAAAGAGATAAAACTAAATTAAAAGTATGCCAAATACAGAAACAATACAATAAAACAATAAAAGATAAAATAATAAAACAATAAAAAGTAAAAAGAGCCCTCAGCTAAAGCACAAGAGCCTTGTGAATGACTGCATCCAGAATTTTTAAGTACCGACAAATTGATAAAACCTGTCAGACATTAAATGCTTGCTGAAACAAATACATTTTTAATAGCTCGGGAAGAGCACAAAACGGCGCGTCAAAAGGCTATGTGCTACTCCCCCCTGCCGCCAACTGCGCAAACAGCAGGAGCAAAGTATGCGGAAGACGGTGGCTCCTACGCTTTGTACTAGTTCATTGCCAAAGAGAAGGTACGTGGGTAGTGAATTGTTGAAAATCAGAGGGCAAAGAACGCCCAGCAAAACATGCCTAGGTATCATGCTACCAAGGGGTGCTTTTCAAAGAGCTCGCATAAAGGAATGCAGCGATGCAGGATTTCCGAAATATTCTCTGGTGATATGAAACACACAAGAAAAGGTTTACTACGTGAGACCTTTCACCCTCCATTGCCTTAGGGGGTTCACTCACTAAGGTGCGATATGGGTGTAACACGTCATAAACAGCCATTTATTATGAATATACCCACATTGCAATGATACAGCATGATATCTAGGTCTAAAACCTGACCCTATGACAAGGAGCTGATTTGCATGTGCTCTGCATACCTAAAATATTCAAATGCATGCAAAGCAGCTCATTAATAGCCAGTTTTATAGTAATAAAATAATGTGGCTTGCCTCAAAAAAAAAAGCAAGCCGCTTTATTTTAACAAAATAAAGTTCAGTTAACAGGCATCCTGATGTCCCTATGATGGTTCTTAAAGGTCTTGAAATGGAGCTAAATTGCCCATCAAATAGTGGATAAGATCCCCACCCACCACCTCTGAAAGTGGCCTAGAAGAAAAAAAAAAGTTATGTGTTGTGTGGCGACGTCCTATCCCCCTTCCCAGGCAACCGCTCTGCTCCCCGTTACAAATAAAACACCCCTTGGTTCTAACACCCCCCGCCCTAGCCAACACCCTCCAGACCTTCCCTCACATAGAAAAGCTCCCTGATATCTAGTGGGGCCCCATGGATCCCCCCCCCATACCTTAGAAGAAATATCTGGGGTCTAGTGGGACCTGGAGTGCCCCCTAGGCTCCGGGCCGGTTGACGCCATCTTTCAAAATGGCGTCAGCCGGCCTTTGTCCCTATGGCATCAACCAGCCTGGAGCCTGGGGGGGGGGAGTGCTCCATCCCCCATTAGACACCACAGATTTCTTCTAAGGTATGGGTCATCCAGGGGGACCCCACTAGACACCAAGGAACCTTTCTATATAAGGGGGGATGTTCCTGGGGGGGGGGGGGTGTTGGCTAGTGTAGGGGGGACCACAAAAAAACAGGAATTTCTATGGAAGAGGTGTCTTGGGTAGGCCTGATGTCTTGGGGGGATAGGAACCAGGGGGGGTTGTTAGAATTGGGGGGTGATTTTTTTTGTAAAGGGGAGGGGTATGGGACACAGTGGGTGGGACATCACAATGCATCATATAAAATTATTTTTGAGTTATTTTTATTTCTAGACCGCCTCTAGAGGCAGGGGGGGGAGGTGGGGGGGGTCTAACCAGATCCTTGGGGGGCCCTTTTAGAAGATGTCAGCTCCGTGTGGAAGGGGCTGCCATTGCACATTTTCCTCTTTTTGTAGTGGGGTTATCATGAGAGGGGAAAAAATACCGCAGGGGCACCCCTCCCCCAATGATATTTTGCCCTTCCCACAATAAAATATCGCAGCACAATAAATGACCCCCCCCCCCCTTAGATTGTAAACCCCCTGAGGAAGGAGCCTTCCAAATGTACCGGAATTAGTAACATGCCTTGAGCTCAGATTTGGAAAGGTGAGTAATTAAATCTAAAATCCAAATCTAAGTGCTTACATGGAATTAAAAGTTCAGACTAGGAGTCAGCAAGATTGTCTGGCGCAGTCCCAAAACACCTGCTCTTTCCCTCCCTCCCCTCCCCAGCCACCCCTTGCAATGTCTACTTCAGAGTTACTGGACCATCAAGCGAAGGGGGCCCCCCTCCCTCAATACAATGCTACCTCTGGCTGGCAGGGGGAGGGAGGGAATGCCCCTGATGTACTGCCAGCTACCGGACCAAGCTCCCTGTTGCATTGTCACCGCTCTGCTGAATCTCTCTGCCGGCTAAAAGAACATTTTCTAAGAAATGGAAAAGGGATCCGAATGAAGAAAACAGGAAACGGCATAAGCCCTGGTAGGTTAGATTCAGAGCATTGATAAGGAAGGCAAAGAGAGAATTTGAAAAGAAGCTTGCCTTGGAAGCAAAAAATTCATAATAAAAACCTTTTCAGGTGACGCGTGCAGGGGGGGCGATGACGTCATCCGCAAGTATGGCTGCCTAATTCGAGCGCTCCTGGCGAAATCTGTGCAATCTGCTTCAATCTTTGGCATCCGTCTTCTCTCAACGTCTTTAAATAATAGAATCGAGGCACTGAGAACTACCGTGGCGGCGAAGCGCAAAACGGTGAATCTCCAGCACTTCTCCTACTCGAAACTCGAGGGAGAACAAATTGAGCCCAGGTACGAGCAGGCCCCCTAGTGAGGCCTACGAGGCCCGAGGGATGGATACTGAGTATGGAGCGCCAGCCGACCACTCCGAATTGCCATCCCGTGCGGAGCTAAGGGACTGGTTCGTAGCGCTGCGCTCCGATATGAGAAAACATAAGCATGATTTAATGCAATCCATCTCTGAGATTAAGGAAGATGTGGCAGCCATTGGCTTGCGAGTTGATGAGATGGATACCAGAGTGGAGCGACAGGAAGATAATTTACAGAAATTAGGGGAGGATCAAATCGCATGTCGGGCAGAACAACTGGCACTGGCGAGAAGCTGCGTGATATCCTCATCTGCCTACAGTCTTACTAAGACAAGGAAGAGCTCTATGCTGCAGCCAGAAAAAAACGAGAATGGCTATGGGATGGCCATAAGATTTATATATATATAATGACCTGGCAGCCATTACCCTTCGTAAAAGATATGAACTCCGAGCGGCGACTGCCGCTCTCCAAGAACACAATACCCGGTACCGCTGGACATTTCCTTTTGGCCTTCGGTTTACCATAGCTGGTACTACTTACCGAGTTAAGACACTGGCGGGGGCAAAGGAAGCCTTTACAAAAGCCAATCTGCCCTTCTCTCTACCAACAGGCAGACCAGAGGAAGTTCCCTGCCGTATGGCTTCCACCCCTCGATGGCAAAGGGTAGGGAACAACAAACGCTTGGAATGCCAAAGAATCCACGCCCCCCGCAACCTAAAAAGAAGACTGAAGATCCCAGGGTGCTCTCAACTGGAGAATCCAGCTAAAGTGCACATGCACAAGGGAAGACTGGTAACTTTTTTCTGAACACAGATTGCACTATCAGCTTCTAGGCTTACTCAGTGATGTAACTGATACCACAGTATGGATCTATATTAGTGGATATTTAGGGGAATGCCTAGCACCCACCAAAAATCATCGCCGGGACGTCGCTTACTTGATGGAATGGCCCACTCCCATGCGAGGCGGTATCCGGATCGTGGATACGGCAGATCAAGGAGGGATAGGAAGGGGGGGGGGGGCTTACCTTGAGCTCACAGGGTCTATTACTTCTTGCTACTATTTGTTTATATTAATGTCTGTGCACCCGGAATGGCATATGAAGGGGGGACTCAGGCTAGGGGGTGAGAGAACGAGATGGCGCTGAAATTGTGGTCCCTTAATGTTAAGGGTCTAAATTCACACAAGAAGCGACAGCTGTTACAGCGCGAGCTGCACAACCAAAAGGTGTTCATTGCACTAGTTCAGGAAATGCATCTACACAAGCGACATGAACGGTTATTACAATTGACGGGATAACCCAATATGTATTTGGCGTCTAGCACCAGGGGAAACAAGTATGCGGGAGTTGGCATTTTAATAGCGCAATATGTTATGTATGAGTGTCTCTCCCATCTGGCTGACCCATTAGGGAGATATATAGTATTGAAAATACAGCTTGACAAGCAGATTTTTACCATCATTAATATGTATGTGCTCAATTCAGAGCAGGATCGTTTCTTGCGATCGCTAGTGGATGTTTTATTGCATTATGTTGAGGGACAACTTTTATGGGGGGGGGGATCATAATTTAGTGCGCAATCCTAGAATAGACACGTCTAATCGCAGGGATATGGGGAGTTGGAAAGCTACATCAGAGTTATCCTCACTTATGCATAATTGGTGGACATATGGAGGCAACGTAACCCGGGGTCTAGGACATATACTTTCTATTCAAACCCACATAATTCTTATTCAAGAATAGACTTTCTTCTTGTGGATAAGGGACTTCAGAATCAGGTGATGGAAGTGGGAGTAGGTGATATCACATGGTCAGAACCTGCGCCGGTATGGGCCATGGTAGTATTAACACCAGTGGAACCAGGACTGAGGTTCTGGTGAATACGAGATGATATTTTAGGGTCTCCTGCTCAATGCTTGATAGTGAACAAGTACCTAGAGGACTATTTCACTATAAACATGGGGTCAGTGAATTCTGCTGATTCAATATGAGAATGCTCAAAAATAGTGAGAGGTCGCCATATTGCGTTAACCACTGCTTTACGGAAAAGTCAGGCCAAATGCAGAAATGAGTTGACACGCAACTTAAATATTTTAACGAGTCAACATCACCGTAATCTTGATGATCCTACTCTACAAAAAGTACGTGCTGTTTGCACAGAATTAAACCTATTAGATGCCTCTTCTATAGTGCATGCACTCGAACGCACAAAGCAAACATACTTTGAGGGGCATAATAAGGCCGGTAGACTTTTGGCGCAACAATTGAAGCAAAGGGCTATGCAGAATAATATTGCTAAGATTAGAGATAATGAAGGTCAATGGTATACTACTACTAATGACATTCAGAAATGTTTCTCTAAATTTTACTCCCTCCTGTACAGCAGAGATGAGGCGATCACTCCCGCATCCATAGTACAATATTTAGCATCTGTTTCATTGCCTAACCTCACTGAGCAGCAACGATCCCTCGTAGATACTCCTATTAGCATCTTATAAGTCCAGACAGCCATTAAGGATCTCAAAATGGGAAAGTCACCTGGGCTTGAATGCTTCACAGGTAGCCATTATAAGAAATGTAATGCACAGATAGTGGGACCACTTACAGAATTCTTTAATAGTTTGTGCGGGGGAGCTCCCTTACCTGCCCACTCGAATATTGTGGGAATTACGATTCTCACAAAACCTGGGAGGGACCCTTCGCTTTGCGGATCTTATAGACCAATTTCTTTGGTAAACATTGATTTAAAAAATGTAGCGAAGGTTTTAGCGACTTGTCTAAATTTGCTCTTACCCAAATTAGTCCATAGGGACCAAGTGGGATTTATCCCCCAGAGAATGGCAGCGGATAACATCCGCTAAGCACGAACATATCCCTTTGGTTTTGTTGGCAATAGATGCTGAAAACGCCTTCGTTTTAGTACACTGGGACTTTTTATTTGCAAGCATGAATAAAATAGGATTTGGCCCAGTGTTCTTCAGTGGATCAAATGCCTAAACCAAATACCAGAAGCACGAATAAAGGTAAATGACGGGTACAGTGACTCTTTTCCTGTCCAGCGAGGGACGAGACAGGGATGCCCCCTGTCTCCTCTTCTGTTTGCCCTTTTTCTGGAGCCTTTTGCTGCAAGAGTTCGTGACTCTAACATGATTGAGGGGATAAGGAAGGGTGCTCTGCACTTAAACATTTCTCTCTTTGCAGATGAAATCCTCTTAACACTCACGAACCCCGTTTTCTCAAGGGCATCACGGCGGAGTTGCACGCCTTTAATGCTGTCTTCGACTTTAAGATTCATTTCGACAAATCTGAACTCTTAAACATTTCTGCTGGCCAGGCTGTGGTACAGGAACTGAGGCGTCATTACCCCTTTAAGGTAGCCTCCACCTCAATTAAATATCTTGGAGTTCACATTGACCCTGATGTGAGTAATCTATTTCAACTTAATTATAAGCCCTTAATCCAAGCTATTCAGAAAGATATTAAAAAATGAGATAGGGAGCAATTTTCCTGGTTTGGGCGAATAGCTATCATCAAAATGAATGTGTTACCTAGATTTTTGTACTTGTTTATTACTCTGCCAGTATATCTAAGTCCCACTATCTTACGCTCATGGCAAAAGATACTCTTTGATTTCATTTGGCGCAGGCACCCTCCCAGGTCATCCCATTGCTTGCTCTATCAACTACGCGACAGAGGTGGTATGGGTGTTCCAAATTTGGAATGGTACTACGTGGCAGCACAGTTGGTCGCGATTACCGACATGCATAGAACAGCTTCAGTAAAACAATGGGTATCTCTTGAAGAATTAATAGTGAGGGGTATGCCACCAGCGGCTATGGTATGGCAACCCTGCAATACTTGGATCATAATGGGTCCTATGCCAATGTCGCTGGATACTACGATGAAACTGTGGCAAAAATGGAAGGCCAGAATGGAGGGAAATAGGACATATTTTTACTCCACCCACTTATTTTATCACAAACGATTCCCAGCAGGCCTGTTTAACCGGTCTTTTAGAGGCTGGCGTGATCGGGGCCTGGTGCAAATCGAGCGCTTCCTGAGCGGGGGTACTGTGATGTCCTGGACAGATATGCAAACTTTTTATCAATTACCCGCTAATGACTTTCTTGCAGGCTCCCAGCTTATACACTTTCTACGGACGCCCGAAATACTGTCTTCTCTTAGCCAGGGAAAGACTTTACTGAGGCACTATTGTGAAGACATAAAAAAAGGGGTATGGTATCCAAACTTTATGCTATATTGTTGGGCCCTGAACCCCCTACCTTTCCACACATCAAAGGGTGGGCCACAGATCTAGATAATCCATTATCGGCAGGGGATTGGACTCAGATATATACAGCAGCCAGGAAGTGCTCAATCTCTGCCAACTTGCAAGAGAATTGTTATAAGCTGTTGACTACGCTGGTACCTTACTCCATATACATTACATAAACGCTACCCTAGAATCAACGACTTATGTTAGCGCAAGTGTGGGCCTTCTAGGGACATTTTTCCATATGTGGTGGTCAAGTGAATTTGTATATAACTTGTGGAAAGCAGTGGCGATATGGCTTGAAGGCCTCTTACAGCTACAAGGCCTTTTAGATCCAGGCTTCATGCTACTGAATTTCCCACACAAAAACTTGAATAAATCACAGACTCAATTTTGTCAACAAGTCTTTATTGCCACTTGGTTGAACATTGTTCAACACTGGAAACAAACTGATACTCCATCGTTGACTACAATTCGACAAACGGTCCACCAATACTACAGAATGGCGGCCATCTCAGCGGAATTACACCATTCGATGCCTCATTTACAGCTACGTGGAACCCATACTTGCAATGGGAAAAGACGAATGCTACGTCATCACAGAACTTAAACCCCTAGGTTGTTATGCTTCAGCTTTTCTACTGTTGCAGTCGCAGACTACACTTTGCTCGGGACAATAAACGTCTTTATTTAGTTCCATATAAGTGAGCGCATGGTAGGGAGGGGGGAAGGGATCAGGAAACTAGGGGAGGCTTGAGTATTGGTTAATGATTCAACTTGTTTGCATTTTACTGATTTCTATGTTATTACATTGCAAAAGCAATAAAACATAAATTTAAAAAAAAACAAAAACTTTTTCATGTACATTTGAAGTAAAAAGCCTGCGAGGGAGTCAGTTGGACCATTAGGTGATCAAGGAATAAAAGGGGCCCTTAGAAAAAACAAATCCATAGCAGAGAGACTAAATGAATTATTTGCTTCGGTATTCACTGAGGAAGATGAAAAGCAGATATCCATGTCCGAAGTGATATTTAAAGGTGATGATTCAGAGGAACTGAAACAAATCTTAGTGAATCTAGAAGATGTAATAAGGCAAACTGACAAATCAAAGCATAGCAAATCATCTGTATACATCTGAGTGTTGTAAAAACTGAAAGATGAAATTATGGAACTGCATTTGATAATTTGTAAACTATCAATAAAATCATCTATGGCACATTGCCAATGTAACATGGGGTGATCCAGGAAACTACAGACCAGTGAATCTGACATCTGTGCCAGGCAAAATGGTAGAAACTATCATAAAGAATAAAATTGCTGAACATATAGATAGGTATAGTTTAATGGGACAAAGAAAACATGGATTTAACCAAGGCAAATCTTGCCTCACCAATCTGCTACAATTTTTTGAGGGCATAAACAAACATGTGGATAAAAGTGAGCCAGTTGACATAGTATATCTGGATTTCCAGAAAGCATTTGACAAAGTCCCTCATGAGAGACTTATGAAATTAGAAAGTCATGGAATGAGGGCAATCCCATGGATTATGTGTTATGCTCAGGCTTGTGGACCCTTGGGCCGATGGGAGGATGGTATACCTTGGCGGAAGATCCGTAGGTTCTCCCGTCAGGTGGCGAGGCAGGAACCGACGATCTGACCAGTGGACCCTCGGCACTGTAGATAGGCGTGACTGTGGAGGCGGATGAAGAGTCGTGACGTCGGGGAACAGAAGTGTGGCTAAACCGCTGGAGGTCCGCGGTTCCCCCAGGAGGAGCTCGTAGGGACCCGGACCACTGGGACTTAGGTGGACCTTTGAGAGGTCAAGGAGCAAATGTACGGTGCAAGGGCTGACTGGAGCTTTACCCCTGGAAGCCCACGGTCCCCCCGGGAGGAGCCCGTAGGGACCGGGGCTGCTGGGACTTAGGTGGGCCCTTGGAGACGATGGTCAGAAGGAAGTCCAAGGTCGAGTGCCAGAGGGTCGCCGCTCACCAGTCCGAGGTCACACACTGAGGGATCACCACTTGCCAGTCCGAAGTCAATACCAGGAATCACCGCTAGCCAGTCCGAACTCAATACCAGGAATCACCGCTAGCCGATCCGAAGTCAGGAACCAGGAAACCAAGACAAGCTGGAACAAGGAATCAACACGCTGGAACTCACCGAAGCAAGCAGACTCAAACAACTGTCACAGGAGACGTTGCCAAGTCAAGGAATGGTCAGAGGAAGTCTCCTTTTATACTTCCTCTGGCCCTGTGGATAGGAATCAGCTGAAGCCAATTAAAGGGACGAGGTCCCTTTAAATCTAGCGAAGAGGCACAGCCTCTCACCTAAGGATGGCGGCGGCCATCTTGGATCTGGGCCACGGAGGAGAGTAGTAACGGCCGCGAGGGAGGAGCAGGGAAGGCTCCGGTCCCGGCGGCCAGCCCGAAGGCCCACGCCGCTGAGCAGGGGTGCCGAGCCCAGCGCAGGGGCAGTCAGCCCCAATGCTGCTGTGAGTCCGGTCGGGAGACGAGGTAGGGGGCTACGCCCATGGACGGCCATGGGCGTGGAACACAACATTATGCATTGGGAACTGGTAAAAAGATAGAAAACAGAGAATAGAGCAAAATGGTAAATTTTCTCAATGGAGAAAGGTGAATAGTGGAGTACCCCAGGGATCTGTTTGGAGATCAATGCTTTTCAACATATTTATAAATGATCTGGAAATGGGAACAACAAGTGAAGTAATCAAATTTGCTGATGACGGGCGACAACAATGCGGAGTGACCTGTCATGAATGCTCTGCCTGCTTTTTTCCTCTCACCGATTTCTCCTGCCATGCCTCTGAAACATAAAGGGAAAGTCCGGGTTTCCCCTACGGATCCCTCCTTTCCCTCTGGGCAGCATCTGATGGCAGACTTTGCGGCGGTTGCATCTGTAGGGGAGGGCGATATCCCCATTGTCAGGCTAGTCAGAGGAGAGTCTGCCCTGGCTTTGTAGAAGGTTTCCCTCAGCCCTCCTGATGCTTGTTTGCCACCAGCTCAGCATCTTTGGGACCCGGATGTGGTGGAGGCTTCGGGTGGTACTCCCGTGCTGCTTTCTACCTTGGAGGGAGAATCCTGGATCCCAGGGAGTGCTGTTGTAGCTGGGTCCTCTCTGCCGGAGATTTCTCATCAACCCTTTGTGTCCCTGATTGAGGCTGGAGCTTCTCTTGGTGAGTCTGGACTAATTTCTTACACTTCTCCGGCATTTGTGGCCCCCATTAAGTTGGCCGTTGTCTCCATGAAGGCTTTATAGGACTTGATTGTGTCCATTGGCAGATGAAGTTTCCTTGCATTTGGATTCTCATATTTCTGCATCGGATGCTTTTCAATCTCAGTTCGTATCAAGATTTTCCTCTCTTGAGCATAAGGTTTCCAATACTGAAACCTTTCAATCATCTTTAATACAAGAGAGGAACAGTCTCCAATGCAGGATTGAATTCCTGGAAAATAAAACCTGTCGGGAAGTGCACTGGAGAGATGTTCCTCCCGCCGGAGGAATCAGCCAGAAGGGACTGCTGAGAACCTTGTTACACCAAAGACTATGCCCAGACGGAGCGACTCATGCCACACTCCTGGTAACGTCATCTGACCGCGACATCGGAGCGGGTAAAACCCAGGAGGCTGTGGCGCTCAGCCGCCGGCGCGCTACCAAAGGGACGCGCCCCTTGTGTTGTCATGCTCATGGATAACATTCCAATTTGAAGATACATGGGCAGGAAAAGGAAAATGAAGGTATTTACCCCAGTTTCAACTTCTTCTACAATAAGGGGGCCTATGGATATACACCTTATACGTAGGGTGAACTATGCTACTTCAGGTCCTAATCCAGAAGTTTTCTTTTCATCAGGGGCATACACTCATCACCTCAGAGTCAAGGGTCTATAATTGATAATGTATCGAATGATTTAAATATGTTATCATTAACAGAGGATATTTCTCAAGATAAGAAGAGTTTGAAACTCCTCCAATACCAGGTGCAGCAATGGTGGATAGCTCCAATGTAGAGACCCCTGAGCTTAAGAATGTGACTTTGATTGATGTATGGAGGTCAGTTAAGAATATGGAGAAGCTTCTAGCTCAAGCTAAGGCTCAATTTGGGACGTTTAATTCTGAAACAAAGAATACTCTTCAGGACTATGGAGTACGTTTAAATAATCTGGAAAATAACTCTTCTGTGGTAACCTCTCAGGTTGCCACACTACAGACAGTGAGCACCTCCTTTGTTAAAGATAGTTTGGTAGCTCAAAGACAACTGGAGAGTTTGGAAAATGTGATGAGATCTAGGAATCTCCGCTTCCTAAACTTTCCCATTACTAGGCTGTTGTCTGCAATAGAATTACTTAGAAAATACTTAGGAGAAGTGCTGCAAATTTCCTCTAGTAAAGAAATGATATTTTCCAAGATATTTTATGTTCCTAAGTCTAGAATTAGCTCTATGAGTCAAGAAGAATTAGATGTGGTACAAGGGAACAGCCCTAATTTAACTTCTTTCTTGGAAGCATCAATAGATGATATTCCAACTTGGGCTATTCTCTTAGTAACTTTTTATAGTGAACTAGATAAGAATCTTGTCCTACAAAAAATATTTCAAAAATAAGGATTGTAAGAAATTGCAAGAGGACACTGCAAAACTGGGAGACTGCGCATTCAAACAGCAAATGAAATTCTATGTGGATAATTGCAAAGTGATGCATTTAGGGAAAAGTAACCCAAATTATAGCTACAAAATGCAAGGTTCTACATTAAGAGTCACCACTCAAGAAAAGGATCTAGGTGTAATCGTTGATAATACATTGAAATCTTCTGCTTACTGTGCAGCAGCAGCAGCAGCAGCCAAGAAAGCAAACAGAATGCTAGGGAATATTAAGAAAGGAATGGAGAATAAAACAGAGAATATCGTCATGCCTCTGTATTGCTCCATGGTGCAACCTCATCTTGAGTATTGTGTGCAGTTCTGGTTACCACATCTCAAGAAAGATATAGCAGAATTAGAAAAGGTACAGAGAAGAGCAACCAAAATGATAAAGGGGATGGAACACTTCCCCTATGAAGAAAGGCTAAAGAGGATAGGACTCTTGGAGAAGAGACGGCTGAGGCAGAGATATAATAAGAGATCTGTAAAATAATGAGTGGAATGGAATGAGTAAACCCTTTCATAAAGTACAAAGGCCAGGGGACCCACAATGAAGTTAATGGGTAATAAATTTAAAACTAATAAGAGAAAATACTTTTACTGAACACATAATTAAGCTTTGCCAGAGGATGTGTTGAAACCTCTTAGTGTAGCTGCTTTTAAGAAAGCTTTAGACAACATCCTGGAGGAAGAGTCCATAAATCATTATTAAGGTGGAGTTGCAGAAATCCTCTGCTTATCTCTGGGATCCTGGGATCCTGCCAGGATTGGTCACTGTTGGAAATGGGATACCGGGCTTGACTGACATTTGGTCTGACCCAGTATGGCAATCTTATGAAAAAGTTTTTCATCCAACTTTGAGACACAGAAAGATACCGCGCCAATTTTGGCATTCCATATTGAATGCACTGACTGCACTCCAAGTACTAAAGTGACTTCTTACTATCCATCAGCATGTTAAATTCTCAATTAATGCTTTGTGATGTTATCACATTGAAGTGTGATATATGAAAAGTAGCCATTGGTACAGTAGCCCCTGAGGCAGCTCCTGCGTGAGCGAACCTCGGCCAGAGTCGGGCAATACCAATAAAGAATCCCTTGATACACCAATCCCCACCGTTTGTTCTGCTTTCCAGCATTATTGATCAGCTTCCGCTTTGCTTTTTGGGTCCTGACCAACAATAGGAATAATTGCTAACGCTAAAAAGAAAGAAAGATCTAAATTTCCATCCTATATTAAATGTTATTGTACCAGATTAAGTCTAAAAATAACCAGAGGATATCACAAGAAAAAGGATTTTAAATGAACCCTCTCAGATAGCCAATGGAATACTACGGAGAACATTTCTGAAGATACTCCCATCTCTCCTACCATGCTAACAAACAGGCGAGAAACTGCGTGTAGCTGGCACCTCGCTTCCAACAGAACAAAGCATCTCCTCAAATGCTGGAGGAAATACGCCATGAATGGCTCTAGGCTCCACATCTTGATGGGGATGCCCCAAAAGAATTCCCGGTATTGGAAAAAGGTCAAATACATTACGAAGAACAGGCCTGAAAATCCAGACTGGGAGCACCTTCTATAGGATCCACCTACAAATCAGTGAATTGCTTCTTGGTTGCTGAACGATGCGGAGCGGCTGCATCCTGGAAAAAGCTTAAATCTCCCAATTCATACATGCTGGTTGAAGAAAGTATGGGATGACTCCTTAGTGAAACAAAACAAAACAAAACACAGAATAGACCTTAGGCCTCCCTTTTTGGAATCCGTACACTACGCATTTATGGATTTCTCTTCCTCTCTGTACTAAATTCTTACTATTCTGAAAAGGAAAAGAAATAAAACATTTCTTTTTTTTTTGCTCTATGGAAATTGAAAAGTTTCTTAAAATCTCTGCACATCCCGGTAAGACAAAGTGAGCCAACAACGTAACTGCCATTGTTAATTTATCTTGAAAATGCCCTTGTTGGGCGTTGACATGTATTTTTTCGGTCTGTCCATGTTTCATGTCTATTTCTGGATACCATTAAAAAAAAAAAGTTAAGTCAAATAAAATATTTTCCCTATTATAATGGCATGATGTCATCCCAAGTCAGCATTCACCTAATTATGACATTTTCCGTTCACGCAGAATGATGACAGAAAGCGGAGTAAAAGCTAGGACTGGGAAGGGCACCCATGAGCTCACCTTGCTTATTTTCCTGCCTCCAGGCAGCATCTACTGTACTTGCGTCAGTCCAGGTAAAAGTTTCTAGGAAGATGTCTAAAAAAAAAATCAGATAAAAGAGATTCCACCACCGCCCTAGACCCGCCGTCTCGAAAAGGTCAACTTAGGCAATTCTTTCCATGCATGAATACCATCTATTTTTATTTTCTTTTACTGCTACACTACTAGTATTAGTCAATCTTTTTATAAAATAACACAGCATAACAGCTTGAGTCAAGTCTTGGCGGGAGCATCATCAAGCCGAGCTCTTATTGGCTACTTCTTGAGTGTTTAACTTTGGTAATGCGGACATAATATAGGCTTGCTACAGAAATTCCTGTGTGATCACATCTACACACCCACATGGGCTTCCTAAAAACATCACACAGAGTTTAATTGCATACACAGATTGATCACTGTAACTTACCTGCTGGCACAGATCGAGATCAGGCCAAAAACAAAATCCAACACCACTTCCCTTTCCTAGTTCTATCAAAAGCTTTGTTCTGATCTCAACCAACTACTAACATCTGTAAAAATCCATCCTTTTCTCTCCTTTGAATGCCCAAGTCACATCCCGCCTCAAGTACCGTAACGGCAGCTGGCCTTCCCGATTCTCCCCACCTCAGAATGTCACGGCCTGCCTTCCCAATTCTCCCCACCTCAGAATGCCACGGCCTGCCTTCCCGATTCTCCCCACCTCAGAATGCCACGGCCTGCCGTCCCGATTCTCCCCACCTCAGAATGCCACGGCCTGCCGTCCCGATTCTCCCCACCTCAGAATGCCACGGCCTGCCTTCCCGATTCTCCCCACCTCAGAATGCCACGGCCTGCCTTCCCGATTTTCCCCACCTCAGAATGCCACGGCCTGCCTTCCCAATTCTCCCCACCTCACAATGCCACGGCCTGCCTTCCCGATTTTCCCCACCTCAGAATGCCAAGGCCTGCCTTCCCGATTCTCCCCACCTCACAATGCCACGGCCTGCCTTCCCGATTCTCCCCACCTCAGAATGCCTCGGCCTGCCACGTTCCTTAATCCCAATGCTATTCTTCTGCTTCTCTCTAGCTTGCTTGACCTCGTGAGCTGCCAGTTAGATCTTGCCCCCAACCTTCTTGTTAACTGCTTCACATTCTGCAGTAGAGAAGTAGCCTAGTGGTTAGAGAGTGGTTTATAAACCAGCAAAACCAGGGTTCAAATCCCATTGTCACTCCTTGTGATCTCCTTGCTCTCTATTGCCTTAGATACAAATTTAGGCCTAGATTCATCCAAAAGCTGCAAAAATAGCACCAGGAATAAAACAAAAGAGGGGACATGGTTAGACCAATTTTCCTCCTCCTGCGTATAATTTCTGCAAGCTGTGACAAACATATCACACCTGTGCTAGTTTTCACATTGGAAAGAGAGACCAATCTGTAACTTTACTATCTATTCCACTGTAAGAAGGGGCACTTTTAACTCAGGGTGAGGTAGGTTTGGGGGGGGGGGGGGGAGTTTTATTTACACACAGGTCAATACAGTAAAGTGTGGCCGCGGTTACCCTGTTTCTAACCCGCCTTTTACTCACAATTTGGCCGCGTTAGCCCAACCCGCGATCCACTATCCCCTTTAACCCATTCTTACCGCCTCTTTAAATCAACGGTAACCCCTTCCGCCCGCGGCATGTGTATGAGATGTAAACGATCGGATTAGCTATTCCCCCCCATTCAGTAACGCGTGCCCCAACTATTGCCTTTTTAACCTGCAGTTTAGCCGCGCGTTTAACCTGCTAACTTACCGCCTACCCTTACCCCTGCGTTAGAGGCAGGGGTAAGGGTAGGCGACAAACTTTCCCCCAGCCCTCGCTCACCTGCCCTGGCCGGTGAGCGAAAAAGGGGCAGCCCCAGTCCTCTCTCCCCTCCTCCCGAAGCAACGAAAGCAAAAAAGGAGAAAAGCGACATGTGAAGTGTAACTTACTCCTGCAGCCCTCCTCCGGAGACGCACTGCGGCTCCCCTGCCTCCCGGGGGCTGCCCCCTGCCTCCCGGGGACAGCTGGCGGCGAAAGCGGCCCCGCCGGCGAAGATGGCTGCCTGCACGGGCCCTCTGACACGATCGCTCCAGCTGCAGCCACTTCTCCTGCGTGCATTCAGCCTGTGCGGGCAATTTGGCCGTACCCCGGGAGGCAGGGGAGCCGCGGTGCGCCTCCGGAGGAGGGCTGCAGGAGTAAGTTACACTTCACATGTCGCTTTTCTACTTTTTCGCTTTCGTTGATTCGGGAGGAGGGGTAGAGAGGATTGGTCATCCCGAGCATAGGAGAACCGTCCACTTCCTGGTACCTGTCATTTCAAATGACATTTGAAATGACAGGTACCAGCGCACCCAAGTTACTGTATAGGCGCTGAATAGCGCTCTATACAGTAAAATGGATTGCGCGGGCCTAACCCTTCTCGGACGCTTCACGGACGCTTCTTAGACACAGCTTGCATTTGCAAGCTATTCACATACAGTATGGAGCGGTAGGTGAGCTGGACTGTGCGTGCGGCAAACGCGGGTGCGCCCGGCACTAACGCAGCTCTCCCTACCGCTCCTTACTGTATCGGCCCGACAGTCAGAGGTACGAACAGCAAAGCTGACATCACTGCAGATTTTCTGTCAATTGGAGGGATGAGAGGTAAACGAGGAGCTGATTTGTACAAAGTACTCTCTGCCTGGCTTCAATCAAGATAGGCAGAGAGTACATTGTACAAATCAGCTCCTCGTTTACCTTTCATCATTCAAAATAAAAGAAACTCTTCGGTGATGTCAACTTTGCTGTTCATACCCCTGACTGTGTAAGTAAAAACTGCACCCCCCCCCCCCAGTTAAAAGTGCCCCCTCTTACAGTGATGTAAATAGTAACATCCTCACTCTCTTGCCATTGACATTTGCATATTAGCATGTGCTGTGCTATTTACTGCATGCATTAGGACCTTAACACTTAAGTGATGTGGGAACAAGGAAATGCCTACGGTACCTGCATGTAATCTGCTATGAAGTGGCTGAAAAGCAGAATATAAATACACCGCTGCCCTCAAGCCTATCGTTCCACTAGGCTGCCCTGTGATAATATAAAAGCAGAATAAGTGTGCATTTAAATCACATTATCCATTACACTGGCACTGGATAATTTTAACACAGATTTTTAAAAATATAAGAGCAGCGGCGAGCATGAAGGGGAAAAAACCCACCGTGATATTTAAAGGAAAACCAGCATCCGTGTAACCAGCAGCATTCCATAAGATAGCACCGCCCTTAGGAGCAATTACCAACCATAGGTAATTGTCTGCAGTGCCATTATGTTTAAGTATGCTCCAAGCCCTTCCCTTGCGTATCTCTCTATGACCCCCCTTGGGAACAGCCATTTTCAGCGCCATAGCAGAAATGACTTCACAATGGGGCTGGATGGGCCAAACGGTTTCTCCCATTTCGTATCAATGGGGAAAAAACTTCTCAGCACATTCGGGTCCTTGGAATGAGATTTGTGTGTGTGTGTGTGTGTGCGCGCGTGCGCGCGCAAGATCTCCCTCTGCACCACTGTAGAGCATTATGAAGCCAGGACACCCCACTCAGGCCCCAGTGGAATAACGTGTGCTAGGCTGGGGGAACGTGCCAGCGCAATTTTTGTGCTTAGAACTGCGCTCCCCATGCAGCAAGGAGTTTTATGCACAGAAAATGTGCACATGGTTTAGCACTTCTGCACAGGGCAGAACGCGGTCATGGGTGGGTGCCAAAGAAAGAAGGAGCTACTGCACCCCCTCATCCTGCACAGCCTCTAAAGAGATGGCGGCTTTTTTGGGAATGGTGAAGGAGCGAGCACGGTGGGTTTCAGTCTGGGGGGGTAGAACCTGGAAAGATGCTGTGGGGGAGGAGAGAAAGGGAGGTCAAGTCTCGGAGATCAACCTGGAGTAAGAGGGGAAGATGGTCGGAGGAGCAGGGGAGGAAGAGAGCTGGAGCCTTGGGGGATTAAGATTGGGAAGGGGGGTGGCAATAGGGCAAGAGCTGAAAAGAGAGAGAATTTTTGGGTTGGGGGGGGAGGAGGGGTTGAGGCTGGAATTGCGGAGGCTGAGGGCTGGAAGGAAGGAAAGAGTGGGCCTGAGTGGTGGGTTCAAGATGGAGGCGGGGGGGGGGGGGGCAATGAAGTTTAGGATGTGGGGGAAGAGCAGGGAACTTGGGGGGGGGGCATCAAGCCTGTGGGGAGAAGTAAAAGAGATAGAGAGCTAGGGAGAGAGGGAACGCTGAGGGGGTTGAGCCTGTGAGAGACAGGGAAGGGGGAATGGAAGGGAAGTCTTATATTACTGCAGTGCTTCTGGGGAATTCCGCACCACACATTTTTTTTTTTACGTTTGCATTTTTGAATAATCATTCGCAATGCAATGCAGAAACGTTTAAGTATTACTGAAAACAGCAATGGTATTGAGTTATTTCGATACAGTGTGCTGAACTTTGCAACGTTTCTTTATGCAGAATTCTCCCAGGAGCATCCATGCAAATCCCATCCCAAATCAAGGCATTAATAGCTACGACTCTCCGATGCCAACAGGTGGGGAGGCTTAATGCACGGTTTCACCCCTGGTCAGAGGTGGCTGGTGTTAGTCTATGGGACTCAACCTGGAGTTTGTGGTGTTGGGGGGCCTGGCCCTCAGCTGCGCATAAAACAGGAGGCGGGTTCTGGGCGCACGACTCTTAGGGGGGTCCGGTTTTTATGCGCCGACATCGTGCATCCTGCAAACTATGTGCATGGACTGTGGTTCCTGCTCCTTAACCATGACCTTTACATGCAAACTGCTGTGCATAAGCCACAGTTTGTGCGCCCTGAGTATGATTTGTGACTGCTCTCCTTTTTCACCTGCATTTTTTCTCTTAAAACCCCCGATGCATATCGTGTCGAGAGTTAGCTTTCTTTTTTTTTAGTGCAGGAGTAAAAGAAAATGTGCGCTGAAGCTCAAGACACATTTTTTTAATGCAAATCTTATTGCACCGGGGGTCCAGGCGTGGTCACCGGTGGTTTTCCCACTATCGTGGCTGCTTCCAGAGCATGGGGAGGGAGCTGCCTGAAGAACTGAACTGATCGGGGGTCCACCTGATTTTCAATAACAACCCTCCCCCACCCCACGTCTAATAAAAGAGCAATGCTGATCATGAAAGAAGAGAAAGCAGGAAAATCTTATAGGCATGCTGATGGCGCAAATCATAATTTAAACAAGGCAACTGGCCCTAATCTCGATGCTATTATATGTGGGTAAAGAAATGAACCCAGGGTCTCCCAGATGAGACTAGAGTTGCACCCCTAAGGCAGAGACAGATGTTTTGTGAGAAACCTTGGAGAAACTGACGGGATTCTCGCTCTGTGAGCTTCTGATTTAGAAGGATTAATAATTTGCAGATTAAGCTTAGATAGCCAGGAGCTTGCACGGTCTAGGCAATGTTTGAAAGCACGTAAATGGACAACAAACCTGGTATCAATGAACGCAGTAATTTGAATGTCCTGGGCCTAGAATGAAGGGAGGAAATCACAATCTTGAACGAGAGCGGCTAAAGAAGGTAAGAAAAGATTAAAAAGAAAGGGGGAGACAGAAATGAACCTTGAAGAAGAGCAAAAGGCAATGAAAAAGAAAATAAAGGGTGATAACGCTGGTGATTCCATCCCAGCAGACCGTATGAAAGTCAGAGCTGGGTTCATTGAACCAGTGCTTTGTAATTCTGGGTATAATGTGTAGATTGTAGGGATGTGAATCGTGTCCTCGATCGTCTTAACGATCGATTTCGGCTGGGAGGGGGAGGGAATCGTATTGTTGCCGTTTGGGGGGGTAAAATATCGTGAAAAATCGTGAAAAATCGTGAAAAATCTAAAAATCTAAAAATCGCAAAACCGGCACATTAAAACCCCCTAAAACCCACCCCCAACCCTTTAAATTAAATCCCCCACCCTCCCCAACCCCCCCCAAATGAGTTAAATAACCTGCGGGTCCAGCGGCGGTCCGGAACGGCAGCGGTCCGGAACGGGCTCCTGCTCCTGAATCTTGTTGTCTTCAGCCGGCGCCATTTTCCAAAATGGCGCCGAAAAATGGCGGCGGCCATAGACGAACACGATTGGACGGCAGGAGGTCCTTCCGGACCCCCGCTGGACTTTTGGCAAGTCTCGTGGGGGTCAGGAGGCCCCCCACAAGCTGGCCAAAAGTTCCTGGAGGTCCAGCGGGGGTCAGGGAGCGATTTCCCGCCGCGAATCGTTTTCGTACGGAAAATGGCGCCGGCAGGAGATCGACTGCAGGAGGTCGTTCAGCGAGGGTTCCGGCGCCTCGCTGAACGACCTCCTGCAGTCAATCTCCTGCCGGCGCCATTTTCCGTACGAAAACGATTCGCGGCGGGAAATCACTCCCTGACCCCCGCTGGACCTCCAGGAACTTTTGGCCAGCTTGTGGGGGGCCTCCTGACCCCCACGAGACTTGCCAAAAGTCCAGCGGGGGTCCGGAAGGACCTCCTGCCGTCCAATCGTGTTCGTCTATGGCCGCCGCCATTTTTCGGCGCCATTTTGGAAAATGGCGCCGGCTGAAGACAACAAGATTCAGGAGCAGGAGCCCGTTCCGGACCGCTGCCGTTCCGGACCGCTGCTGGACCCGCAGGTTATTTAACTCATTTGGGGGGGGGTTCGGGAGGGTGGGGGATTTAATTTAAAGGGTCAGGGGTGGGTTTTAGGGGGTTTTAGTGTGCCGGCTCACGATTCTAACGATTTATAACGATAAATCGTTAGAATCTCTATTGTATTGTGTTCCATAACGGTTTAAGACGATATTAAAATTATCGGACGATAATTTTAATCGTCCTAAAATGATTCACATCCCTAGTAGATTGTCTCCAAAAAATATCTGAGAGTTTTCTTGGATTCATTTAAAGAATAAAAAGGACTTTATCCGATGGGTACTTGGAAAGAGCTTCTGGTGATGGATTTGCTCAATACAAAATGTTCATATAGAGAAAAGCGAGACAAATGAATGTTCATAAACTCTCTTCTTGTATTTGTTTTGGGGCGCGCAGGACCTGACGTCTTCAGCTTCATGGGGGGAAATAATGGATACTGCAGTGGGATTTTTGGATGGAGACAGGATTAGAAGTCGCTTGTCTCACAAATTCTCAAACACTAGGTTAGTGTCAGAGTCTCCCCCCCCCCCCCCCCGGTTCATTCTGAGAGTTTATTTTCTGATGCTCCATTCAGCCCTGGATCTGTCAACAGGCACCCATTGTGCCTCCCTGGATCTGTCAACAGGCACCCATTGTGCCTGTGCCTAAGTTGGCAAACATTTAGGGGCAAATTGAAAATGAGAACTGTACGATTATGATGTATCAATAGACTATTATTTCATGCAACATCATAAATACAAGCTGAACCAAGGAAAAAAATTTTGAAAATTGTTTTTTGAAAATATCAAGAATGTGATACCTCATATAACAATTGAGCTTCTCAATATTTATCAGAGAATGCTCACAACAAATGTGTCAAACATACACACTGTTAACCAGTATATTAAAAACTGGTTTAACGCAATTGGCCTTATTTATAATCATTGGTATCCACATTCTATGTTTTGCATTTTTTTTTCATTTTTATATTGTGTTATTTATAGAGACAAGACACTTATCGTTTTGCGTAGCGTAAGTGGTGACAGCTTTTTTCCAACACCGGCCTGACCCGACACGATCCGTGTTTCGTGGGCTTCTTCAGGGGTACAACATTGTTACGGTGTATTTCTAAAGTCTGTCCCGTAGCATAACGCTATAGCATGATCTCAGCTTTAAAATGAAAAAAATGCAAAACATAGAATGTGGATACCAATGATTATAAATAAGGCCAATTGCGTTAAACCAGTTTTTTAATATACTGGTTAACGGTGTATATGTTTGACACATTTGTTGTGAGCATTCTCTGATAAATATTGAGAAGCTCAATTGTTATATGAGGTATCACATTCTTGATATTTAAAAAAAAAAAAATTTTCAAAAAATGTTTTCCTTGGTTCAGCTTGTATTTATGATGTTGCATGAAATAATAAACATTTAGGGGCGGCAGGTCCGGCTAAGATTTGCTGCCTTCCAGCTCCGCTGACTCTCATTCAGCCCTCTGCGACCCTGTAACAGACGCCTACAGGTGACGGCGGAGGGGTGAAAGTACCTAAAATGTCTGGGGGCAGTCAAATCCTAAATCCGTTCATAGCCTACATTCCCAGTGCCTGTATCTTTGACCTTCCTGGGTCCTGGCTGAGATCTGCACTTCTGATTTGCCAACTGGTTTCTGTCCATTTCCTAATGGTGCCATGTTCCAGAAAACTGCCAAAAGAAAGCTCATGAGTAAACTCAGCTTATTAAATTGGAAAGTTCCTTACAGACTTCCAAAAACGAGTATAATAACTTGCCAATTCAAATAATTGACTGAACTCGAGGGCCATGCTCTGGGAAAAGGCGAGTCCCGCACAACATTCCTTGTTGATTGTAACTTTGACTTATTCCTTTTCCTTTGTTATCTATTATTAACCAGAATTGTTACCTTAGTTTTTCCCTTGTTAAAATGTAAACCGATCCGATATGGTTATCTACTATGAAGGTCGGTATAAAAAACTGTTAAATAAATAAATAAATAAATAAATAAATGTGTGTTGACTCAGCCTAAGGGGAAGTAAATACAAAGGAGCTCTGTGCACTTGTAGCATGGACTCCTGTCGGTACAACAACAGAGTAGGAAAAAATCCCCAGAATCACTATTTCACAACACCACCAAGAGCAGCCTCTCTCAGGAGCCGTCTGTTTAGTGCTTTCTGCCCTTGGAATAGGTTAAACCCGCGTGTATCATGGCAGGCCTGACCTTAGTGGGGTGTGGGACCCTGGAACACTGACGTGCATGGCTCTGCCCCCCCGACAGGAAATGATGGTGCCAGCGGTGGGGCTGTCCTGCAGCAGAGGGCTCCCCCTCTCCCCAAGAGCAGGGCCCAATTTACCCTCCCCTAAGGATGGCACCGGCTGTAGGATAAGAATAATCCTACGCAATCCTGATCACCCCCCCCCCCCCCCCACCCAATCCCCTATGCAGGACACAGGGTGACCTTTTTTTTGCAAGATCCCCCTGCATCTCCTGCTGCAGGAACTCCCGCACCCTTCATCTGCTCCAGAAACAGAGAACAGATTGTTGACACGAGCAGGAAAATTCAAAAACAATCAAAAACAGGTTAAGGATTGGAATAGGTCCTCCCAAAATTTTTAAATTGTTTTCTTCTAACCATATTAGACAAAATTGCACAGCAGATGTAATGAACCACTGGGGGTTCATTACCAGTAGTGCCCTTAGTGTAACTCCTTTGGGCAGACAGGCAAGGTAGTAATTAGAGATTGAATATGCTTTGCGTTACTGCTCCTGCTTTTGAGGGGGCTGGGTTGGCCGTCCCCTAGTAAGACATGGTGACCGAGTCAGCACTGGGTCATGCTGGACTGTTCTAGGGGGGGCTATTCACACACCTCCCCCTCCCGAATGTGGCCCAACACGCTGCTGAGATCATGCAGGTCTCCTCTCCACCTCCTGTGCTGAAAGGCACAAGCCCTCCCCCTCCTCATATCAGTGAGGGACAACATTACATAGAAACATAGAAATGACGGCAGAAGAAGACCAAACAGCCCAGCAAGCTTTCACACTTTTTTTTTCTCTCATACTTATCTGTTACTCTTGGCTCTTAGTAACCTTTTTTATTCTATTTCCCTTCCACCCCCACCATTAATGTAGAGAGCAGTGTTGGTACTGCATCTAAGTATAAAATAGCTTAATTAGTTAGGGGAAGTAACCACCGCAATAAGCAAGCTACACCCATGCTTATCTGTTTATCCAGACTATGTAATTCTGTCCTTGTTGGTTGCTGCCTTAATACAGATCCACGTTTCTTCACTCCCCCCTGCCGTTGAAGCAGAGAGCTATGCTGGATATGCGTGAAGTGTCAAACTTTCTCCCCTGCCGTTGAAGCAGAGAGCTATGCTGGATATGCATTGAAAGTGAAGTATCAGGCTTATTTGGTTTGGGGTAGTAACCGCCGTAACAAGCCAGCTACTCTCCGCTTTTTTGTGAATGCAAATCCTTTTTTCCACATTTCCTCATTGCTGCTGAAGCTTACAGCAATGTTGGAGTCGCATTAACCGTGTGTATGTTTATTGAACATTAGTGTGATCCTATAGAGAACAGCACCAGCAACTAGAAGCTTCCTTACCATGAATGCACATTTAAACAATGAGAAGCTATTAGTCTGAGGAGAAATTTCAAATCTGACAACAGTCCTCCAGTGGTTATTTTAAGCCCAAGCACAGCCTAGATTTGTGAAATACAAATATATATTTATAAATGTAATGTGCAATTTGCCAGCTGGATGAGTGTCGCTGTTTGTGTCATGCTTAAAAAAGCAGATCTGCCTTCCCCGTCTGGGACATGTGCAGATCGATTTCAGGGTCGCTTCCACTTTCCTCTCGGCCTCTCGCCCAAAATTGTCCCTCAAGAATGCAAGCGTAGGGAGAAATCTACTTAAAACCGGTTTTTTTTTTCGCTTTTGCACAGCGCAGGATGAAAAGTATGTGCGCAGACAGAAAAACGGGGGAAGGGTAGGTGCACTGGGTATCCGGGGATTCTGTATTCGGTGCAAAAAGTGGGAAACGAGCGAGCGATGTCCGTGTCCACTGCCAGGGGAGCGAGGCTACTGGTGTAGAAGCTGTTTTGCCCTGCTATTTCTGACGGCTAGTTCTAGTAGTATATACATGCATACATATATATGGCTGGCGATATAGTATTTATTTATTTTAAAAGTTTTATATTCCGCATTCTCCAAAGTACTTGCTCAGTGTGGATTACATTCATAAATAATACATAAAAATATTTACATTTCAAACTAAAACATGCAAAATAATAAAACATATAGAAGGTACAATAATTACTTAAATATCACACTATTGTAATTTATAAAATCCTGCAATATCACCACGCGGAGAAACCACTAACGCTAGATGACATAAATACCATGACAAAACCCAACTGCATTAACATACACAGCTTGACGATTCATTTGTCTCTAGTTTTAGCACCTCCCACAGTCACTTTCTATCCCTCATATCTACTCTTATAAACATATATTCTCTGTAATGTTTTTCTTTCGGAGGGAAAGCCTACGTCACCTCCCACAGTTATGAATGGAGTCGTTAATCTTTTTTTGTAACTGATGTTATACCTGTATACCAGAGTGAAGGCCTTTTGCTAAGCTAAACTTCGGTACATAAAAGCTTACAACTAAATAAATAAATAAAAGCCTCTTTGTTTTCTGAAGCAATTTATGTCAATTTCGTTCCTGAGCATCTGCTGTCCATGCAACCTTGAAAAGAGGCATGGATGCAGAGTAAGTTGGTTTTGCTACACTGTCCAGGGATGAGTTGGACCCTTCTGATCACTTCCTCATGGAGACACAGAATAAAGGAAAACAATAAATCTTTCATTCACCATTAATAAGAGGCACTAACCACTCAGCTTGTGCTCTCTCCCTCCAACTCCTCCCGAAAGAGAAGAGGAACGATCATCAATGACACAGAGCGACTGCATTGCTGCAATACTCCAGGCGGCTTCACACTCAGGAGAGAACACTGCAGCTCCTCCTCATGGTTAGCGAGACCGATCACTTTCATGCACATTTCTCCAGTTACCAACTATAGAAATGATCCCTGAAAGTATAGTCTTAACCTCTCCAGCCCGCCGGCCCCACGCCCCCACTCATGCGCGCAGCCATGCAGCTCACGGTGAGAGAACACCGAGCCCGCGTCCTCGCAATATAAACACAGACAACAGGCAGCAAAGCAACCCTGTAACAGAAAATAGCTACAAAGAGCGCGGCAACGCTGCAAAAAGTGCCACATTGTAGCAGCGTTTCAGGATCTTTCGCCAGGAGTTGTAAGCAGGGCCGCGTGACCCCGCCTCCTACTTAGCATACGGTGCCGTCCGCAGCCCTAGGGCGCGCGGCACCTTTGCCCCGCCCCTCCCCCGTAGAGTAGTTACGGGAGGGAGCGGCTGCAGGTTTTAGCGCAGCGGGGACCGTGCAAGCCTGAGACCGGGCTGCGATTCGTTTCTTGCACCGGTTAAGCACGGCGGGAGGTTCCCCGGGACTGCCCCGTCCACCTCCCCAGTGCAGCCAATGCGAGAGCGCGCTCGGCAGGCCCCGGCCTCCCTTGTTTGTTGCAAGTAAACGAAGGGCCGATTGCATTTCTTTTTCCCCATCAGACTCCAGGGGAAAAAGGGCCGGCTGCCTCGAGGCACCGGCCCTTTAAACCCCGGCCGACGTCATCAGGCCGAGCCGGCCCCTTCTGATGACGCCGGCCGCAGGAACGCCCCCAAAGGGGCGGGATCCGGGCTTCGGCGTCATCGGGGCCGATGATGCCGGCCACCGGAACACCCCTTGGAGGGGCGGCGTTTCCCATCAGTGCCGCCCCTCCCTCTGACGCTAGCCCCGGAACGCCCCCACTGGGGCTGGCTCATGCCCCGATGTCATCGGGACGCGACGCGCTTCGCGGCGCGCCCCGATGACGTCACGCGACGTGCCCGGCTGGCCTGCCCTCCCCCAGGTAATCCGTGGGCTCCGATTAAATATCGGGCCCACCTATTGACTCTGGGACTCGTGATTTCCTTTGTTCCCGGGGGCTCGCCCACCTGCAGTGCTTAATGACCACTCAAAACATATCTTTGGGTAAAACTGGCCGCAGCTTTTATTTAACCATAACAGCACACAATGTAATCATAACAACCCACCACCCCGGGCCAATACATATATATATATCTATTTATTGCCACACGTTCTCCCGGGACCACGCCCACCCCGCACCGCCTGCCGCGCTCCAAGCAAGGCGACTTCCGTCAACCGGCCCCCCGCCGCGTAGTAAGCAGGGGGGCCCTGCCTCCGGGCGTGGTCCCCCTTTTCTTCCGGCAATCTGCTTGTCAGCCAGCGGCTGATCCCTTTACCCTAAGTCCTATTGGCCCGGGTACCCGCCACCGGCGCCGAGCAGTGTCTACACTTGCTCGGGGCCCCCCCAACAAGTAACAGGGTTTTTTAGCTGCGGCCCCGGTGCTTCCCTACCTGCGCCTCAATTGCTTCAGTTATGTCGTTAATAAACAAGTCGTACCCAATGTCCGAAAGGTGTATCTTATCCGCCCGATAGAAGCCCTCACACTGCTCGTCTGCCCACTGATGACGCATCTGACAGCCCCCCAGGCGCTCCAACCAGGACCCCAACTGCCTGTTGAGTTTCTTGCGGCACCTTCCCCATAGCTTGGTCTTAGCGAATTTTATCCGGGGAATAATGTCTGACCAACATAATACCGCACCTGGGAACCATGTCTGCAACTCGCGCAAGTCCTTTCTTGCCTCCTGCAACAGCTGCCTGCAGGTCCATGTTCCCAAATCGTTGCTTCCCAGGTGCACTATTAACATGTCTGGGGCTGCCATCTCCTCCCTCCTGACTCGGATCATAGGCAGTAGTTGCCGCCACCGCATCCCTCGCTTTCCCATCCATGTAACCTGCACTCCCCGCGGGGCCAAACCGAGGTGTACGCCGTGCTTGCGCTGTTGCGCCCTCTGCGCTGCCCAATGAACGAAGGAATGCCCCACGATCCAAACCGTTTGCGGCTTAGCGGACAAGTCTGCAATTGAGAACAATGCCTGTTAGTTATCTACACCATGGGAGCCGACTCTGTCCAGTCTCATGTACGCGTTAACCGCTAGGGAGCGCCACCTCCCTATTTGCTGGATGGTCTCCGTACCCAAACCTGCCTGTGCGGCGCTCGTCGCTGCCCCGATCCGAAAGGAGTGGGTCCCAAAATTTGCTGCGTCCCGCCCCACCTTGGATAGCGCGCACTTAAATACCGCCGAGAATTGATACCTTGTTAAGGGGACACCGTTGTTATGCACTAACAGGTGGTTCCCCTTATTGGGATGGACTGCCAAAAACGCTTCTAAATTAGCCAGCGGGCAGGTGACTTGGTTGTTTAACCTGGTCAATGTCACCGCAGCCCCTTTTCCCGATTGATCTGTCTTGGACCAAGGAATCAATATCCTGAGTGTGTTTCCCAATAGCTGTACATTCCGCAGTAACATCCCCGTATCACCTGTATCCTCCTTACATGCTGCCACTAGTTCGCCTATGCGCAGCGCCCCAAAAAATGCCAGCGAAAATGCGAGCTGAAATAACCGTGTTTCAAATTGTGAGTCTCAAATCTCCTGAAGAGCATACCATAACTGAGCTAATAACTCGTGTGTAACTGGATGTCTACCATCTTTCTTGTGCCCTAACTGCCGTCCCCAACCCTTCATTAATCTTTTAACCAGAAATCCCTTGGTGGGATCGCCCCATCCTTGCGCATTTGCGAAGAAGGCCAGTCCTGCCAGCTGCTTTATCACAATGCCTCTCGACAGTCCACACTCTTTGGCCCACGCGATGTAGTCCACTACTAAGCCCTCCGGCACTGGACCGTTCTCCCAACCATGCTGGTTAAGGAAGGCTCGCACTTTTCTGTATCCTCTGGAATACGCACCCCATGTAGCGGGCGCTACCGATCTCCGTAGTAAGTCTAGGGTGGTTGTAGTCCAATTGCCCATAAGTGTTCCGGCACCGGAGTCCCCTCCTTCTCTGCGTTGGGTACCTGTTTGCGAAAGAGAGACCATTTGGCACGTGATAACGCGTCCGCAATACCATTGCTAATTCCAGGTACATGCTGCGCCCGAACAGTAGTGTTTAAGCGCAGGCTGCTCAGTATTATTTGTCTCAATAGGTTCGCAACCCTTGGGCATTTCGCTGTCTGCCTGTTGATGACGTATACCACAGCTTGATTGTCAGACCAGAAAATTATGTGTTTGTTTTGCAGTCTGGGTCCCCATATGACCAGTGCGACCCAAATTGGGAATAGCTCCAGGAAAGTTATATTGCGTGTTGTACCTTCTTGTATCCATGCTATCGGCCATTGGGCAGCCGCCCACGCCCCTTGGCAATACACTCCAAATCCCCCCCCCCCCCGAGGCATCCGATTGTATGTCCAGGTCACGATTCGACATCGGGGGCTCTTGCCATATGGATATTCCATTGAAGTCCTGCAAGAAGCTTTTCCATATCTCTAAGTCGTCTTTGATTGCCTTTGTTATCCTTATGTAGTGATGTGGTTTCCGTACAGATGTAGTCGCGGCCGCTAGTCTCCTCAAGAAGACTCTGCCCATTGGGATCACCTTACAAGCAAAGTTAAAAGCGCCCATTATGGATTGTACCTCCCGCAGTGTTAATTTTTTTGCCAGCATTGCGGTTTCAATGAGGTTCCGCAAATTCTGTATCTTGTCTTCTGGAAGCCTGGATATCATTCTTTCTGAATCGAGTTCGATGCCCAAAAAACACAAGTTTGTCCCTGGCCCTTCAGTCTTGTCCATCGCCAAAGGGACACCGAAATCCTTCGCCACTCCTTGGAAAGTCCCCAGTAAGCGAGCCGACGAACAAAAAGTCGTCGAGGTAATGTATGATATTGTCCAAGCCAGCTTTCTCCGCCGTTACCCAGTGGAGAAATGTGCTGAGCAGCTCAAAGTAGGCACATGAAACTGAACACCCCATGGGCATGCACTTGTCGAAGTAGAATTGACCTTGGAACTTGAAACCCAGTAGCGGGAAGCTGTCTGGATGTACGGGCAACAGGCGAAACGCTGATTCTATATCCGTTTTTGCCATTGCTGCTGACCTCCCACACCTCCGTAACAGTGATATAGCACTGTCAAATGATGCATACTGCACCGTGCATGCCTCTCAAGGAATGTGGTCGTTCACGGATGCTCCTATTGGGAAGGACAGGTTTTGGATGAGTCTGTATTTTCCCGGTTCCTTCTTTGGTACGACCGCTAGTTGGGAAATCATCATCTCCTGGAAGGGGGGCATCTGGAAAGGGCCGGCAATTCTGCCCAGCTCGATCTCCTTGTCGAGTTTGTTTCGGACGATGTCAGGGTGGCGTGTTGTGGATGGCGCATTGCCTGCTGTGTGTATGTCGATGTTGCCTTGATAGGGGATCCTGAACCCTTCCTGGAAACCTGCTGAAATCTGCTTTGCTTCCTCTCTCCTCGGGTATTTGTCGAGCCAATGCATCATTCGGTCTAATCTTATTGGTGAGGCGGCTTTTTGGTAATGCTGGGCTTCATTTTTCCTTTTTAGGAGAACTCCCACTCCCCCCTTTTTTCGTGCACTTCGTCACCGGGTGCGGTGCGGAACAAATCAGGCATATGTGCTTGAATTTACATTCTTTGAAATTGCATGAAGCCTTGTTGTATCTCCAACACGCGCTGTTAGATGCACCTCCGGTTCCTGGGTAGCCGAGTCCGGACGCTGATGACCTCGCAGCTGAACGAGTCCGTCCCCCGGCGTCACTGGCTCTGTTGGTCATTTGCTGGAGCCAGAGGTCCACATCCGACCTTCCCCAGGATAGCTGCATATTCTCTTCCATTCGATCGCGGAAACGCTCATCGTAATTCAACCAGGCCCATCCCTCGTACGCCCGGTATGCTCCAAGTATAGTGTCCCCATAAGATAGCATAGGTCCACATTGCGATGGATCGTCCTTTGTGATAACGCTCATCATGCGGAGATATGCGCGTGTCCAGTTCACGATGTTGCGCGCAATTTTCTCATTGCTGTCTGGGAGTGGGTCGCCAGTCTTCGCTCTCTTCCTGTCAAGCTGGCCTCTCCTCCCTTCCATGAGTCGGAAGATGTCTATGTATTTCTTCTGCTTTATGCGTTTTCTTAACTTTCTGGGCACGCTTTCCCATAGTGGGATGCCCTGCGCACCGGCCGCCGTTGTCCCCACTCCTGGCGAATTCTGTGTATTGTCATCCACGCTGTCCGTATCCGTGGAGGAGCTGCTTTCGCTGGAGCTGTACCTCCTCCTACGCTTAGCTTTACCTTTCTTTTTACTTGCTTGCGCAGTTAAGGGTCCCTGTATAGGCTGTGCAGGGGACTCACCTCTACTTGTGTCCTGCGTTGCGTTTGGCCCCGTGTCGTCTTGGGAATGGTCATCCCGCGCTGACGTCACTGCTGACCCAGTGTTGGGATGGGTGCCCAGGTCACCGTTTGGTGGTGGTTCCTGGGTATTCTGCTGTGGAGCGGCCGCCTGGGTCGTCTGTAGGCTTGTAGTGCTGGTCAGAACATCCCGTGGGTCGATGGGTGTGGGAGTCTCTGCCGGGGTCGGTTGGACCGCTAGAGCTGGGGTGGGAGGGATCCCTGGTTGTCCGGGCCAGAGCCCCCACGGGTAGAACTGGTACGGGTAGGCTGGCGAGGTCCATTGTGGTTGGGCGTGTTGCCCGGTGGGCTGGCCCGGAGGGGTTATGCCTGGGATGGGGTTAGAGGCTGGCATCCACAGGGGGATGCCCCATGGGAAGGGGAACCCCGGGAAGGTAGGGGTCACGCTTGTTGGCTGGCCGGGCGTCGGGATTGCCGCGGTGTGAAGGTTGTAGGCTTGAGGAGCGCCCATGGGGGGGGCCTTGAGGAGCCAGGGGGCTCCACAAGGCCCCCCCATGCTGTTTGGCAGCAGCAGAAGCTGGGTCGACGACCGGAGGGTGGTGAGCCTCTGGGATTGTAGGGAGGGGGCTAAGCGGGCCCGCAGTCGTCGGAGTGGAGGGAGCCGGCACCAGGGGGGGGGGGGGTCCCCCGTCCCCCCCGTTGGCTTGAAGGTGGTTCCCCTTGATCTTTGTTTCGTTCGTCCCCCGGGTCGTGGTTTTGCTCCCTTTTCCATCGTGCGTCGGGCTGGGTTACTCACGGTTTCTCGTTCCGGCAGCGGGGTGTCCTGTGAGCCCGGGAGTTGGCCCAGTGGGGGTCCTCCTGGAATGTGGGGCCCGAGACCTGTGCAGGAGCCAGAAGGTCCTGGGGTGGGCCCAGGAGGGGTCCTCTGCTGGGTTCGGCTCATTCCGGTTCCGCTGCTTGAGTAGTGCTGGTCCTGGTCCTGGGGCAGCTCAGCTGTCTGAGTGGTGCTGGGCCCTGGTCCTGGTCCTGGGGCTGAGGTGGAGCTGGGTTTGGGTTTGTTTATTTATTTATTTATTTATTTATTTATTTATTTATTTAGGTGCAGCAAAGCCCACCGCTCGGTTTTTGATCTTTCCCTTTTTTTTTTTTTTTTATGGCTGCCGGCTGGCGATCGGGGCGGCAGGCCGCGTGGTCCGCGTGGTTTCCGGTCGGGGCGGCAGGCCGCGTGGTCCGGGCGAGACTGGCCGCAGCAGAAACGGCTCTCCAGGGGAAAAAGGGCCGGCTGCCTCGAGGCACCAGCCCTTTAAACCCCGGCCGACGTCATCAGGCTGAGCCGGCCCCTTCTGATGAAGCCGGCCGCAGGAACGCCCCCAAAGGGGCGGGATCCGGGCTTCGGCGTCATCGGGGCCGATGACGCCGGCCACCGGAACGCCCCTTGGAGGGGCGGCGTTTCCCATCGGCGCCGCCCCTCCCTCTGACGCTAGCCCCGGAATGCCCCCACTGGGGCTGGCTCATGCCCCGACGTCATCGGGACGCGACGCGCTTCGCGGCGCGCCCCGATGACATCACACGATGCGCCCGGCAGTCCGGCCCTCCCCCAGGTAACCCGTGGGCTCCGATTAAATATCGGGCCCACCTAGGTCATCTGGGGGGGGGGGGCTATTCACACACCTCCTCCTCCCGAATGTGGCCCAACACGCTGCTGAGATCATGCAGGTCTCCTCTCCACCTCCTGTGCTGAAAGGCACAAGCCCTCCCCCTCCTCATATCAGTGAGGGACAACATTACATAGAAACATAGAAATGACGGCAGAAGAAGACCAAACAGCCCAGCAAGCTTTCACACTTTTTTTTTCTCTCATACTTATCTGTTACTCTTGGCTCTTAGTAACCTTTTTTATTCTATTTCCCTTCCACCCCCGCCATTAATGTAGAGAGCAGTGTTGGAACTGCATCTAAGTGAAATATCTCGCTTAATTAGTTAGGGGTAGTAGCCGCCGCAATAAGCAAGCTCCACCCATGCTTATTTGTTTACCCAGACTATGTAATTCAGTCCTTGCCTTAATATAGATCCACGTTTCTTCATTCCCCCCTGCTGTTGAAGCAGGGAGCTATGCTTTGAAAGTGAAGTATCAGGCTTATTTGGTTTGGGGTAGTAACCGCCGTAACAAGCCAGCTACTCCCTGCTTTTTTGTGAATGCAAATCCTTTTTTCCATATTTCCTCAGTGCTGCTGAAGCTTAGAGCAATGTTGGAGTCACATTAACCATGGGCCGGATTTTATAAATTAGCACGATCGCGTACTTTTGTTCGCGCACCAGGCACGAACAAGAGTATGCGGGATTTTAATAGATACGCGCGTATCTACTTAAAACCGTTTTTTTTTTTTTTGCTTTTGCACAGCGCAGGATGAAAAGTATGTGCGCAGACAGAAAAATGGGGGAAGGGTAGGTGCACTGGGTATCCGGGGATTCTGTATTCGGTGCAAAAAGTGGGAAACGAGCGAGCGATGTCCGTGTCCACTGCCAGGGGAGCGAGGCTACTGGTGTAGAAGCTGTTTTGCCCTGCTATTTCTGACGGCTAGTTCTAGTAGTATATACATGCATACATATATATGGCTGGCGATATAGTATTTATTTATTTTAAAAGTTTTATATTCCGCATTCTCCAAAGTACTTGCTCAGTGTGGATTACATTCATAAATAATACATAAAAATATTTACATTTCAAACTAAAACATGCAAAATAATAAAACATATAGAAGGTACAATAATTACTTAAATATCACACTATTGTAATTTATAAAATCCTGCAATATCACCACGCGGAGGAACCACTAACGCTAGATGACATAAATATCATGACAAAACCCGACTGCATTAACATACACAGCTTGACGATTCATTTGTCTCTAGTTTTAGCGCCTCCCACAGTCACTTTCTATCCCTCATATCTACTCTTATAAACATATATTCTCTGTAATGTTTTTCTTTCGGAGGGAAAGCCTACGTCACCTCCCACAGTTATGAATGTAGTCGTTAATCTTTTTTTGTAACTGATGTTATACCTGTTGTGTTACACCAGTAAACTGTTGTTATACCTGTAAACTGGAGTGAAGGCCTTTCGCTAAGCTAAACTTCAGTACATAAAAGCTTACAAGTAATTAAAAAAAATAAAAGCCTCACACATTTTCTGAAGCAATTTATGTCAATTTCTTCCCTGAGCATTTGCTGTCCATGCCCTTCCTTTTCCAGGCCCTTTGAAAGGGTAAAAAAAAACATGCACACCATGCCTGCTGCTGAACGACTTGTTAACGAGGGAAACAACCTCTGAATGCACTTGTCCAGGGACTCAGCAAATCCTGATTTAAAAGAGTCTTCCTAATATGAAGGCCGTTTACTTTGGGTGACCCACATTTGATTCCACTGGATTTTCACAGTGGAAATGCAAAACTAAAGAGCACAGAATAGGCAGCTCTTCAGACTTCCTGCTAATAAATCTTTCATTCACCAGTAATAAGAGGCGCTAACCACTCAGCTTGTGTTCTCTCCCTCCAGCTCCTCCCGAAAGAGAAGAGGAACGATCATCAATGACCGAGAGCAACTGCATCGCTGCAATACTCCGGGCCGGCTTCACGCTCAGGAGAGAACACTGCAGCTCCTCCTCGTGGCTAGCGAGACCGATCACTTTCGTGCACATTTCTCCAGTTACCAACTATAGAAATGATCCCTGAAAGTATAGTCTTAACCTCTCCAGCCCGCCGGCCCCACGCCCCCACTCATGCGCGCAGCCATGCAGCTCACGGTGAGAGAACACCGAGCCCGCGTCCTCGCAATATAAACGCAGACAACAGGCGGCACGGCAACCCCGTAACAGAAAATAGCTACAAAGAGCGCGGCAGCGCTGCAAAAAGTGCCACATTGTAGCAGCGTTTCAGGATCTTTCGCCGGGAGTTGTAAGCAGGGCCGCGTGACCCCGCCTCCTACTTAGCATACGACGCCGTCCGCAGCCATAGAGCGCGCGGCACCTTTGCCCCGCCCCTCCCCCGTAGAGTAGTTACGGGAGGGAGCGGCTGCAGGTTTTAGCGCGGCGGGGACCGCGCAAGCCTGAGACCGGGCTGCGATTCGTTTTCTTGCACCGGTTAAGCACGGCGGGAGGAGGCTCCGGGACTGTCCCGTCCACCTCCCCGGTGCAGCCAATGCGGGAGCGCGCTCGGCAGGCCCCGGCCTCCCTTGTTTGTTGCAAGTAAACGAAGGGCCGATTGCATTCCTTTTTCCCCATCCCTAGCGGCGGCGGTGGCCGGAGGCTCCTGCTTTCGCTCCTTCTTCCCCGCAGGCTGAAGGATCTTAACACAAACGCCCGTGTGCCAGCCCCCTAATCATCATCATTAATACTCTGCGGGGATTTGGCTCCTGCCTTTGCAAATACTACTCCAGGTGGCTTGCATCTGCACTTGGATTCAGGCGCCAAAAGTCCCTGCCCCGAAGAGCTCTCCATGCTATTGCCTTTCCCTGTTCTCCATTCTGAGGGTGGCTTGGGACGGTTATGGGCTGCCAGTCCTCCTAGAGCCACCAGCTGAACACCCCCCCCCCCCCCCAGGTGCAGCTCAGGCACCCCAAGTGCCCCGGATCTCCCGGGCCTGTCTCACTACAGCCTCCTGGCATTCCGGTGCCCCCCTTGCCAGAGGATTCCTGGCAGGGCCGCTGCCACTGAGCAAACAGGGGGCAGCCCTGCAACCGCCCTTGCTCCCCCGAAAATGAAGGGCCACAACACAGAAGCTGCACTAATTGCACCTAAGAAAAAAGGGGATTCTTAGCAGCTTCCCCGACCTATTACAGGCTGGGTCAGCCTAAGAACTGCCCTACAGTGTGAACATGAGCTTCTGCCACTCTTCCTCTGTGACAGCTGAAGGGACCTGCATGGTCAGGAGAGCTTGGTACTACATTTTAGGATAGGTTGATCCACTAAAGAGGCAGCAGTGCCCCCACCCTGAATCTAGCCAGAGGGGAAAGGCCTTTTTCAGTATTAAGTTACTGTAGATTCCATGTAGATTTTGTTGCCCGAATCACACGGTGTAGGATTATGAAAGTAATGTGTTACCCAGAGGGGCAGGGCTGGTGAAAGGAAACCCCGAGCTAGGAAGGCCCACAGAGCACGGTGCGACTCTGGAGGGGCCACTGCCCTATTCTAGGTAGCTCAGCCCTCGGCAGGGACTCGGACGATGGTGTGAAATTATTTGGGGATGAGGGTGGGATGAAGCGGTTTGGCTATTGGTTTTAGGTGAGCTGTAGCCTAGTGAGAGTGGAGTGGCTTGGGCCCCGGCTAGTTAGGGTAGTGTGCTTTCCGATGTATTATTAGGTGTGGAGTTATTATGCTGCATTTTTTTGTTGGTTATTGTATTTTATGATGATACATTTGATAGATTCTTTTGCTATGTATTGCACACAACTGTTATTATGTAACGTGCATTGAGTGCAGGTTTTCGTGTAAAAAGGCATGAACCAGTCACGTTAATGTTAGATTTGATTTACAGTTTGTGCCCTAAAATGTTCTTTTTGTCTTAGAAACAGACTATGATGGCAGATAGGGACTCCAAGTCCCATCTGGTCTGCCTCGCAATTTATTTATTTTATTTAATAAAATGTATAGACTGCGTTCCTGATTGAAACAATTTGCTCAAAACGGTGTAGAGTCATAGGTACATGTAAGGCCCTGAACCCAACTCACCCCCTTCACAGCTGGGGAACCTCTGTGCTTATCCCAGGCTTCCTGCAAGGGTTGTTACTGTTTGCGTTTCTACCACCTCCCCCCTGGGAGCCACGCCATGCATTCAGCACACTCTCGGGCCGATACAGAAAACACTCTCCTGGGCGTGCGATCCAGCAAATACATTTATGTAAATGAGGGCCCGCGCCTCCTTTTTGACAGGAGCGGCGGCTGTCAGCGGGTTTGACAGCCGACGATCAATTTTACCCGCGTCGGTTCTCGAACCCGCTGACAGCCACGGGCTCGGAAAATGGACGCCGGCAAAATTGAGCGTCCGTCTTCCAACCTGCGGGCCGCGGGCAGATTTAAAAATTTTTTTTTAAAATTTTTGATTTTTTTTTTAATTTTGGGGCCTCCGACTTAATATCGCCATGATATTAAGTCGAAGGGTGTACAGAAAAGCAGTTTTTTCTGCTTTTCTGTACACTTTCCTGATGCCGGCCGAAATTAACGCCAGCCTTTGGCAGGCATTAATTTCTGAAAGTAAAATGTGCGGCTTGGCTGCGCATTTTACTTTCTGAATCGTATGGGAATAACTAATAGCGCCTGCAACATGCATTTGCATGTTGCAGGCGCTATTAGTTTTGGGGGGGGGGGTTGGCCGTGCATTTTCGACACGCTATTACCCCTTATTGTATAAGGGGTAAAAATAGCACGTCGAAAATGCACAGCCAAACGCGGGTTAACAGTGCGCTCCATCGGAGCACACTTTATTGTATTGGCCTGTCTCTGCGCAAAAACATTTCCTAATATTAGACCTGAATCCACCTGCACTGGAGCCTCACATCCTAACCTCTTGCTCCAGACATGTCCTTTCCACTGAAAAAGGCTTACGTCTAGTGCAGGGTTGGCCAACCTGTGACTCTTTCATGTGCAAAACGTGGCTCTTGTCCTCTGGCAACTGAGCAGCAGAGCAGAAGGGAGGGTCTGGAGCAGGAAACCTGCACACAATGGAACAGAGCGCAGAAGAGCCGTTCTGCTCTAGCGCCCCCTCCTGACCTGACGGTGCTGCCGGTGGCTGCCGAGACAGAGGCTGGAACAGGGATCAGAGGGTTTTCTCTGATTATTTCTGCTCTACTGCTCACCCAGCCTCTTCCCCCTCCCTTGCCCCCCCCCCCCCCATCTGCAATCAGCAGCAGTGAAGGACGGGAGTGGATGAGCTCCCTGCTCCAGCCCTCCCCGTCCCGGCCAACCTCCCACCCCACCTGCTATCTGGAGAGGAAAGGCTGAAGTGTACAAAGCCTCAGGCCCAGCAGCTCAATGTGCTGACAGCAGGGGGGGGGGGGGGGGGGAAGACAGGCCCGAATAATCTGTGGTGAGGGGAGGAGGGTGAGGGTAGTTCATGGATACTTGGAGGAGCAGTAATTAAGTGAAGGATTACAGGAGAAGAGCTTCTGAGGGCAGTGACATGAATGGGGGGGGGGTGGGAGGTTAGATGTTGTAAGGGTTGGGGGCAACAGCAGCAGGAGGAGCTTATGCTGTGGGGAAGATGGGGGTGAGTATTGTTTCCCTCCCACTACCTGGCACCTTATTCCTCCCCTAGGTCCATCCTGCCACGTCTTCTGCAACAGGCGAGGGGGGGAAATGTAGAGAGAGAGAAGGCGTTGTATGAGAGCCACATGGAGGAATGAAGGTGGTGGGAGACAGCCAGGGACGGGGGTATGAGAGCAAGAAAGTCCGCAGGAAGAGATCTAGATCCCAGCATGCAGCCACCTCTGGGATGGAGAATCCACCTCTCATGCTTCACCTACAATCACAGCTTCCAGAGGGAAGGACGAGGAGGAAGTGGAGCAGGAATTGCTAATGCACATCACAGTTCGTTTAAAAAAAAGTGGCCGGGGAGTCAGCGGCAGAGCAGGATCTGAGCTTAGGGGGGGCTCCCGAACGAGGCCGAACTCTCCTGGGAATGCGGAGCCTCGCGGCGTCCGGGCGGGCAGAGGAGGGTGAGCGAGGAGAGCAATGGCTCGGGCAAGAGGGGGGACGCAGGAGGATGACGGCGGGCACTGGAAGGGGATGGGCGGCAGTTTCCTGCGATTCCACGGCAAGAAGCTTAGGTTCTGCGGGAAACCGGGGGGGGGGGGAGGGGAGCTTGCTGGTGATCAGGATGCAAAACTGCCCGTGACCGAGGCACATCTGAGATTAAAAGGATGAAAATACTTTGCAAGAAGCACAAAGGGACTCGGTGCAAGACTGGTTCCTCACTCAATACCAGACACAGTCGTCCTGCAGCCGTGAATTCCCCGGTCTGTCTCCAGCAGCTTCCTCACTCCTCTCCGAACTATGCTCATCCCAAGATGGGTGGGGAATGGGGCGAGCCAGAGTTTCTCGCTCTCTTACCCCCTCCCCCAGTCTTCCCAGATTCTAGACCACTTTGCTAAGCGTAGAAGGATCCCTTTCCTTTCCTTGAGTCTCTCCCCCCTCATTCCCCTCTGTCATCCTTCCTCCTCCCTCCAGGCTCATTCACCCCCTTCCCTCCACCCTCACCTCGTCTTATCCTGGGCCTGCAACAGTGGCGGGTCCTCTCCAGCCCACATGGATCTGGAAGTGGGGGTAGCCCTGGGGCCGAGCCATCCCACACCGGCCGCCAAAGCAAAGAGAAGCGCCCCCCCCCCCAAAAAAAAAACAGCATTCCCACTGGCCAGCACTGCGAGCACCTTTACTTGCGTTTGATGCTGGTTATTTTATTCGGTTGTGTTATCCGTATATTTTATTTGTGCACGCACAGCTTTGCTTAGTCTTTAGACTTGAGAGCGCTGTATAAGAGGGTTTAATATAAAGTAGCTCCCAGGGCAGCCGACCGACCGCGGTAATCTCATTAAACAAGCAGTGCCAGCCAGCCCACAGGTTTCAGAGACACTCGCGGTGCTGGCCGGTGGAAACCCTCTTCACTTTGGCAGCGGGCGCGGGGAATAGGGGGGTCCCCCGTCCACCCCGGGTCGCTCTTCACTTCCGCCACGCACGACTGCCCACCCACGGCAAACGAAGGAATCCAGCAGGGCGAAGCCCGCGCCGCGGCTGCCAAAACGTCAGGGGCGGCAGCCCCGGCACCACCGGCGGTAACTTCCTGTGCTCCCTTCCCCCGCCCCCCCTCCTCTCTCCCCCCCCCCGGGACCACGCTATGCTCCCGAGGCGGAGGCGTGAACAGGCTCCCGAGGCAGCGGGTCATCCAGGGGACCTGGAGATTTCGGGTACGTTCCCAGAGCCTCGGTGTATTCAATAATCCGGCTACAATTCCCTGGTATACTTGGGAGGCAACGTCATCCTTAACTCACTCTGCACAGGCCTGACTAGAGGGGGGCACAGCTGCGTAAAATCTTTCACAAAGGTATGAAAGTGGTAAGCAAAAAAGGCCTCTCCTAGAGCTTGCTTAATGTCCGGGCACGTAGCTGGGCTAACAGGACACCAGGTGCAGAATAATGCTGCCTCGCCATCTAGTGGCACTACAGAAGATTACAGCGTTAATCCCTCTGGCCTGGAAGTCCGCACCACCAGTGCCTGTTTCAGAAGAAGAAACGCGCCTTTGCAATTTGTAACCATGAATGCAGAATTAGACCTTTTGTAACTAGACTACCTGTGATCTCGGCATATTACCTCTTTCTTAGCATCATTAAAAACAAAATGATCTGTTGCTCTTATTCCCTTGTCTCCTTGCTTTTGTGTGCATGCTGCTCAGATTTGTTCTGTTATAAAGGCGTACCCCTCTATTATGGCCACTCCCTGATACTCTCTCTGCTGTTCACACTGTGCACTGCGTGTTTCATGGGAGAGGTATCAAAGATTACTGCTGATAATCAGCTCAGCAGCACAAAGCATTGTTGTCTGCCCCCTCCCCCCCCCTATAACCCAGGCATTGCAGTGACAATGGCCAGTGGAGAGGCCACAGACTGCAGCTCTTTTCAGAAGCAGGTGAACGTGCAATCTGAAGCCCACCCCTAGGTGTCGCTGTTGTGCAAGATTGGGGCACCTTGTTAGGATGATCATGACTGGTATTCCTGTTCACACAGACGTAGGACATTATGGCAGATAAGGACCATATAACCCATTTCAGTCTTAATTGTGTTTACATCATTGCTAAGCCTACCTGAGGCAGTCTCTGAGAATTGTTATTCATTTATTTCTTCAATTTATAAACCACCTACCCTTACAAAAGCTCCAGGCAGGTACACAACATAAAAATAGCAATCCAAACCACTACAACAGACTCACATAACAGTAACATAAGAACATAAGAATTGCCATATTGGGTCAGACCAAGGGTCTGTTTCTAATAGTGACCAATTCAGGTGACAAGTATCTGACAGGATCCCAAACAGTAGATAGATCCCAAGCTGCTAATGCCCAAGGATAAGCAGTGGCTTTCCTCAAGTCTTAGTAACACTTTATAAACTTCTCCTCCAGGAACTTGTTCAAACCTTTTTAAACCCATCTATGCTAGCTGCTTTTACCACATCCTCTGGCAATGAATTCCAGCTTAATTGTGCATTGAATGAAAATGAATTCTCTCAAATTTGTTTGAAATGTGTTACCTACTAACTTCATGGAGTGTCCCCATGTTTTTTAATTTTTTGAAAGGGTAAATAACAGATTAACATTTACTCATTCTATTCCTCTCATGATTTTATAGACCTCTAATATAGTAGTTCTCAACCGGTGTGTCGCTACACACCAGTGTATCGCCAAGAACACGCGGGTGTGTCGCCACACTTCCCAGTCCCCCACTGACCCAGCTGCTCCCCGGTCCTCCTCCGCCCGAGCTGACAGCATGTGGCGGAACAGCTGGAGTCAGCGGCACCGGCATGGTCTCTTTTTCCCACTCCCCCCCCCCCCCGCAGCCCAGAAGAGGAAGTGGTGAGCAGCGGGTGCATGCGTGGGAAGAAGAGACCTTGCTAGTGTAGTCAGCTTCGGCCCGAAGAACAGAAGAGAGGCGCGATCTGAAGAATGTGCAGCGCGGCTCGAAGGAAAATGAAGAAGAGCGTCAACCTCTGCAGCCAATGGGACTCCTCCTCCGCGAGAGTGAAAATGAAGGAGGTTAGGGTTGGGAGGAGGCTGCTGCTGCCGCTAGTTCCGGGGAGAGAGAGAGTGAATGAGCAAGCAAGCATGTGTGTGTGAGATCCTGTGTGTGTATGTGTGTGAGTGAGATAGCATGTATGTGAATGACTGAGAGCCTGTATATGTGAAAGAGAGTATGTCTGTGATTGAGAACCTGCCTGTGAGAGAGAGAGAGCATGAATGTAAGTTTACAATTGGAAACCTGTATGTGTAAGTTTGTGATTGAAAACTTGTTTGTGTGAAAGAGTATGTGTGTGTGATTGAGATCCTTTGTGTGTGAGAGAGATCATGTGTATGTATGATTAAGAGCCTGTGTGTATAAGTAAGAGAGAGAGCATGTGTGTCTGTGTGTGATTGAGAGCTGGTTTAGGTGATGGAGCATGTGAGTATGTGATTGAGAGCCTGTGTGAAAGTGAGAGAAAGAGAGAGCATGTGTGTCTGTGTGTGATTGAGAGCTGGTTTAGGTGAAGAGTCTGTGTGTGAGAGAAAAAGATAGCATGTATGTGTGTGATTGATAGCCTGTGTGTGTAAGCGTGAAAAGATAGCATGTGTGTAAATGTGTAATTAAGAGCCTTTATACGTGAGAGAAAAAGCATGTGTATATGTGAGTGACTAAGAGCATGTGTGTATAGGTGTGTAATTGAGAGCCAGTGTGAGAGAGAGCGCTGGTATGTGACTGAGAGAGAGGAGAAAGTTGCAAGCAAACCATCCCTCCTCCTGCTAATTCAAAACAATCTCAGGACACCTGGATATCAAACATTCCCAGGTATGCAGAGCAAAAACATTTTTGTATCCTTATTTTTCATTACTGGGTTTTTGTGTCTGCTATTTTGAAATATTTTATTGGTATCTAGAAATTTTTTATGAGTTTTTAATTATTGGATATTCCACTCATCAGTGTTTCAAAATAATCTGTTCTTTTTGTTAGTATGGTTTTTACTGCTATTGATTTAATATTAATTGATTTTATAAGGACTTTCCTTTGTTGCACTGCATACAGAGACTCTGGCTTGTTGCGGTTTCATTTCAGTTTTTGTCTGTATGCTTCTAGTTATGCATTTTGGTCTCTTTATTCTTTGTTAGGTGAGGGTCAGCACCTGTGATTCAGGTGAGGTTTTCTGCTGGCGTGTAGTTTCTGTGTAGGGCTCTATAGTAGCCTGGCTTGGTCTGTTTTCCTAATAGGAGGTGTATTGGTGTCTTAAGGCCTGGTGTAATATTTTCAGTGTTGCCTTTTCTTAGGTAAGGTGGTTATTGTTAAGTGCTGGAAATTGGTGTGGGATGTTTACTATTTATGCAATTTCTGTTCAGACAGAATACGTATCTTTTCCTTGTGTCTAATTAATCAATAAAAATAGTTACTGGACTTTTACTTTTTATTTCCGCCGGGAATTGTAATGAGCAGTGTGTCACACATGTGAGCGTGGCTTGTCCGGTGTGTCACGATGGGAAAAAGGTTGAGAACCACTGCTCTAACATATCCCCCCTCAGCCTTCTCTTCTTCAAGCTGACCAGCCCTAACCTCTTTAGCAAAACCCAGACATACATAGCTACAAGATCCTTAAAAATCCCCAATGCTCAGGGTCAGATTTAGACATAGGGAAGTGCCTAGGATGCCCAACACCTGGGAATCTTGGATCAGAAACCCCCACCTGCAATATCCAGCCTGTTAATACTCAGCACTCATTAAAAGCAAAAGTAAACAGCCTTACGAAAGCGGAAAAAAAAAAATCTAACGTGGCCAGTAGCTCACAAGCAAGGTCATTTGTGCAGCCATGCCAAGTGAAAGCAAAGGCTAAGCACTCTGTAATGGGAAATTACAGCCTTTAGGGATGCACAGCACCGACGTGCGTACTGTTCAGCTGGAGTTACCCGCCCTGGAGAGCTTACCCTTTGCTTTCACTTGGCATGTCTTGCCCAAATGACCTTGCCAGGGAGACTGTGCCCCAGTCGGGATGCCCAGTGCCAATCTTGCATGCAAGGTCAATCTGGTCACACTCCTTCCAACTTCAAGCACTTACCTCCTGCCTCCTGTTTTAAAGCATTTTTCTACATTGTGTGGACTTTTCATGTTAACTCACATTTTGGCATTTTTTTTTTTTCAATTAGCGCGCTTTTCTAACTCCTGCTTGATTTGTGGGCCATTAGCTAACTGCATCCTGCAGCGACCCCTAGTTTTAATGCGCACGTTAAGTAAAATTTAACTCCAGCTTTAGTGTGAGTTTTATTACATCAGCCCCTAAGAGACTTTCCTCACCAACAGCTCCCCACTCACATCTGCACAGCTGTGAAACCTCAACCCAGCAGCTCTGATCGATTTATCTATGGACTGTCCAGCGATATTTGATTTATTTCTTCTGTTTTTCGGTGCTTCAGAGCGGATTGCATTCAGGTACCGGAGGTGTTTCTCTGTCCCCAGAGGGCTGACAATCTAAGTTTGTATCTGAGGCAATGGAGGGTGATGTGACTTGCCCAGAGTCACAAGGGGCAGCAGTGGGATTGGAACCCTGGCTTCCCTGGCTCTCAGGCTTCTAGTCACATGGCTTCTAGTCACATGGCTACTCCTCCACGCGACATTAAATAAAGTGGTGAAAGAATGGGCCTGTGAGGTGCACATCAACTTCCATCGACTCGACCTGGTGTCCCCCCGTCTTCACCTACAATGATCTATCAGCCAAAAAACCACGGGAACCATAAAAGAGTGCCACCTCCAGTACCAAGGCGTTTTAAACCAACGAGTGAAACAACATGGCCAACGATATCGAAGGTGGCAGAAAAATCCAGGGAAACCAAAACTGTGTCCTCGCCACTAATCCAAACTTCCTCTAGGACCATCAATAAGAGAAAGGAAGGGTTACCCTCTATACTAAAGCCACCAGAAAGTCCTCATCCGATACCAACAAACGTTGATCCAGGATCTTCCCTAGGAAAACCGAGTGAGACTCGGACCCGTAGATCGCTAGCAAGGGAGGAATTTTTTTTTTTGAATAAAAGGACAAATCACAGTCTCCTTCAGAAAGAGCTCCCAGCAATGAAGGAGAATTACTAATATTTCTGAGCAGGCTTTAAGCAGAGTCGCAGGACCAAGCATCCAAGCGACAATCTGCATGCCAACAGCGAACAGCACAGCTCTAACCTCGGGAAGGGAAACCTGTCAGAGGGCTTACGAGCGGCATCTTTTCATCCATTCTCTTACCTTCTGCACATGGAAGCATGAAAAAGATAAAAACAACAGCATGCAGAGTCTACATCTGCAGATCATGCCACACAATTAGAGGCCTTCATGTTAAAAGAAGCAGCAAGAGGAAGCGAAGTCAACAAGGTGCCAACCGGTGCCTACTGTGACGATGGACCCCCAAGGAACAGGACGTGAACTGAGACCATCAGCTTCTTTCGCTAGGTCTGCCACCTCCCCCAGGTCCAACCGAAGTAGCTGATCCAGTCTTGGTTCTGCCCCCATTGCAGGTAGGAGGTTGGCGTTTTGATTTCAATAAGAAAATCAGGATTACTTTTCCCATTAACCAGGACTGGATTAGCCGCTCCGCATTGACCTGGGTGAGTGAGGTGGCGACCCCCTACATGTCACATGACACAAAATGGAGTTCAGATGGCAAAGATGTGCAGCCGTTACTGGCCCGAGCCAGATCAGACCCGGTGACCTACAGGTGCAAGGGCTGACCATCTGGGTCCGGCTGCTGGATCACCCATCCCTATAGCAACACAACTGCATGCTGTGAGCAGCAGGGGGGGACAGTGGTGAAATTCACCTTGGAGCTGCTTGCATTTGTGTGCATGGGGACTGAGGGCTTGTTAAGGAGTGCAAAGGGCGCCCGCTTGTGGACAGAAGCAGAGATGCCAGTCTGGTCAGCAGAATGACCATCTTTAGGCGGTAAGACCTGACCTGAGACAAGCTTCCTTGCAAAGCGCACGTCTCTGGAGAGCTGTGAAATAAGGCGATTACCTGGCAAAAAAGGAAAACCTGTTGCTTCGGTCGGGTTTTGCATCCACTGTGTCGTCTTGTTGGTCCTCGCCTTCCTCTTCGCGCTCCGGCGACAACTGGGGAACACCCTGAGGATCGGTCATCTACAGGACACAGAAACAGAACCCAGGGTTAAGACAGGAGCCCCGTCGCCTTCAGCACGTTTGGAAATCGAATCTAGAAATTTCCGCAGGTTGGTTCTGTAGACTGAAATGCCTGAGCAGTAACATTTTTGCTAGAATGTGGATTTGTTTTGTTCCATTTTTATTTTGTCTCTAGGATATTATAACGGGCCAGCTCCTCTAGAGTTATCCCAACTTGTGGTCAGCGTGTGGCACGTTCACGGCGCTTAACAATTTGCAGTACGTGGGGGTCTGCCTGATTCACAGTCCCTGAGTTTCTGAGGAGTTTTCCATCAGATTTTCCATGGGGCACAGTAAAATCCATAAACGAATGCACAGAAGCAAATATAAATGTGTTTCTGTGCATTTTTACATGGAGATTTGAAAATTCAAGCCTAGTAGGCAGAGGCCAGCACAATATTTGCATTTATTTTACTTTGAGTTTTATTGACTGCCTTTCCCAGCAGGCTGTGAAGAAGTTTACAAAAGAAACTAGCAATAAAAGCCGGACATTCCCAAACAATGCAATAAAAATCAACAGCAGTTAAAGCTTTCACTGAAGAGCCAGGCAGACGGATGGTCAGTTTTCCAAAATACTGAGGCACAGAATTCCACGGCCAGGGTCCCAGGCCGTTTTCCTCATAGCTATGAACTTAACCTTACCTGGGACTTGCTCCAGAAATTGTTGAGCAGCGAAGTGGCCTCGCCAGAGAGTGCAATAAAATACGCTGGGAAAGATTAACTCGGTGCAGATTTGTGAAGGATGCGGAATACGGGAAATGTTGCATTTGCTAGACGGTAGCAGGAAACTATCATCAAAGGCTGGGTCAGGACGTAGGCCTGCAAAAACCGGGAGTCACCAGGCAGGAAACCTGGCCCTCCATGGTCGAGGTGAATTCTGGACTCTTAAAACATGGAAGCTGAAATTTCAGGAACAGCACCTCAAGTACGCGCGGAACCTTGCAGCTCGCCCTGCAACAGGTGCAGCTCCTTGGTCACGCAGCGACGCGATCGCCAAAGCCCACCGCTGCTTGCATCTAATGTCTGAAAGATCGGGCTGGCTCTGCACGTGCTGGAAATTAAGGGCGCAGCTCTGCTGCCAGGCCCAGCTACTGAAAATATACTCGTATACAGAAAAAAAAAGAATTAAAATCATTTTGGGCGAGTAGCGTCGTCAATATTCAGGTGGAATGAGATCCTGCCCCCCCCAAGAGCTTGCAATCGACATGGATACCCGAGGTAACAGTAGATAAAGCAGCCTGTCTGAGGTCACGAGGAGGGTCATTTCCCTGGTTCTCAGCCCGCTGCTCTAAGCACTAGGCCGACTGGCAGTGTGTGTTCAGTCAACGAGAGGTGGGCTTCTCTGGCGTATCCATGCAATCCCTGTTTGCTTACCTGGTAGGTCCCTCAAGCCTGTGGCCACACAGGTCATGAAAGGAAAAAAAAGCTTCACCTCAAGCTTCTCCGACTCACGGACTAGAACAACGTGTGCGAGGCACGAGACCGCTGATGTCGCGCAGCCTCCAGCTCAGCCGATGCCTCCGCAAATATCTGCCAGAACTACAAGGGGCCAAGGTAGCATCCCTGGGCAGCTTAAAATCCCTTGGCTTGCCCCTCGCCGTTACAAAATCACCTTCAGTAACCCCCGGCGAAGGCAGAAACGTGGAAATCGGGAGCACAGAAAGGAAAGCTTGCAGGCTCCAGAGCGGGGGCCTCTGATGCCGAAAGCCAAGCTGTGTTCAGCGCCTGCTCCCTTCCCATCACCACCACCGGTCCCCAGGGATGGCGAGACTGAAAGCCAGGGCGCTGAAGCCACTGCGGGATGCGGCATTCATCAGCTCCAGCACTGCAAGGCAAAGCCTGGGACAGGGGAAGAGGGCACCGCCAACGCTGCAGCTGGCGCTTAAAACTCTCCACCAGCAAACCCGAACCCCCGCAGATCAACGGGGGAGACCTTAACGACGTGACGGCAAGAAACGACGTGCGAGAGGGGGGGATCGGCGTTGGCCGCCGCCTTGGGTTCGTGGAGCGATCGCCTGGCTGGCGGCCAAGACTCACAATACAAAAAAAATAATAAAAGGTGCAGTCATGCGTTTGGGGTAGGGAAAGGTGAGGGGGGGGCAGTTTGGGAGGGGGGGGGGGGGGAAACACCGACGTGAACGAATCGGAAGGCGAGGTGATCCCAAGGAAGCAGAGCGGCACGGCGAGGCGAGGGCCTGACCCAGAGGGCTGCGCGGGAAGAGGCGCGACCGGCAGAAGGGGCGAGAGACGATGCCTCTGCCCGGAGCCCTGCGTGCGGTCCCGGGGGCAGTAAGCGCCAGCAGAGGCAGTCCAGGGAAGGCTGGTCCAAGCGGCGCTTGGACCAGAGACGAGACTTAGGAACCTGGTGTTTGGGTAATTGCCAGGTTCTTGTGGCCTGGTTTTGGCCTCTGTTGGAAACAGGATGCTGGGCTTGATGGACCCTTGGTCTGACCCAGCATGGCAATTTCTTATGTTCTTATGTAGTCTAGAGACTCAGAGGAAAGGAGAGAGAGAGAGAGGAATATATAACAGAGACATTTGAGTACCTCAAAGGTGCACCTAATGCGCCTTTTTCCGTGGAAAGAAAATTCTAGAAGAAAAGGACACGGACAGGCTCAAAGCAGGCTGCCTCTGGAGTTACACCAGGAAGCGAGTCCTCCTAGAAAGGCTAATGGCCTCCTGGGGAGGCGGTGAATGGATTTTTAAAAAGCCCGAAACAGGCACGGAGGTGGTACCCTAGCTGCAAAGTGAAGGAAAAGCCAGAGGGTCCATGGCGTCGTAACAGAAATCACTTTGGCCCTGGACAGGGCTTGTAGTAACGCAGCAAATGACAGGAGATACAAACCAAATTGGCACATCCAGTCTGTCCTCCTGCCATTCATGCACTTTTGAGGTAAATGTGATTACAAACTCCCATACTTAACACCAACTGCCCCCTCCCCAGCACCTATGACTTGTCCTGTCTTATTTTCTAACTGTAAATACAGTCATTTCCACTTCCTGTTTTGGGGTGAATTGTCAAGCAAATTAAGGCGCATCTGTGCTGATCCTTATCAGAGCTCCACAGAGGCATCAAACTGATAAACATTAAAGCATGAATGCAGCACAGACAGCTGAAGGGCAGATCTTCATCAGAGCCCCATGCAGACTTCACACCGATACATGTAAAGTATGAATACAGCACTGACAGCTGATGACAGCTGAAGAACAGATCTTCTGAGCCCCATACAGGCATCACACTGATACATGTAAAGTATGAATACAGCACTGACAGCTGAAGACCTTCTGAGCTCCACAGAGGCATCAAACTGATAATCATGTAAAGCATGAATACAGCACAGTCAGCTGAAGAGCAGTTCTTCGTAAGTGTCCCATGCAAGTGTTGCACTGATCCATATAAAGCATGAATAGAGCACAGACAGCTGAAGAGCAGATCTTCATCAGAGCCAGTGCAGGTGTCACACTGATACATGTAAAGTATGAATACAGCACAGACAGCTGAAGAACTGATCTTCTGAGCCCCATACAGGCATCACAATGATACATGTAAAGCATGAATACAGCACAGACAGCTGAAGAGCAGTTCTTCGTGAGTGTCCCATGCAAGTGTTGCACTGATCCATATAAAGCATGAATATAGCATAGACAGCTGAAGAGCAGATCTTCATCAGAGCCCAGTGCAGGTGTCACACTGATACGTGTAAAGTATGAATACAGCACAGACAGCTGAAGAGCAGATGTACATCAGACCCCAGTGCAGGCGTCACACTGATACATGTAAAGTATGAATACAGCACAGACAGCTGAAGAGCAGATCTTCATCAGAGCCCCGTGCAGGTGTCACACTGATACATGCAAAGAATGAATACAGCACAGACAGCTGAAGAGCAGATCTTCATCACAGCCCCATGCAGGCGTACACTGATACACACAAAGCATGAATACAGCACAGACAATGGAGAAGTGAACTTATGGAAAAGACTTTTGGAAGAGTGGTACACACATGTTTTCACATGAAAGGTTTATGATGAGCAGCCTTTGACTTTTAGAAAAGCATAAATACGCATTGCCACTTAAGCATGAGAAAGAGTAAGCGCAGAGGAAGAGGGGCAAGAGGAGGGCTGGTATTCTGAGGAAGAGGGGCAAGAGGAGGGCTGGTATTCTGAGGCGTTTTACAGAGAAAGACAGGACAGGAGGGCAGGTAAAGACCAGAGGGCGGGCTCACCCCTGTCCTGCTAGTGCCCGGACGCTGCTCCGGTGCCTCTGCTTCACCTCTGCCTGCCTAGAGGAACGTGTAATCGCTTTCTCGGTAAATAAGCGGTGCTAGGTCCTGACAGTGCCCCCCCTCACTCCCGGCTTTCGCCAGAACTTTCACTTTGTGTCGCACCGCATACAACGGGTACCTCCCCTCCAAATCAACTAAAGCCAGGCGGGCAGAAGGGCCCCGAGCACCCCCCTCCTCCCCCAGGGGTCCCGCAGGCGGGGTGGGGGGAGGGGATTTACCGCGTGCCGCAGCCCCGGCGCCAGACACTTTCACTTCTGCTGCTGCTGAGCTCCCGGGACGCGGGGCAGGAAGAGGAAGTGTCCGCGAGGGGGAGGGACGGGACTCCGCTCCCTGCTCACGCCCTGACCTGGGAACCTGCCCTCCCCTCCCGCCGTCTCTTCTTTCACTCGATTGTGCAGGTTTCTGTTTTGCCTGTGTGAGCCCGGCCCCACCCCGACGGGGCTGCTCCGCTTCACGGGGTTTTTTTGCATCTGTGCCATGCTTGGGGCTTCTTGCAGCCCGGCCTTTCCTGTAAGCAGCGGAGCAACGAGCCCCTCCCCCGGCCATCAGCCTGTCGGAGGGGGGGGGGGGATACCTTTAGCCCGTTTCACCCCCCCAGTGCCTTAGGATATTTGTAGGCCCCGCCTCTGTCACGTGAGAGATTAGCAGCACCGGGACGGGGGCTGTCAGAAACGCCAGGCTGACCATCGGCCCCTCCCCCCCCCCCCCTTGCTCATCGGGCATCTCATGTGGCAGCCCCCAAGCAGCCCCCAAGCTACACGAGACTCCCCCCCCCCCTCCCCCCGAATGCCCCTTTACAATACAATAAATAACACTCGACAACTCTGGGCTCGGGTTTACCGCCACCGTAAGTTCCCCCCCACTGCGGCCTCCTATTAATTTACCCATCGGCGGCTCCGATCCTTCCCGCAAAGCACTGTTAAATAAATCCATGCCCACCACGTCGGAAAGGTGCACACCCCCTCGTCTGTGAAAAGACACTGCCGTGACCACTGCCAGGACCACTCCTGTCTCACCCAAAACCCCCCCCCCCCCCCCTCTCTTGCTTTAAAACCCATCTCCCTATCTGTTTGTTCAGTTTTTTTGTAACTCCTTTTCTCCATAAGGGCTCGTTCTTAAAAACGCAACCGCGCTGTGATACCGCACCGCCCTGTCCTCGTATTGGGCATCGCATGCATGATGGACGCGAAGTCCTTTCGAACCCTGCGGGAACAGCCCCCGATGTCATTGCGCCCCCCCCCCCCCCCCTCCAGATGAATTAGGAGAATTTGCGGAACCAGGACCCGCTGGCCCCCCCCCCCCCCCCACTTCATTCCCCGAATGCTAAATCACTGGATGGTCCATCGCGTGGCATCCAAGGTCAGGTGCTGCCCGTGAGGTCTCCGCGCCGTCCTGCGCTGAGCCCAGTGAAGAAAGGAATGGCCCACGACGCCAAGCACGTTCCCGAACACCGGAGCCCCCCCCCCCCCCACCCCACGATTCTGCACGAAAAGAAAAAAACTATTAAAATCCCCCACCCCCCCTCCTTCATATTCTCAACGCCTCGCGTAAGAAACAAAGGCTTTAGGTCGCCACCGACCTATGGGTCTGATCGCCTGTTCAGACTAGAGAGGTGCATTCTTTTATCACGAATTAGGCAATGTCAACGAAATTGCCTAATTCGTCCTGGTTTGGGGGTCCCGAACCCCGAAACGGATTTTCCCCGAAATTCAGGGAAAATTTGTTTTTCGGGTTAGTGTGGGGGGGGAGGGGCACATTTATTAAAAAAAACCAAAGACACCCCCAACCCTTCAATTTTACTTTATTACAACCCCCCCCCCCCCCCCCCCCCACCATCCCGATCGCTCCCCAAGACTTACTAAAAGCCCTGGTGGTCCAGCAGGGTCCCGCAAGTGATGTCTCCCCGTCGGGCCTACCACGAATCAAAATGGCATCAGTGCCCTTTGCCCTTACGATGTGACAGGGTCTACCGGTGCCGTTGGTCAGCCCCTGTCACATGGTAGGAGCACTGGACGTCCGGCGCCATTACTCCTACCCCCGCAGCATCCAAGAAAAGCTCTAGAGCATGATTCGATACCTCTTCCTCCTGCGTTATACACACACCGCTGAAAGACTCCAGAAAAGCTTCCCATACCCCTAACTCTTCCTTCACCCTGCGTGTTACCCCAATAAAGTGATGACCCGCTCTAACCCCTACAGCAGCTGCCGAAAGCCTCCGAATGATGGCTCGACCCATGGGAATCACCCCGACAAGTGAAGTTAGGAGAACCTATTAGTGACTGCATCTGTCGTAAAGTAACCTTCGTTGCCTTACGCACTAACTGTACTAAATCTTGTAACTTATCCACTATATCCAAAGGTAAAGGCGACACCATGGCCTCGGAGTCCAACTCAATACCTAGAAAAGTGAGCTGAGTCCCTGGACCTTCGGTCTTATCCTGAGCTATGGGCACCCCTGACGTGTGGGTCACTTGCAAAAACCCCGCCAGCTGCAACTGACACAAACCCGACTGACTCGGCCCTACAAACAGAAAGTCGTCCAGACAGTGCAGCATACGATCACATCCCGTATACTGCACTGCCGCCCACCGAAGAAAAGTGCTAAAAGCCTCGAAAAACGCGCAAGACACCGCACATCCCATAGGCAGACAACGGTCTACAAAATACTGACCCTCGAAACGAAAGCCTAATAAATGGAAGCCAGCCGGATGAATGGGTAACGAACGGAAAGCCGATTCTATGCCCGCTTTAGCCAATAACGCTCCTCTGCCGGCTTTACGAAATAGCGCCACCGCCTGCATCAAATGAAGCGTACCGCACAGTACATACATGTTTTAGGATAAAATCATTCACCGACCCGCCTTTCGGATAAGAAAGGTTCAAAATCATACGAAACTTACCCGGTGTCTTTTTGTTTTGGGATAACTGCTACCGGAGACAAGTGCATAATCTCAAACGGCAGAGAGGCAAAAAGGACCAGCTACCCGCCCCAGCTGGATCTCCGAATGAATTTTTGCACGAGCAATGTCCGCGTGCTGAACTGCCGACCGCGCATTCCATCCGAGCCCGGGCCCTCGTACGGTATCGCAAAACTCTCCCTAAAACCCCATGTACAAAAAACTCGCCGCGGAACTGACTGGATAACCCCTTAACCACCTCTTCATCTCCCTGATAAATGTTATCAACCACACACACTGGTATGAACCCACTAACGTTATTGTATCACGATTTATTCTAGCACCTCTAGAATACGTAACCAGGTACGTGCTAGACAAAGACCTACGTACTACATGAGCTTACCAGTGCTTCTAATAGAATTATGTTATCCACTCTAGCATCAATCACCATAGTCAGAGATTCACGTAGGGAATTTGCATATCACAGCCCCCTGTCCACTGCTGGGAAGTTACACTGCAACATCACTTTAAAAACAAATAACGGCAAAGTCCCAAGTCGTAGAACTTTGATTGAAAAAAAATCTTACATTTCAGAATTCTGTCTGAACGAGGGATTCGTGAAAACAATTTACTGAAAAACAGGCTTAGCAAAGATTTTCACCCTGAGTACAAGGAGAGTCAGAAGCCATGGGTACTTAGCTTCTAGCGCTATTTTTGTGTAGTCATGGTTAGAGCATGTTTTTTTGATTGGTGGTACTGCTAAACTGAATTATAAAAAAAAGAAAAAAAGGTGCTGTTAAACTGGATAATGTAATTCTATTAGAAGTACTAGAAAGCTAATGTGGTTCTTTGTTTAGCATGTACTTGGTTATGTTTTCTGGAGTTATACAATAATATTGGTGTATTCATACCAGTGTGGAGTTGATAACCTTAATCACATGAGTTTTTGTCAATATGGCTACCTTCATTTTATATTCTGTCTTATCAATTTTTTACCTTTAACTTGACAATGCTAATGCTTTTTCTTGTTTTCTTCAGATGGATCCTTCTTACAATTTTTGAAGGATGTTTTTTGGCTAAAACAGCCTCTCTCACCTCACCTTTTAACCATGCCGGCAATCATTTGGCCTTCCTTCCCTCTTTCTTAATGCGTGGAATACTATTTTTAAACAATGTCCACGCCTGTTGTATACTCTTAACCTTTGCAGCTGCACCTTTCAGGGGTTTTTTTTCCTATTTTTCTCATTTTATTAAAGTTTCCCTTTTGAACGTTTAGTGTTAGAATTGTAGATTTACATATTATCCCCCTTCCAGTTATCATTACTAGCTCTTGAGAATTCTACTTTGACCACTTCGTCTCTTATATTAGAACCAGGAGCATATACAATTAATAGTGGTTCTGGAAAAAAACCCAAAACAGATGTAATGATAGAACGTGCCGATGCTGTCTAATGATATTGAGAGTATCACCAGATTTATTAGAACGCTGAAGTAAACAAACGTTGGTGCTTACTCCGATGTAATAAAGCTGCCCGGTCAGAATATAGTGCTTTCTGATATGCTGTTCTAACCACTGAAAGAAGATATCTTTGCTCAAAAAAAAAAACAACAAATGGCTAATAGATGTGCCTCATGCCTAAATTCCTGCATTGTTGAACACGTTCTTTGAATTCTAAAAACATTGGTTTACTGGGAACCCAGATTTAAATGATTTGGGATGAAAACTTTGGAATCTTAGAAAGTTGTTTCTGTCAGTGTCCTTGTGGAACACGGTCATATGAATCCCATCAGACAATTTAGTGATCTTAATATCTAAAATGAAATATGGTTATTGTGATAAGCCTATGTAAATGTCAGAAAAGGATCTAGCATTCATCCACCGATGGGAACGCTGCTTGATGCTCAGTGATCGATGCATCCCAAATGATAAACAAAACCATCAATATAACAAGCCCGTAAAACTACCTTGGAAAAATGAGGGGATATATAAGTGAAATAGTCTTCACAATCTTCCATCACCAAATTCGCCATGAAGAGTGCTGCAGAGGACCCCCATTGTGATACTGTGGACTTGGAGATAGTACTCATTTGTAAATTGGAAAAAAAATTATTATTCAGAATCAGCTACAGACAACAAACACTCGGGCCGATACAGTACAGTGCGCTCCGACGGAGCACACTGTTAGCCTGCTATTGGACGCGCGTTTTCCCTTACCCCTTATTCAGTAAGGGGCGGAAAACGCGCATCCAACCCGCGGCACCTAATAGGGCCATCAACATGCAAATGCATGTTGATGGCCCTATTAGGTATTCCCGCGCGATTCAGAAAGTAAAATGTGCAGCCAAGCCGCACATTTTACTTTCAGAAATTAGCGCCTACCCAAAGGTAATCGCTAATTTCTCCGGGCACCGGGAAAGTGCACAGAAAAGCAGTAAAAAGTAAAAACTGCTTTTCTGTGCACCCTCCGACTTAATATCATGGCGATATTAAGTCGGAGGACCCAAAGGGTAAAAAAAGTAAAAAAAAAATTGAAGTCGGCCAGTGGCTGTCGGGCCGAATACCAGATGCTCAATTTTGCTGGTGTCCGGTTTCCGAGCCCGAGGCTGCCAGCGGGCTTGAGAACCGACGCCAGCAAAATTGAGCGTCGGCTGTCAAACCCGCTGACAGCCGCCGCTCCTGTGAAAAAGGAGGCGCTAGGGACGCGCTAGTGTCCCTAGAGCCTCCTTTTGCCCGTTTCTACCGCTGGGCCTCATTTGAATACTGTATCGCGCGCACAGGCGAGTGGCCTGTTCGCCCGCTCTCCCGCGGACTTTACTGAATTGGCCCGACTGAGCGAGATCACATTGTTCATATAAATTGCTGGGATACATTTGTATACAGGGAGACCACATCCATTGTAACCAAAAAGTGCTCGATTTTATATTGCTGGTAATTTTTGTAATTTATCCAACATATGAGTCATATCCTGAATAAAAAGCTTCATTTGAACAACGTGTGGTCTCAAAAAGGCATCTAAGAATATCGCCACTGGTTCTAATAGACAACATTTCTGGAAACAGTAGCCTTGCTGGGGTATTAACGAAACTTTTATGCACCTTTGGAACTGGTTTTTTTCCCCAGCATCCTGCGGTGTTGCCTCTCAGCCCTGGAGTGATAACCAGCTAAGCTCCGCCCCGCCCCCCCCCCCCCCCCCCCCGTGACGTCATGCTCAGGCCTGGTTCTTCTGCTGGCCCGCTGAGGGTGGCGGGTTGCCACCGAAGATGCGAGGGAGTGGGTCTTATAGCTTCAATATATTTTAGTTATTGCTTTTCTGGGGAGTTGGAGGGGGTTTGCACTGTTTGCAAACTCATTGTGAGAGAGAGGGGGCTGGTATCTTAGGATGGATTTAGGATACACTTTCTTTCTTTCTTTCTTTCTTTCTTTATTTATTTACAGATTTTTTTTTATACCGGGGTACGTAAGTAACATCACCTCGGTTTACATTCAAACAGTAATTCAGCATTGCGCTTTGCAATATAACATAGTAACTGAACGAATACAATACCATGTATAACTTTGTATTAATAGAATATAAACAATATATATACTTTATATACTTTTTACATTTTCTGTACTATAATAACTGTATTTTGTTATTTTCAATGATTCACAACTTTCAATGATTCACAACTCTATCCACCACATTGACCACAATTGCCTCAACTCCCTTATACAAATTCACCACAATCAACGCAACACGAGATCTACCAATAAAGCACGTCTAGAAATCCCTCCACTCACCTCAGCCAAATTAACTACCACCAGAAAAAGATCCTTTTCAATTGCTGGACCTATCCTCTGGAACACTCTTCCTTCCAATTTCAGACTACTAAACAATACCAAAATGTTCAAAAAACTACTCAAAACTTGGCTCTTCAAGCAAGTTTACAAAGACGGAATAGGTTAAACCAATGACTATGAAAATCTCATACATCCCCCTCCTCCACTTGCCCTAACTCCCACTTTCCCCTCCTTTTTCTCTTTTCTCTTTCTCCTCCTCCAAACCCATCCTCCCATCTTCCCCTCAACTCTTTCCCCCCACCCTTTACTTATCCAATCATCTCTCTTCCCGAGCATCTTAACCTTCATTCCTCTTGATAATATATCTCTAACCCTCCATCTGTATTGCTCCCATGAGCTATTACTTGTCCCTGTCTATCTACTGATTTAATTATAAACATGATAAAGTATATCTATGCTTTTTAACAGTTCTGACATATTTAGACCTTTAACTTGCCTATATATATATTATATATATTCATTATAACTTTAACTCTGTTTAAACTGTTCACCTGATTTTCAATGTATGCGTTGTTATAAATGTAAACCGGAGTGAAGGTCCCTACCAATACTTCGGTATATAAAAGACATATAAATAAAAATAAAATAAATAAATATTATTGCTGTATTGATATGTTGCTGCTTTAAGATGTTTTACATTTATTGTTAGAGCTGCTTTGGGTCCCTTTGGGAGAGAGGCGGGATAACAAATCCAAGGCTGGAATAGACAAGACGTCAATACCCTGTGCAAGAAACGGCATCACACACAGAGCGACGCCCGTGACGATGCTTTTTGTGGAACGCTGTCACACGGTGACCGGCGTAGGCTGCGCCGCGTGAAATATGGTAACGCCGCTCTCGGTAACCCGTTGTCACCTTCTTTGTTTTGTTTTTTTTGGGTTTTTTTTTTTAGGGAACTTATTTCTGTGTTACATCACTTTGCTGTTTAAAATGATGAATCCGGAGAAGACCCTGTGTCTCCATCCTCAGGCTATGACTGTTACCAATGAGCAGCAAAACAGAAATACTAGAGTGACTCTAGAGGGTCTGTCGTTGACGTAAGCGAGAGTCCTGTGAGTTCAGGCTTCTATTTAGAGAGAGATGCCATTGCTATCCCCACCCCCCCCTCAGACTCCTATATATATACGAGCCAGTAACTGGCATCTGTAAAAAGTGAAGGAGCAGCTGACTTTGGCTGATTAGGTTAGCGGAGGTGGGGAGGTTGAGGCGTGTGCCTGGGTAATTGACCAGAGCTGGGGGCAGCAGTGAGGAGCATTGAACTGGACGGTCTGCCTTGCTGGGTGGCCCACAGTGTGGACGCGTGACTTCTCTGAACCTTCTGCATCTGCGCTCATTTCGTGATGAATGTGAATCCTTGTGCCCGTTGCGGCTTTGGGGTCTATCCAGCCGAGAAGATTAACTGTATA